>NC_080572.1:124099904-124699904 GCF_030247185.1 Malaya genurostris | reverse complement strand
AGAATAAAAGTTTACCGATTGGACAAGCGCGGGAATTTTAAAATGAAAATTTCGGTTCTTTTTTATCATAAGGTATAGTGAAAAGTGGTATACAAATCAAATGTGATTCGAAAGTTAATTCGAATATTCCAATATTCGCTTGACTCGGTTAAAATATGAAATAATGTATTTAGTTTATTTTAAATTACTGAAATTTCGCCTGGGGAAAGGATGACGAACTCCGAAATAAATGCTAAACTTAATTTTGATTAATATCAAAAGGTAGAATACAAACCCATCCGATCCGTGCTGGTTGCGAATCGAGGTGAGATCGCCATTCGTGTCTTCCGAGCCTGCAATGAATTAGGAATCAAGTCAGTGGCCATATACTCCGAGCAAGACAAGATGCACATGCACCGGCAGAAGGCAGACGAGTCGTACATGGTTGGAAAAGGACTAGCACCGGTCGAAGCTTATCTGAATATTCCAGAAATCATTAGAGTTTGCAAGGAGAATGATGTAGACGCCGTGCATCCCGGGTGAGTTTAACATTACTACTTTTGAATATAGTAAACAAAACGGGTTTCTTGTGGTTTTCAGATATGGTTTTCTGTCTGAGCGATCCGACTTTGCTCAAGCCGTAATCGATGCGGGCCTCCGGTTTATTGGACCAACTCCAAAAGTAGTCCAACAGATGGGTGACAAAGTGGCAGCTCGTCAGGCGGCCATTGCAGCTGGTGTACCAATCGTACCGGGAACCGATGGTCCTGTTACAACCAAAGAAGAAGCTCTTGATTTTTGCAAAAAGCATGGTTTACCCGTCATCTTCAAGGCTGCTTACGGCGGTGGTGGTCGGGGTATGAGAGTTGTCAGAAAAATGGAAGAAGTTGAAGATAACTTTCAACGAGCTAGTTCGGAAGCTAAAGCAGCATTCGGAAATGGTGCAATGTTTATCGAAAAATTCATTGAAAGGCCACGACACATTGAAGTACAGCTCCTCGGTGACAAAGCGGGAAATGTGGTTCACTTGTATGAGAGAGACTGCTCTGTTCAGCGAAGACATCAAAAAGTGGTCGAAATCGCTCCTGCACCACGATTAGCGATTGAAGTTCGAGACAAAATGACTGAATATGCAGTAAAACTAGCAAGGCATGTGGGCTACGAAAATGCTGGTACAGTGGAATTTCTCTGCGATGAAACAGGCAACTTCTACTTCATTGAAGTGAATGCGCGACTTCAGGTAGAACATACAGTGACGGAGGAAATAACTGGTATTGATTTAGTACAATCCCAAATTCGCGTTGCTGAGGGTATGACATTGCCTGAGTTGGGATATACCCAGGATAACATTAAAACACAAGGTTATGCCATTCAGTGTAGAGTAACTACGGAGGATCCCGCAAATGATTTTCAGCCAAACACAGGTCGTCTAGAAGTATTTAGATCTGGCGAGGGAATGGGCATTCGTTTGGACAGTGCTTCCGCTTATGCTGGTGCCATTATTTCGCCATACTACGATTCTTTGCTTGTCAAAATCATTTCACATGCCCATGATCTACAATCATCGGCAGCCAAAATGAATCGAGCTTTACGTGAATTCCGAATTCGTGGTGTCAAAACCAATATCCCGTTTCTACTAAATGTACTAGAAAACCAAAAGTTTCTCAACGGAGTCCTCGACACATATTTCATCGATGAACATCCTCAATTGTTCCGCTTTACAAAGTCGAAAAATCGAGCTCAAAAGTTGCTGAATTATCTTGGCGAAGTGCTGGTGAACGGCCCGACGACTCCATTGGCGACAAAATTGAAGCCTGCCGATGTGCACCCACATGTTCCCCAAGTGCCTTTGGGTAAGTATCTTTCGTATGTCTTGTGGTGCAGGAATCTGAAGTCCGGAGTGGTAAAACGAATTGGAAGTAACTCTTGTTCGCTTTTTTATAGTACTTCGCCTTTCTTTTACTAACTGTTAAAATATTCTCGCTTTTTGATTGTGTTGTTGTGATATTTTCAATTGTTTCAAGCATTTTCGTGCTCTACGACGTACATAATAGTTACATCCTCTAGTGGTACATACACTCTAGAACTCGAAGTTGATTTTTTTTCTTCAAAATTTATTCAATCCTTCCAATTCGATTCGATTCTTTCAAGCTCCGTGGGTTTCTATGTTTCAAATTTTATTGTATTTTTGTGTGTATTTTATGTGGTTTTGTTTTGTTAAACACTAATAATTTATGTTATGAAACAAACTATGAATGTGTTTTTTCACAGATTTGTCACCGGCAGCGCTTGCTGCAGAGGCGGAGGGCAAAAAAGGTACTTTAGCGCTAACGAACAGAAAAAAAATAACATTGACACACTACAAAATCAAACTCACACTGCAAGAACAGTAATTAATAAACGATGCATTAGGTACAGTTAGGTGCGAATTTAGTTTCTTTCTTGAAGCTAATATTTTGAGATATTTTAATATGCTTTGCTTTCATTTATATACCAGAACAGTAACAGTTACAATAACTACCTTCAAAATACATATATTTAATATTTGTGAATAACTCTCATACACTTTGACAACAATACAACCCCTTATTTGACAATCAAATTATTTCTTTCTACAGTCACTGATCCTCCTCGCGGATTCAAGGACATCCTACGGGAGCAAGGCCCAGAAGGATTTGCTAAAGCTGTCAGAGCAAAAAAGAATTTACTTTTGATGGATACAACCTTCCGAGATGCACATCAATCTCTGCTGGCTACCCGCGTTCGATCCCACGATCTACTAAAGATTTCCCCATATGTATCGCATAAGTTTAATAATCTTTACTCCTTGGAGAATTGGGGAGGTGCGACGTTCGATGTTGCGTTACGGTTCCTACACGAATGCCCCTGGGAACGGTTGGAAGAGATGCGTAAGCTGATTCCCAACATTCCGTTCCAAATGCTGTTACGTGGAGCAAACGCAGTCGGTTATACCAATTATCCAGATAACGTGGTTCATAAGTTCTGTGAACTATCGGTAATTATATTATGTGGTGGCAGAGTTCCTGCAAAATATTTCATGTTACATTTTTTACTAGGTTCAATGTGGTATGGACATCTTCCGAGTATTCGATTCCTTGAACTATCTTCCTAATCTGATATTGGGTATGGAAGCAGCTGGTAAGGCAGGTGGAGTTGTGGAAGCAGCTATCTCATATACGGGGGACGTTAGTGATCCAACAAAAACAAAGTATGATCTCAAATACTACACAAATCTTGCGGATGAACTGGTCAAGGCTGGGACACATATTCTATGCATCAAAGACATGGCCGGTTTATTGAAACCTCAGGCAGCTAAGTTAGTATGCAGTTTACTTGTTTACCACATATATGTAAAAGTTCAGTTGATCCATTTACACAATACTACTTTTTTCTGTAGATTGCTCATATCAGCTATCCGTGACAAACATCCTGATGTTCCAATTCATATACACACACACGACACATCGGGAGCTGGTGTGGCATCCATGATTGCCTGTGCTAAAGCCGGTGCTGATATTGTAGATGTGGCCGTTGATTCCATGTCTGGAATGACTTCACAACCTAGTATGGGTGCCATAGTAGCTTCGTTACAAGGCACTCCTCTCGATACCGGTTTGAATTTACCAGATATCAGTGAATATTCAGCCTACTGGGAACAAACTAGAACTTTGTATGCTCCATTCGAATGCACAACAACAATGAAGTCTGGAAATGCCGACGTTTACATGAACGAAATACCTGGTGGCCAATACACCAATCTGCAGTTCCAGGCGTATTCTTTAGGTTTAGGAGACTTTTTCGAAGATGTCAAAAAAGCATACCGAGAAGCAAACTTGTTACTTGGTGACATAATAAAAGTCACTCCATCATCTAAAGTAGTTGGTGATTTGGCACAATTTATGGTGCAAAACCATTTGACAGCTGAGCAAGTCAGGGAGCGCGCTGAAGAGCTTTCATTCCCAAAATCAGTCATTGAATTTTTACAAGGTGCTATCGGAACACCACATGGTGGTTTTCCTGAACCATTCCGTTCCCGTGTACTCAAGGATATGCCACGCATTGAGGGTCGACCAGGCTCCTTCTTACCTCCACTAGATTTCGTAAAGCTTAAAAAAGAACTGCAAGAATCTCACGAGGACGTGTCCGATCATGATGTCATGTCGGCTGCTTTATATCCTCAGGTTACCAATGACTACCTCACATTCAGAGATGCATACGGCCCAGTTGACAAATTGGACACTCGAGTATTTCTCACTGGCCCAAAAGTAGGTGAAGAATTCGAGGTTACGATCGAAAAGGGTAAAACACTTGGATTCAAGACCTTAGCCATGGCCGAAGATCTGACAGCAAATGGTGAACGAGAAGTTTTCTTTGAATTAAATGGTCAACTTAGGTCAGTGCGAGTCCGAGACAAGGAAGCAGTGAAGGTAAATGAGTGTTTTTATTGTTCTGGTCATATCATTCAACGCTATTAAACTCCACAGGAATTGCATATTCATCCAAAGGCTAGCAAAGGCAATAAGGACCAAGTGGGTGCCCCAATGCCCGGTTCAGTAATCGGTAAGTGATTTCAAGCTTTCTTATTTTGATTTTAGAGCAAAACTAAATGTTTACAATTTACAGAAATCAAAGTAAAAGTCGGTGACCACGTTGAGAAGGGTCAACCATTGGTTGTGCTATCCGCCATGAAAATGGAAATGGTCGTTCAATCGCCACGTGCTGGTGTGGTCAAGACACTAGATATCACTGCAGGAATGAAACTAGAAGGAGAGGACCTAATCCTGACCTTGGAATAGCATGGATAATAAACGGCGCTACTATTACTAAACAAGTCGAAATAAGTTAGGAAAAAGACGTTCTGAAATTCTTTTTCGCATGAATGGCGTTCGTATTTATAGAACATTTGTGAGGGTTAAGTAGGAGATAAGTGGGAATAGTCGTAAATGCGTTGAAACGTAAGATGCATGTAAAATTTTCTGTTATACTGTATCTCGTTAAAATTTTATCTTAAGTAAGTTTTGTTACATTTTTAACATTTTATAAATTTTCACAATCATTATTGGATTATGGAAAAAATACATACGAAAAATACTCAGCCGCTACAATTTATTTTCTAATGAATTTCTATAGTCTTGCAAATCCTGCCAACGGTTCTATGAGATGTAATCTTAACCAGGGATTTCCAAACATTAACAGATCGGTTGAAAAGTTCGTATCGTTTCTATGAGAGGGCGCCACTAGAATTAAATCCATACCATTTTCAGTTAGTACCAACTTTCAAAAGATACGTGTATAAATTTGACAGCTGTCTGATTATTAGTTTGTGAGATATTTCATTTTGAGTGAAGCTACTTTTGTTATTGTGAGAAAAATTGGAAAAAAAGGAAATTCATGTGTTGATGAAACACTTCTTTTTGATGAAAAAATGTGCCGCCGATACCAAAAAATGGCTTGATGAGTGTTATCCAGACTCTACACCGGGCGAAGCAACAATTCGTAAGTGGTTTGCAAAATTTCGTACTGGTCATATGAGCACCGAAGACGATGAACGCAGTGGAACACCAAAAGAGGCTGTTACCGATGAAAACGTGAAAAAAATCCACAAAATGATTTTCAATGACCGTAAAGTAAAGTTGATCGAGATAGCTGACACCCTAAAGATATCAAAGGAACGTGTTGGACATATTATTCACGAATATTTGGATATGAGAAAGCTTTGTGCAAAATGGGTGCCGCGTGAACTCACAATCGATCAAAAACAACAACGAAAAACCACGCTGAAATTGAACGAATTGGGCTTCGAATTGCTCCCTCATCCACCGTATTCTCCAGATTTGGCCCCCAGTGACTTTTTCCTGTTCTCAGACCTCAAGAGAATGCTCGCTGGTAAAAAATTTAGAAGCAATGAAGAGGTAATCGCTGAAACTGAGGCCTATTTTGAGGCAAAGGACAAATCGTACTACAAAAATGGTATCGAAAAGTTGGAAGATCGCTATGATCGCTGTATCGCCTCTGATGGCAATTATGTTGAATAATAAAAACGAATTTTGGGCAAAAAAATGTGTTTTTCTATTAAACGATACGAACTTTTCAGCCGAACTGTTAGGCGCGGCAACATGGGGGGGGGGGGCAAAGCACTTTTTGTTCCTCCAAAAGATTTAATGGAGTGTCCATGCCCTCCTAATATTTTGGCAACTGGAATATATGTTTGAAAATTTGCTACGAATATCGTATGTTATAACACTTTTTTCTGTTATCCCCGTAGTCTACAATCGTTCCCTAATAATAATTTTTTGTGCCCCCAATATTATAAGGAACCTGCCGCCCCTGACAAACATGATTTCCTCTTTACAACATTGTATCCATTAGCTACTCTTCAATTAATAAACTGTCTTAATGTTGAATTTGATATTACCGCTCCGGTTTCAAAACAAGTTATAATGACATAAAAACTTTAAAATAGGCTTGTTTTCGTTTGTTGAACTTTACAAACAAATTAACAAAATAATTAATTTATGTTGCGCTTCTAATGCGTAGATGAATGGAGGAGTTGTGAGAAAATGGGGGTACCCAGTATCTTCATTTCTTATGTGAGGATAGGGAAGACTGGGACAAAAAGGTTAATATCAAGCTTTTTTTTTTGGTGTCAAATTATCATCCACAGATAGAAATAATGAAATTTACACGACACGTAAATCAATAGTGCTATGAAATAGATTCAGTTAGAGAAAGTTTCATTGAAACCATAATCGATTTTGCACTAAATTAAAATGTAATGATTTTTCAATGAACAAGACTGTAGATTTAATTCAACACTTTGTTCTACACAGATAAAAATATTTTGTGAGTTTACATCTATTTTCGTGTACATATTTGGAGCAAGTAATTAAACATAAAATTGATTTATAATTCTGTACGTTTCAATACAATTTGATCGCAGAACTCTGTTCATTGAAAATTCAATCCAATCCAATTTGGCTTTGCATTGATGATTGCTTTCAATCAAACTTCCAATACAACCCGTGTCTATACTTTCTGTGTACTCTAAAAATATATTGGATATAGCTCAAATAAATATGTACAAGTTAGAAGCTGCCTCAATGATAAAAAATTGTCTACGGGGTATTCACCCTCATTCTTGTTTACGTTCGTATCGACCATACGACGAACGGGTACTTTCGAACGAATACGAATAAGCCATTCTTGTTGTCACTCGAATGAATTCGAACGCGACTCGTTTGCCACAAAACATTCAAATATCAGTAAACTTCTTCAAATAAATGCTAAGCCTTGATGAAATCAGTCCTATTCTTGTGATTAACCATATGCGAAACACTAGAATGTATGCCAGTTTAGCTTCAAACGATACGTGTATTCGAGCATCATTCGTACGAACGAAAAATCCCAATGCCGTGGTTTCGATTCGTCAGTTTTATGTTGCGAATTAATCGTTCGAACACATTGAAAAAAGTTTAACCGATTTCCAACAAATTTATTTTCGAATCTAAAGGTGATTTGTAATCAAATCATAAATTTGTGGATTGATTAAAATCTGAAATTGAACGAATTGGGCTTCGAATTGCTCCCTCATCCACCGTATTCTCCAGTTTTGGCCCCCAGTGACTTTTTCCTGTTCTCAGACCTCAAGAGAATGCTCGCTGGTAAAAAATTTAGAAGCAATGAAGAGATAATCGCTGAAATTGAGGCCGATTTTGAGGCAAAGGACAAATCGGACTACAAAAATTGTTTACGTTTAGTGTACAGAGGGAAACGAAAACTGTTATACGCGTAGCAATCCTCTTAAACCAGTATAGGTAGGATGAATTCGGAATAAGCCGCTATGCGCAAGATTCAAGAAGTGTACATCGCAAGGTAGAATAATTGCCTAATACACTGTACCGTTTTCGTACCTACATGATCGGTTATGTTGTAGCGATTTAGTTTCAATTTTGCCTTCGTTGCGGTCGGTCACCAAATACGACATTAGTTAAATTGTAAAGTAGTAGTCGAAGTCTAGTTAAGTGAAATAAATAAGTAACGATATAGCAGCAAATATAGAATAATAATTAGTAATAAACAGTGTTTGGAGTGAAGTGGAGTGTTTTACTTACCAGTATCGCTGCCGTGATTCTTACTGGGAACTGTTTATGCTGGTACCTGCAAGAAAAAATTGGCCAAAACGGAATTGGAAGAAAAACAACTATCAGCTGTTCGAGGAGTGGAATTTTGTCTGGAACACTATTCCGGAAGGGACACAACATTGGTGCCGTGACCAGGATCAGTGTTTCAGAACCGACGCGGCGTCAGTTGGAACCATTTTGAAGGTATTGTAAAGAATCGTCGCCATTGCAAGTAGTTCAACAATTCGAAACGCTTCGTCGCCATCACTGCTAATTTGTCTATGCTGCTGGGGCAGCCATTACACCAAACTTGGAGGAGAAAGAAAGCAAAATTTGGATTCAAGGCCTATTTGACAGGCTGATACGGTGAGTACCTGTCCAAATATTACACTTTCGCTTTCTTTTCTACCGGATCTTTCGTTTTTGGGATTTATTTCACTTAATTCAACGGAATATTGGTGATCAACATAATTCGGAGGAAGAAGGCATACGGGACGGATTCGTTCACTTTCGTTGAATGAGGAGTTTTCAGATGAACTGACGGACGGATAGTACGGACGTTATCAAAGGATTTCTGCGTCAAGTGGTGAACCTGCTAATATTGTACAAGGCAATTTTAGACAGGTACCAGGTGAGTACCTGTCCAAATATCTACGAGTAGGTGAAAGGTGCTTCTCTTGTGTGCATTTTTCAGACGGTTCGTTTCGTGCGATTTTGATTCGGTGCTGAGTAAATTTGGAGGAAATTCGTTAGCGAGTTTAGCTTCCCTGAGGAAATTTATTATACAAGGCCTGATTGACAGGCTCACAAGGTGAGTACCTGTCCATTCTCTATAAATTTCCAAAGGAAGGTGCTTTGCTTGGTATTGGTTTTTAGTTAGACCCCGCTCGCATTGGTTGATATGGGGAAGAAACTGACGATGAAGATCCACAAATGAGATGGCATCATCGACTTTCTTCAACGCACGGAGAAGTTCCTGAGAAGCGGAGATGAATTAGATGAGGACCAAATCAAGTTCCGGCTGGAGAAATTGGAACTAAAATGGGACGAATTCGACGAGGTGCAGTCGGAAATCGAAGGCTGCGAGGAATACGAGAGCAATGCGGATGCTCATCGTGAAATAAGGGCCGACTTTGAGGAAAAATACTTTGAGGTAAGGGCAGGGTTGGTAAAAAAGCTACCACAACGATCCGGACAGGTTGCGATGCAAAATATACAACAAAACGAGTCGTTTGATTCGACTGGCGTGCATTCGTACGTTAGATTACCGCAAATAAATTTACCTGAATTCGATGGCAATTATGAAAAATGGCTTCCATTTCATGATACGTTCAGAGCCCTGATTGATTCGTCTCCACAATTAAGAAATATTCAAAAATTTCATTATTTGCGGGCTTCTCTTAAGGGTGATGCACTTAGACTGGTTGATTCTTTTCCGATGAGCGATGCGAACTACAGGGTTGCTTGGGATGGCTTGGTTTCACGATTCTCTAACCGTTATCTGCTCAAAAAGCGTCACTTGAATGCGTTGTTCGAGTATCCGAGAATGAAGAAGGCATCGGCGGCTGGAATACACGATTTGATTGACTGTTTCGAGCGAAATACGCAGATTTTGGACCAACTTGGAGAAACAACGAGTGGCTGGGGAGCAATGTTGACGCATTTGATGGTTTCGAAACTCAGTGAAACGATTCAGGTACAGTGGGAGGAGCACGTTTCACAGAAGGATGAGCCAAGTTTTAAGATGCTGGTTACTTTCTTGAAAACGCAGACTCGGATTTTGGATGCAGTATTTGTGGATCAGCGAATCTTTAGTACAAGCGTGACATCTTCGGCTGTTGGTAGCAAATCCCATCCAACGAAACTTTCGGTCAACTCGGCGACAGAAACTAGCGGTCCAAATTGCATAGCATGCAGCGAGCAACATTTTCTTTCACGTTGTCCTTCATTCAACAAGCTGCCGGTTGATAAGCGACTACAGTTGACCAATTCCAAAAGGCTTTGCAGTAATTGTTTGGGACGAAATCATCTGGCGCGTGATTGTCCTTCTAAGTATCGGTGTAGGACTTGTTCAAAGAAGCATCACACGCTTCTTCACCCTGGATTTCCTGGATCTGGTTCTACTGCAACGTCGACCTCGAGTCAAGACGATAATTCAGCTTCTCCGTCAACTTCTGGTGTTACTCCGAACTCTGGTGGAATGGTTTCTAGTTCGGTTGCGACAATTTCTTCTAATATGGCGATGGGAGGCTCGAAGTCACACGTCTTCTTGTTGACAGCGGTTTTGGAAGTGAAGGATTATTGTGGTAGGATACATCATGCGAGAGCTTTGTTGGATTCTGGATCGCAGGCAAACTTGATGTCTGAGCGGCTTTGTCAATTATTGAAGTTACCAAGACGAAACAAAAAGGTTGAGATTGTGGGTATAGGACAAGCTAGACGGCAGACAGCTTACGAAGTTTCAACAAATATTGCATCACGAATTCGGGATTTCTCAATATTAATGGATTTTTTGGTTTTGGGGCAGGTTACGGATAATCAGCCATCTACATCGCTTCCATTAGAAACTTGGAAACCACCGCAAGACATGGTTTTGGCGGATCCCGGATTCTACGCTTCCGGTCCTATAGATCTAGTATTGGGTTCTCAATTCTTTTACGATTTTCATCTGCTTCACGGTGGCCGGCTTCAGATTCGAAAAATCAACGACGATTTACCTGTATTCGTAAACACGGTATTTGGTTGGGTAGCTGCTGGCGAAGCGAATCTTGGCGGAAATTTCGGGAGAGTCAGCTGCAATTTGGCTCTCGCCGATCCTTTGGATAAAGCCATCGAGAAATTCTGGACTATCGAAGAGCTTTCAGAAAAACCACAACGGTCTCAGGAGGAGAAAGATTGCGAAGCGCACTTTCAGCATACGATCACACGAGACGATACGGGGCGGTATATGGCAAGATATCCAAAGCGAGCTGGTTTTTACGAGATGATTGGTGATTCGAAGGAGACGGCTCGGCGAAGATTTCTGCAAATCGAAAGACGGCTTGGAAAGGACGCCAATCTACGCAAACACTACAACGCTTTCATGCAGGAATACATCGATTTAGGGCACATGAAAGCAGTGGGAATGGTGGACGAGATTCCGAAGACAGAAAAAACGGTTTGCTATCTCCCTCATCATCCTGTGTTTAAGGAATCCAGCTCGACAACGAAAGTGCGAGTAGTCTTTGATGGATCAGCCAAGACTTCGAGCAATTATTCGTTAAACGAGATACTTCTTACCGGACCGGTAATTCAGGATGATCTTTTCGATTTAATGCTTCGTTTCCGTAAGAACGCTGTGGCGTTAGTTTCAGACGTAGAGAAGATGCATCGACAGATTCGTATACACCAGGAAGATACTCCTCTACAGCGAATCTTATGGCGTTTTGATCCAAGAGATCCGGTTCAAATCTACGAGCTCCAAACGGTCACGTACGGTTTAGCCCCATCATCTTTCCTCGCCACTAGAGTTCTGCAGCAGCTGTCGATGGACTATCAAGCCAAATACAGCAAGGGTTCGTTGGCAGTATCAGAGGACTTTTACATGGACGATCTTCTCTCCGGTGCTGATACTGTTGAAAACGCACGGAAACTGCGTGATGAAGTCCAAGCACTATTATCAGAAGGCGGGTTTCAGCTACGCAAATGGAGTTCAAATCGAAGTGAGTTACTGCAGGATCTACCATCTGAAGTATTGGGCGTAGCAGATACATTACGTTTTGAGCCGGAGCAGAAAATAAAGACACTAGGAGTAGTATGGGACCCACAGCTGGATCAGCTTTGTATCGAAGTACAGCCGATAGAAGCTGATACGCAGTGGACGAAACGGAAAATTTTCTCGGCGATAGCAAAGCTCTACGATCCGTTGGGATTCGTGTCACCTGTTGTAGCGTGGGCAAAAATGCGACTGCAACATCTTTGGTTAGCTTCTATTGGCTGGGATGATCCAGTGCTGCCGGAAATTGAGTCAAAATGGACGGAATTCTACTCGCAGCTTCCCTTACTACAAAGCTTCAGGGTTACACGGTTCATATGGTTGCCTGATACGTCAACAGTCCAGTTTCACGTCTTCTGTGACGCGTCAGAAGTTGGATACGGTGCATGCATTTACGCTCGGTCGATCAGCTTGGAAGGTCATGTGAAAGTGGAATTAATCGCATCGAAATCGCGCGTAGCGCCACTGAAACGAATTTCGCTACCTCGGTTGGAACTATGTTCCGCATTGCTCGCTGCTAAGCTGTATTCAAAAATCTCCGCAGCACTAAGAATGGAGGGTAAACCATGTTGGTTTTGGTCAGATTCAATGGTGACGCTGCATTGGATACGCGCGCCACCCAATACTTGGCAAACATTCATTGGTAACCGCACTTCTGAGATTCAGTTACTTACCCACGGTCATAACTGGCATGACATGACAGGGATCCGATAACCCTGCGGATCAAATCTCACGCGGTGCATTACCCAAGGACTTTATCAACAGCATGAACTGGCTACATGGTCCGGCATGGCTTCTAGACGATGAGCATTGGCCCTACAACGCTACATTGGATACCCCATCCGAAGAATTATTGGAGCGGAGAAAAACGGTAGCAGTAGCACAAAACGTTTGTCAACCGGATTCCTTATTTGAGCGATACTCATCCTTTCTGCGTCTAGTTCGTGTTACCGCATACATACTACGCTTTGTGAACCGTTGCCGATCAAAAAACAATCGCACTACGGAATCGTTTCTCAGTACGAATGAATTAAACGAAGCCAAGCAAGGGCTAGCGAAAGGTGTACAGCACAAGGAATTTGCACAGGAACTGAAGGATTTGAAACAAGGAAAACCCGTATCACGTCAGTCATCGTTAAAACTACTACGTCCGTTTCTCGATGAAAAGGGAATAATTCGCCTTTGGGGTCGAATATAACAATCCGACGGAAGCTACCAAACCAAGCATCCCATAGCCTTACCAAGCAAACACCCATTATCTCGTCTCATCGCAGTGCATTTTCATACCCAGAGTTTTCATTCTGGTCCTCGTATGACGTTATCCGCTATACGTCAAGAGTTTTGGCCTGTAAGAGGAAGAGAATTGGTAAATTTCGTTTGCCGCAACTGTCATAACTGCTTCCGTTACAACCCTGTTCGTATAGCCCAACCTCAAGGTAGATTACCAAAAGCCAGAATAGTTCCAAGTCGCCCATTTACTATAACTGGTGTGGATTATTGTGGACCAGTTTATCTTAAACCCACCCACCGGCGCGCCGCCTCACGAAAAGCATTCATCGCTGTCTTTGTATGCTTCGTCACAAAAGCGGTGCATCTCGAACTTGTGTGTGATCTGTCTACAGATGCCTTCCTAGCAGCATTACGTCGTTTTATCGCCCGTCGAGGAATGCCCGCTGAAGTTCACTCGGATAACGGCACGAACTTCCAAGGGGCAAAGAACAAAATCACCGAACTGTACAGTATTCTCAACAGCAAGCGTAACCAAGAGATTATTGCTAACGAATGCACCAATCGTGGAATAATTTGGCGTTTCATACCTCCAAAAGCACCGAACTTCGGAGGGCTGTGGGAAGCAGCCGTAAAAACAGCAAAAAGTTCACTCATTAAAACGATCGGAAACACTAAATTAAGTTTCGAAGATTTCACAACTATTCTTACACAAATTGAGGCAAATATGAATACCCGTCCGCTCACCCCACTTTCCGAAGACCCCACTGAACTGGATGTCTTAACTCCGGGCCATTTTCTCACCGGAACATCGCTCAGGTGTTTACCAGATCCCGATTATTCCAACGTACCTACCAACCGTCTACGCCATTATCAACTATTGCAAAGTTTAATCCAACATCACTGGACACGATGGCGGAAGGAGTATCTCACGGAACTAAATAATCAACGCAAATCAACCACATCTCCCGTTGACATCGGCGTTGGACAAATCGTGTTACTACTGGACGAAAACAAACCATCTAATTTGTGGCCACTCGCCAAGGTCGAAAAAATTTCACCAGGTGATGATGACGTCGTTCGTGTTGTCACCATCCGAACCAAAAGTGGAGTGTACACACGTCCAGCATCAAAAGTATGTCCCTTACTGTTCAACCGAGAGATCAGCACCATCACAGTATGAACCAGAGCAACAACCATAACTAAAACGAGCAAACAATTAATATGTTTTTTATATATATAATGTATTTCTCAAAATAATTGAACCAATCGATTGTAAATCTGGATATCTTGTTAATATGATGTCTTTGGTTGTAGCGATTTAGTTTCAATTTTGCCTTCGTTGCGGTCGGTCACCAAATACGACATTAGTTAAATTGTAAAGTAGTAGTCGAAGTCTAGTTAAGTGAAATAAATAAGTAACGATATAGCAGCAAATATAGAATAATAATTAGTAATAAACAGTGTTTGGAGTGAAGTGGAGTGTTTTACTTACCAGTATCGCTGCCGTGATTCTTACTGGGAACTGTTTATGCTGGTACCTGCAAGAAAAAATTGGCCAAAACGGAATTGGAAGAAAAACAACTATCAGCTGTTCGAGGAGTGGAATTTTGTCTGGAACACTATTTCGGAAGGGACACAACAAAAATGGTATCGAAAAGTTGGAAGATCGCTATAATCGCTGTATCGCCTCTGATGGCAATTATGTTGAATAATAAAAACGAATTTTGGGCAAAAAAATGTGTGTTTCTATTAAGCGATACGAACTTTTCAGCCGAACTGTTATTTTCAATGCTTTTTTTAATTTGCACGAAGTTCAATTTCGAATTTTATTAACTGACTCTAAAAAAAATGATCTTGAGTACGGTAATCATTTATTATGTAGCATTATCAATCTCCAGTATCGGAACCAAAGACCAAAATACCAAACCTAAGTCTCTAGCTGAAGAACTCAAAGAGAAGGAAATTCAAACATGCGACAGTGGCTGGCGCTTCATTGGAAGTAATAAAATCTGGAAACGAGACTGGAGTGAGTATGACAAGAAACAGCGTACTCGACGGCTGCAAGAAAAACAAGCTGAAAAAGCAAACCTCAGACGAAAACATCGGAAGCGGAAACAACAAAATAATCCAAATTACAGTATACGCAGTAAAAACAACAACTACACCAACAACAGCAAACACGACAACAACAACAACAACAACAACAGCAACAACAACAACAGCAGCAGCAACAACAACAACAACGACAATAATGTGCACTACAACAGCAACTTGAACACTAAAAGTAACAATACCTGCCACAACAATAACAATAATATGTCATTACAATATACCTTACCCTTGGACAAAGACCTACTAGCAGCTGCACGGGCTGCACCATCCACTAACTATGTGAACACATCTTCAATATCACAGAACATAAATACATCTACAGTATCACAGGACATGAGTACAGACAGCCAATTCGAAATTGATCCAATGCGTCCTCCAATTGTACGTCTTACTTCACAATCTGCAAATGGCGACGAACGCTTCTTGAAAGCAAGACTTCGTGACCCGAAAATAATGCACGTCGTCCGTCTGTATTTGTCATACATGAAAAATCAACAATCTACAGTATGCATCGAGGGTATGACACCAACTAGTATAAAAATGTTATTAGCATCAGAAGGCCTTCCAACAACACCTGACCACCCTCTACGAATCTTCATCGAAGTGCATCAGGAATATGGAATGAAACCTAAGGAAGCGCAGGCCGACCTGAACTCTTATGGGAAATTTTTGACAAGTGAACACATCCGCCGACTCCAACTAATCCGGGAAGCCGAACACAATTTTACAAGGCCGAATTTTCGGAAATAACGACGCCCTCTGACGAAGGAATAGAAACAGGAATTAGTAATGTAAGTATTTCAGAATTCTCAAAAACTTCTTCGCTTCATAGACAAAATGTGAGTGAAATTTTGGTCTATTGCCAAAATTTCAACCGCATGAAAAGCCCGGCCAAAATGAAAGAAATTCATCAAAATTTAATAACCTCCTCTTTCGACGTAATCCTTGGAACTGAAAGCAGCTGGGATGAAAGTGTTAGAAGCGAAGAAGTATTTGGAAATAATTTTAACGTATTCCGGCACGACCGAAATTTATCTCTCTGTCAGAAAAAATCTGGGTTGGAGTCCTCATAGCCATAAACTCTTGCTTTACTTCTGAAGAAATTATTACTCCTAAATATAAAGAATTTGAGCATGTATGGGCAAAAGTCTCAATATTGGGAGAAGAACATATTTACTGCTCTGTCTACTTCCCACCAGAAAATGCGAACAAATTCTCTTTTGAATTATTCTTTCAATCTTTAGACACAATTATTTCGAATATGGAACCCGAAGTAAAGCTACATATTTTTGGCGACTTCAATCAACGTAATGCGGACTTCATTTCTGACATTGAAAATGAATCAATCTTACTCCCAGTCGTTGGAGAAAACGAAACATTGCACTACTTTTTCGACAAAATTTCTAATTTTGGCCTACATCAAGTAAACTCCGTAAAAAATCAACAAAATGCATATTTAGACCTTCTTTTCACAAATTGCACAGAAGACTTTTGTGTGAATGCATCAAACCTGCCATTATGGAAAAATGAAGCATTTCACACCGCAATTGAATATTCATTATTTACACACAATGCATCCCTTCCCTACGACTTGGAATATGAGGAAGTGCCGGAATACAATAAAATTGACTTTGAAGAAGTCAAGTGTAGACTAAGTATAATAAATTGGCGGAACATACTGAGTACAGAAGGAAATGTCGACGTCGAAGTAAACAAATTCTATCACATTATAAACAAAATATTATCCGAAACTTTGCCCATGAAAAGAAGAAGAAAAAATCATAACAGCAAATTACCTGTATGGTTCAATTCACAACTAAAACATTTGAAAAATAGGAAACAAAAAGCACACAAAACTTACAAAAAAGAAAAAAGTGACGCTCATCTTCAAAATTACTTAAATCTATGCAATCAACTCAAAATAGCCATTAACACAACACACGAAGAATACAACCGCAAAATTGAAAACGAAATAAAGACTTGCCCTAAGAACTTTTTTAACTACACAAAAACTAAACTAAAAAGCAACAATTTTCCTTCTCAAATGCACCTCGACGAACATGTAGGGAAAAATAGTACAGAAATCTGCAATCAATTTGCAAATTTTTTCCAAGAAGTATATACATCTTATTCAGAAACTGACCGTGACCGTGAATACTTCTCTTTCATACCTGCATTTTCTAGCTCCATCTCTGTAAACTATCTATCAGAACATGACATTTCGACAGCACTGAAAAACTTAGACGCCTCAAAAGGGCCTGGACCTGACAGTATACCACCAATATTTTTAAAAAATCTTGCTGAAGAACTTACACTACCACTACAACTACTTTTTAACTTATCACTTAATAAATGTACTTTTCCTAAAGCATGGAAATCTTCCTTTCTTGTACCAATATTTAAATCTGGTGCAAAATCTAACATTCGGAACTACCGTGGAATAGCCATTATCTCATGCATTCCAAAATTATTTGAAAAAATTGTAAACGAAAAACTTTTTCATCAACTTAAAAATGTAATAGCAAACAAACAACATGGCTTTTTTAAAGGCCGCTCAACTACAACAAATCTTTTAGAATTTATGACATTCACTCTGAATGCAATGGACGCCGGCAACTACGTAGAAACTCTTTACACTGACTTTAGCAAAGCCTTCGACCGTATTGACATACCTTTACTTCTACACAAACTACAAAAATATGGCATAAAACATACTCTTCTTGAATGGCTCAAATCATACTTAACGAATCGTGTACAGGTAGTCCGCTTCCAAAACATTCTGTCTGAACCAATTAATGTAACATCTGGCGTACCTCAGGGTTCTCACTTAGGGCCTCTCCTTTTCATTTTACATATAAACGACATTTCCTTCATACTCAAAAATCTGAAAGTGCTTATATATGCAGACGACATGAAACTCTTCATGGAAATAAAAAATATCAACGACGCTGTAATATTCCAGAACGAAATCAATCTATTCTACATTTGGTGCTGCAAAAGTCTACTCCAACTTAATGTAAAAAAATGTAACTCAATAACTTTCAGTAGGAAAAATGAAACTATACCCACATACATACATCTAGGAAATCAACTTGTAGAAAAATGTAAAATTGTAAGAGATTTAGGCGTAATCTTAGACTCCAAGCTCACTTTTGTGGAACACTACAATACCATAATCAATAAAGCAAATAGCATGCTGGGCTTTATTAAACGCTTCAGTCATAACTTTCAGGACCCAAACACAATAAAATTATTATACACTACATATGTCAGACCTATTTTGGAATATTGCAGCCTAGTATGGAATCCATATAATATTATTCACGAAGAACGCATCGAATCTATTCAAAAACAATTTCTTTTATATGCACTTCGTAAATTAAACTGGACAGCATTTCCTCTACCATCATATGAAGCACGCTGCATGCTCATCAATATACAAACACTTAAAGAACGCCGCGACCTTGCAATGCTTTATTTTATCAGCGACATTATTTCTCAACGCATTCAATCACCTTCTTTATTATCGCAACTAAATTTTTATACACCTAGCCGTCAATTACGAACCAGGAAATTATTTTTAGAAAGAAACACTAGAACAAATTATGCAAAATACAGTCCAGTCAATCGAATAATGCGCCATTACAATCAATACTGCGAACATCTTGACCTTACTATGTCAAAAAATCAAATCAAATCTCAGCTTTGTCGTAGAAATAATGCGTAGTATGTAAGTGAACATTGTAAACAATTTATATGTAGTCTACATTTGCTTGACGAAAAAAAAAAAAAAAAAAAAAAATTGTCACCTCTTTGATGCTTGGAATCTTCCTGAAAAATAACCTGGAATCTTACTAAAAAAATAATGCCGATCCTTCTTTTGCATAGGAATCGCGTCCGTACACATTCGAGTGAAAACAAGAATGGCTTGTTCCCATTCGTTCGAAAGTATGTGTTCGTCGTATTAGGCTCTCTGTCAGCTCACTTACAACCACAAATGCAAATGAGATTGGTTTGTTTTCATCAGGAAACGCATGCATTAAACACGATTTAGACGGTCAATCAACTTTGGCCGACGTCCAGATTAATTTATTAATTTTTTTAAGCCGAATATTGCTCACGTATCCGACGATAAAATGTTCCGTGAACTTGACGTAGTGGCCTTTCATATGAATTGGTTACAATTAATGTTGTTGTTCCGTAATCGTTCCATGCAGGTAATAGTCGCTTGATGCTGCGTGTGAATCGCTTTTACATATTGTTTTGTTTTCATCAGGAAACGTGTTGGCCACCCATTTATTAGTAGGGCCGCCATTCATTTTTCACCGGGCATAGAAACCTCAATAGTCGATACGGACGTAAGCAAGCATGACGATACAAAATCAGCGAAAAAACAAATCAAATAACAAATGATATTAAAAATTTTTCATCACAACTTAAGTATGTACCACACTTCCGGTTGAATCGCATGTTGATTAAGAGTGTTTTCCTGTTGTTACTTGCTATTTGAATTAAAGTCGCCTTTTCCAACTTTCATTTTTCTATACCAGTTCCACAAAGATTTATATTACATACAGTTAATCAGTATTAGCGTATTAGTTTCAAATTTGCACAATCCAATGATATAACCTTTACTAATGGAGGATCCTACTAAAAATGATTCACTCGGAGATCCGGGTGGAAGTAGAACATCTGATATTCATGAACATTGTTCTAATGATGCTGCTCCGTGCCGTCTAATCGTTGAAGTTATAGATGATAACAACGGCGCTGATCGATGGCATGGATTTTTTGAATCTTCACCAGTCGAACCAAAAGAAAAATCATCTCGGACGGGTACTCGATCTAGTGTTTTGTTCCTGTGACCGCTCATTGTTTGTTGACGAGTGTGTAGCTTCGCTCCTATCCGTTGACCCGCACCATCCACCTTTAGTAATTTCGTTGCCCATTGAAGACAATAATTCACGACACGCAGCAAGTTCGGGAGACACACATTTACGGTTAAATTATAGAAAAATTGACTTCTCAGCTCTGATGGAATATTTGCAGAATTATAGTTGGACAACTCTGCGCGAAACGGATAATGTTGATGAGATGGCATCGTCGTTTTGTAGTACTATCTCCCGTTGGCTCAGTACAAATTTACCATTTGTTAAACGACCTATTTCTCCCCCGTGGGCCACATCACGTTTACATGATTTAAAGCGAAAGCGCAATGCTTGGCAGCGCAGACACCGTCGTTGGCGGAGCTTAGAAACAAAACAAAATTTCAAAAACTCGAGTGATGAGTACCGCAAATTGAATGCCGGTTTATATAGAGCTTACGTCATGCGAGTTCAAACGGATCTACGTAGGAACCCCAGGAATTTTTGGAACTTTGTGAATTCGAAGCGAAAATGTTCAATCATTCCTCAGAACGTTTGTTTTGACGGTGTGACGTCTGCATCAACATCAGACTCATGTGAGTTGTTTGCTAAATTCTTCGCTTCCGTGTTTACTGATAAAGTGGCCTCCAACATCGAAGCTGAAGTCGCCGCATCATATGTTCCTAAAAACTTGGTGGATTTGCGTACATTTATAATCACTCCCGAAATGATCAGTGCTGCAGCAAAGAAACTGAAGAGTTCGTACTCGGCTGGACCTGATGGAATTCCTTCTGTCGTTTATACTCGCTGTGCAACTGCTCTGCTCGAACCATTATGTTACGTGTTCAACAAATCGTTCGAGCATGGTATATTTCCAACGATATGGAAGCAGTCGTTCATGTTTCCAGTCTACAAAAACGGTGATCGAAAGGATGTGAGAAATTATCGTGGTATTACGAGCCTATCTGCTGCCTCCAAGCTATTCGAAATAGTTGTCAGCTCTGTTGTTCTTTCTCGTACAAAAAGTTATATATCAACCGATCAGCATGGATTTATGCCAGGACGATCCGTTAGTACAAATTTGCTCGATTTTACCTCGACCTGCTTTTCGCGTATGGAGGAAAGGGTACAAATTGATGCATTATACACCGATCTAAAAGCGGCTTTTGATCGTATAGACCACCGAATTCTATTATGTAAACTGATGCGACTTGGTGCATCACACAAGTTCGTTGAATGGTTGAGTTCCTATTTGTGTGGTAGAGTCCTACGCGTACAATTGGGAACCTCAGTTTCATCTCCGTTTACGAATAAATCAGGAGTTCCGCAGGGCAGTAATATGGGTCCCCTTTTGTTTGCACTATTTTTCAACGATGCCGCTTTGCTGCTTGGTTATGGATGCAAGCTGATCTACGCTGACGATTTGAAGCTGTACTTAGTAATTCGTAATTATGAGGACTGCGTCCATCTTCAAGAACTGCTAGATGAATTTGTCGCATGGTGTCGACGAAACCATCTTGTGATCAGCATTGCCAAATGTCAAGTAATTACATTTCACCGAATACTTCGTCCATTAATCTTCGACTACAAAATTGATGGACAAACACTTACAAGAGTTGACCGTGTTAATGACCTTGGTGTTGTATTGGATGCAAAACTCACATTTAATCAGCATCGTTCTGCTTTAATATCTAAGGCAACGAAACAACTCGGATTCGTAGCTAAAATCAGCAGACTGTTCCTTAGTGCGACCATTGCTGGAAAATGCCAGTTTGGTATGGAGTCCATATCAACTCGTTTGGAACTTGCGGATTGAGCGTGTTCAGAAAAGATTTATTCGACTTGCGCTAAGAAACCTTCCCTGGCGAAATCCCTTGGATCTGCCACCGTACCCTGATCGATGTCGCCTGTTAGGTCTTGACACTCTGGAACGACGAAGGAAGATTCAACAAGCTGCGTTTGTGGCGAAGATTATCAACGGCGAAATCGACTCTTCAAAAATCCTGTCTCTCATCGACTTCCGGGTTTCACAACGAACTCTACGATCAACAGGTTTGCTACAACAAAGATTCCATCGGACATCGTTTGGAGCCAACGAACCTATTGCAGCGTGTGTTCGAACTTTCTCCCTAGTTGAAAATTTATTCGATTTTGGTGAATCATCGCATAACTTTGTTCAGAAAGTGTCGCAATCCTCGATTTTATAACTTAACTTTATATTCATTAAGACTTTTATTGTCAGATGGAACAAGCAAACAAATGGAGATCTCCGAATTGGGGAAAATTCTTATTATTGGGAAAACTTCTTATTAAGACGATGGGTTATAATGATGCAGTCTATAATATGAGACCTCTTGGGCGTAAGAAGTTGTTGGTTTTTGTGAAATCCTTCAGCACAGCAAACAATTTACAAAGAGATAGAACCTTCAAAGATCATAATTACAAATTCTACATCCATAGGAATTTTGTATTGGTTATTGGAGTGGTAACAGGAGTACCAATTGATATGACCGCGGAAGAAATCAAACAGAACATGACTTGTGATATTCCTATTCTTAATGTTTACAGATTGAATCGTTTTGCAGATGGACAGAAGATTCCTAGCAATTACCTTCCGTTCAAATATACCGTCTGAAGTAAAACTATATAGCTGCATTAAAAAGGTTCGCCCATACGTTAACAATACGGATTTTTCCATAAGTTAAATGTCTAAAATCTTTTATTTCCTTATTTCTTATTATTCTTATTGTCACCCTACTTGCATCCATTAGATTCACGGGAAAATCATGACATGCGAAAATAAATGTTAGGGTACCAATTTGTCCCACCAATTTTTTACCAATTTGTCCCATGGCACCTTTTTAGCAACTATAGAAAATACATCCAATATTCATAGAGCTAAATGGATAAATCCATTATATTCATGTTCAACCAAAATTACCTTAGAAATTAACTATCAGTGATATTTTTTTAAAGAATGTGATCTACAGGTGAAACAATCGGCAGCGAAAAAGTTTACTACACCACTGTCAAAATACACTTTGGGTACATACCTCAACTATCAATTTTCAATATTCACAATTCTCGTCAATTGTTATTGGTACCAAAAGCCCCTACTTTAGAAATTCCACGTCGGTTACTGTTATAGAAATTTCACATGGTAACTGTTATTCTCTATCTAATGCAGATTATTGATTTCGACAATTTACCATTTTGCCCCAGTCTCCCCTACATTTAATCATGCGGTCATGAAACCTAATAACTATAATGAACATCAATAACAATACCATACATTCCTACCAGAGAAGACGATGTTATGGGATTGATGCAATGCTAAATTTTTCTTAATAGATAAAAAAGAAAGAAAGTATTTCTTTTGTCATTCCCTTTGTTTGAAACATTTAGAACACCTTTCTCTCTATAAATACCTTCTTAGTAACCTTCGAGTTTCATATGTATATGTGCTTGTAACGTACTTGAATTATTATGTATATGTGCTTGTAACGTACTTCCGTACTTCCTCGTCACATTTGATCTACAATACCTTTGGCTTCCATGGCTATACACAATTGCTACTCCCACCTCGTAATAAAAATTTTTATGACATCATCATTTCCTAACATCATAACTACATTCGTACTATAGCACAACTTCTTTATATCATTTATTTTACCCCGGCTTTAACCGGGGAGGAAAACCTATAGAATAACGATTCAGTTAATACAAATGTTGTTGTAAACTTATTTCCATCACTGTACTCGTAAAGAAGGACCATTTTTTCGTTAAACTCGATCAATTTTCCCCTACACTTTCCATGTTCGGGGCACTTGATACACTCCCTCCCCCTCAAAATAACCTTATAATCTATTTTGATTTTACTTCCTTTTTGCCAGTGAACTTACTACAGATCTCCTCCATGATTGACCTGAGTAGTGTAGAAAGTATCTGTGCTTTTCAAAAAAATATCGATTTCCACCTTTGGTACATGTGCCAAACTTGGTGGCGATTCGTTTAGTTGTTTCGTAGTTATGCTGAGACTTAAATACACTCGCGTTCATAAGCAGATTGTTTTCCCTTAGTTCTTTGAATTCCCCGGCAGATAGAATCAGATCTTTTGAAGATATTTAAAGAAAATTGCGTTGCTTTCAATTTACCAAACAGCAATATTTCCTACTACGATCTTGAAATTCTTGCCACTTTCTTGAGAGATGAAAATTTATTTTCAAAAAACTCCTTCTTATATAAATGTCGTCATTGACCCCCTCCCCCCATGTTAAGGACACTTGCTACACACTCTCCTTACTGAAAATATCTTAATGATCATCTCTGAACAACAAAAAGTATCTGTGCTAAATTTGATAGCAATCCGTTCAGTAGTTCCGGAGTTATGCCGTTACAAACATTACATCCTCTGTTTAGAGGCACGTACTACATCTACCCCACACGAATACCATTATAATCATATCTAAGTAGCGCAAAAAGTATCTATGGTCTTTAAAAAGTATCGATTCTCGCCAAATTAAATAATTTTTTTCATAACCCCTGTTAAGGACATTTGCTACGCTCCCTCCCCCATAAAAATACCCTTACAACTATCTCTGAAGAGCAAAAAACATCTGTGCCAAGTGTGATAGTAATCCGTTCAGTAGTTTCGGAGTTATGCCGTTACTTCCCCCTTTTTAAAGGCACTTGCTACATCCTTTGTATATATATATATATATATATATATATATATATATATATATATATATATATATATATATATATATATATATATATATATATATATATATATATATATATATATATATATATATATATATATATATAATATATATATATATATATATATATATATATATATATATATATATATATATATATATATATATATATATATATATATATATATCATATCTAAGGTTTGGAAAATGTTTGCATGGTCTTCGAAAATTATCGATTCTTTTCAAATTTTATGAGTTTTTTCATGACCGGGGGGGGGGAGGTATTTTTATAGAAGAGGAAGCGTAGTAAGTATCATTAACAGGGGGTAAGGTATGCGAAATGTTTCTAAGGTCTTCAAAAATATATCGATTTTCGTCAAGTTATATGAAGTTTTTCATTACCCCTCCTTGTTAATGACACATGCTACGCTTCCTCTCATATAAAAATACGCTTATGACCATCTTTGAAGAGCTAGAAGTACAAGTGCAAGGTTCGATAGCCATTCAGTACTTTCGGAGTTATGCCGTTACAAACCTCATCCCCCCCCCCCCCTATTTAAAGGAATTTGCAACATTTACCCCGCATAAAATCATATCTTTCAATGGTCTTCAAAAGTATCGATTCTCGTCAAATTAGACAAATTTTTTCATGACCCCCCTTGTTAAGGACACTTGCTACCCTTATGACCATCTCAGAAGAGCATGAAGTATCTGTGCCAAGTTTAGTGGAAATCCGTTCAGTAGTTTCGGAATTGTGCCGTTTTAAACATTAAACCACCCTTTTTAAAGGCACTTACTACATCCACCCCGAGGCAAATGACCTTAAGGGTAACACTTAATTTTCATACTATTTTTGCAAAAGAAAAAACAACAACAAACCGTTCCAGCAAATTGATCGAATATTAATAATTCGTGCAGTATGTCGTTCAACAAGCGCTCAACGACCAACAAAATAGAGCCGCTTGCTGAGAGGGTTGACATGTTTTGAAGCTTCAGTTTGCACGTTCCTTACGACAGGAAAATACACTAAGGTTTTTTTTATACGGTTTTTTTTATGCGAATTTTCAGAGTTATGCGGTTTCCTTTCTGCAGTTTTTACTGCGAAGTTTCAGAGTTATGCGGTTTTTTTAAGCAAAGTTTCAGAGTTATGCGGTTTTTATGCGAATTTTCAGAGTTATGCGGTTTTTTTTATGCGGTACGTAAACTCGCATAAAAAAGACTTCAATGTATATGTAACTGTATCAGTTGTTGTTTGAAATTGTTTCTCCGAATGTCATACGGCTTACCTGTATAGTGAACCACAGTCATCGCAACACGCTGGAAATCATTACCGTCGCTACACGACTAAGGCTGTGAACCATTTCGTGGTTAATTTTAACTTTTGGTTAAAATCTGACACTTGAGCGGTTATTTTGTGTCGTTTAGTTAAATTTAACTTTAGAACTGCGGCCCATTTCAAAATTTGAAGGACGGAAAGTTATGCGGGTTTATTTTCCACTGGGAATAATTTCAGCTAAAGAATTAATATTAGAATTTTCATTGCAATATTTTTTTTCAGTGTCAGAAAATAACTATCGATCTGTCAAAAATAACCATGCTCTCGACCAGGGTTATTTTTAACAACATCAAATTAACCGCTCGAGTGTCAGTTTTAACCAAAAGTTTAAATTAATCGCGAAATGGTTCACAGCCTAAATAGACCATGTTCCTCTAATTTGATCTTGAAAAACAAACCGGTTTAGGCCGTCCTAGGAAATTTACTGTTTTGACAATGCGCTGTTTAAAATAAATTTTTAGTATTCTCTCTCTCTCTCTCTCTCATCGAAGTACCTAATATCGCAAAAATGAAGCTATAGTTTTCATTTCGAATATGCTGGTTTTAGTCTCACTCGGGAAAAATTCTTGATTCTGTGTGTCGAGGATATGAAATCACTTCCGGTAAAACTCTCAACGGGTGAGCACGTTGCATCGTGTTAGTCCAGAGAAAATTCGAGTATTTCGTAAAAAAGAAAGAATTTTCATCCGTACTTTGACGACTCGACACAGTCACACAGCGAGATTTTCTCTTGTAGTCCAGTGAAAAGAAAGCCCATTGAACTACCCGATCAGATGCACATAACATAATCGTAACACAAGTATATCAACAGTTGATATGTATAACAATTTGTGTTATTTTGAGATATTTAACAAATGAAAACAGTTGAAAGTTAAAACTTATGATAACAATATAATAACAAAATCAGTTATGATGTATTATTTTCATTCGCAAGACTCATGATAAAGTTCATTAACTGAAAAAAATGAGTTCTCCCGTTGCTTTATAACGAAATATAATTATCAGGGGACGGGTATAGCGTGATGGGTAAGTCGATACCTTTCACGCAGCCCGCCTGGGTTCGATTCCCAACCCCGCACATAGAGTCAGAAAATGTTTCTGGTCCGACGAGGCAAATGACCTTAAGGTTAAAACCTCTATAATCGAAAAAATATATAATTATCAGAATTTTAAAGAACTAAAAGAAAAAACCAGATCACTAATAAATCATTCATTTAAAAAAAATCATTCAACAATTTTGGATTGAAACGATGCTAAAAGTTGGCTGTGGTATAGTTTTTCTGTGTTAAATTTGCTTTCTAATTTATTACAACTATTGTTATAAATTCCTGCTTTCGGACTTTTGGAGTTATATCAAATTCAATGATAATTGGGATACAGACGTTTCAAAATCTGTTACGATTTTGTTTCCGCTAGTCTTTTTTGTTATGATTTTCGTTATTTTAACAGCTTACTATCCAAAAATATTTCAAAATTTGTTACAAAATATTTCTGAAACAAATTACTCCGGTTGTTTTAATTCTGTTATTACCATCTGATCGGGTATAGACGAAAATTAACTGGCAATATACCCTTAGTTGCTGTGCCATCAAATCGTCGTCATCTCAATTACGGTGACGCCAACCAGAACAAGAAGATGAAGAGGATATAAATTTTTTTTAATTCAGTTGCTGAATATTTGAATCGATTAAAATTTTTCAAATTGTTTCCAAGAAACCAATTTCGAATATGAGTCCCTGGCGATCCAATTTCTACAGATCTACCATCACACGCAAAGTGAATGGGGGAGCTCACTTGGGTGACCAACGGAAGAGTTTTGTAATGAATTAGAGCTTACAACCTTGAATTGCATACAGATAATTAACATTCGTATACATTGTATTATAATTGAATATTTATGTTTCTTCATATCTGCAATAATGTGACAACATTTTATCATTGATGGCATCTTGATAACATCGGTTGACTAAACACTTTTGAAGATACCGATATATAAGTGATTGTATAGAATCGATTCCAAATCAGTTTCTCTAGTTTCTAGGTTGCTACAAAATATAGTGCAAAACAGAAGCCTCCCAGAATTGAAATGATTACAAAAATTTTATTCGTTATACTAGCAGTTTTTTCAATAACACATGCTTCTTCTGTAAGTATAAAAGTGCGATAGATAAAGAGCATTATAGAATAAAATTCAAACAAAGTTTTAACAAAAGCACGATGTGGTACCGATTCCTAGAAAAGACTTTCCGAGCAATCAATTACTGAGTAAAATTGTCAATGGACATACCGCGGAGCAGGGCCAATTTCCATGGCAAGTTTCAATTCGTGCCACAATTGGACGATCTATCACTGTATGTGGAGGCTCCCTGATATCGGCACAATGGATTCTTACAGCGGCTCATTGTGCGAAAGACTACACCGGGTTTCAGATTGGATTTGGTTCTGTTCAGTTGAATGTACCTCGTCTAACGATGACAACTGTGACGAAAATTGTCCATCCCGATTTTGATGCCATAAGATTATACAACGACGTTGCCGTTATAAAACTTCCTTCGCCCGTAAGTTTTAGCAATGATATAGCTCCTATTAGGTTGCCGCCTGTGTCCTACGCAACGAAAACGTTTCAAAATTTAATGGGAGTAGTTTCCGGTTATGGAAGAACATCTGATGGTGAGTTTTTTTTAAATAAATTTACAGATGAATAATGTTATCTTTCGGTAACAGCCAGCCAGTCCATATCCAACGTGCTAAGATACGAAAACATGCGGATAATTTCAAATGCAGATTGCGCCACAATCTACGGTACCTCGGTAATAAGAAATTCAACCATGTGCGCGATCGGCTGGGAGCGCACGAACCAAAACGTTTGCCAAGGGGATTCCGGCGGACCGTTGGTTGTAAAAGAAAACGAATCGTATGTGCAGATTGGAATTGTATCGTTTGTCTCGAACCGTGGGTGCAGCACTGGTGATCCATCAGGCTACATTCGAACTGCTTCCTACGTGCACTGGATAGCGCAACAAACAGGAGTTCAGCTTAGAATTTCATCATGATCCTTACATACTCCAAAAACTTATTATTTCTTACACGCCTACATTTAGATTACACATCTTGGAATAAATTATTTTGAATTGAAGATATTGAATTTCAATTGCATCTAGCTATAGCCGATTACTGTTATAAATAGCATCATTGTTTTATGAGGTTTTATTTAGGTTTGTGCTACACAAATAAATGACTTTCCGAGTCTCATTGTAGCGGGCCTACCACCTATAGCGCTATTACAATCTGATCAGGTAGGTATTCCACTGCTCGCTGAACAAAATCTTTCATATTGCAATAAACATTTTGCAACAAAACTCCTTCCTGCTCATATGGCAGATACCAGAATGTTGTTCTTCACGTTTTCTTCCTTTGAGATAGCGCACGTTGTTATCAGCTGCGAATTAAACTACCTCGCTTTCAAAGGAGAATTTTTGTCAATCGAATTTCATACACTTTCGGTTGGTCCAAGTGCATTCCATCTGTAAGGAAAACGAATAACGAATGAGCTTTGTTGCTTGCCAATTTCAAAACACCTCATTGTTCACCACACTATACTGTTCTTTTAATTTGTCGTTCCAATAACAATAAGCGTTATATCGTATCAATTGTCTCGGATGAGATGTTAAAGCGAACTATAAATAGACGAATCCTTTTAATTCTTATGTAATTGCAATAGTGATAATATCCCGATATAGCTTAAATATTTGGAAATTTTACTAGTTTTTCATATTTTTCATAAACATAAAAAAACATGTGAAAATATTTCAGTGACCTTTCGCGGTAGATTTGATAAATGTTTATGGAGAAATCGAAAAATGAAATTTCAAATTCTAAAAAGAGATATTAAGTACTGTTCATAAATCAAAGAAATTATTATTGAAATCTGTTTTGTTTGTCTGCTCGCACATGTTTGATCATCCAAATCCAAATACAATTAATTCCATTCCATTGCATTCGAGATTTTCAAATATATAGGGAAGTATTTATTCATATGTTTGAGGATAAGTTAATAATCACTGTTGTTTTTATGTAATTTATTATTTTCCTTTATTTTGTCTCATTTGACCTATCTTTTTCTTAAAACTGATCCTGGCTTCTTCCCTGGAGAAAAGGCACTCTCACTGCTATCCAGTGCATAATTCACTACGTCACCGATCAGTGGTACGGCGAAAGCACGTTATTGCTGTTATTTTTGCATGTGTTGGGTTCACTGTTAGCTGAAGCATGCGTACTTTTTTGTACACTGGTAGCAAAAGATGGTTTCGTCGATGAAATTGTTTTATTCTTGTATTTTTTAATCTTCCACAGAAGTACAGGTGTTGGTTGGTACCGGTGTAACAGAAGAATCGTTGTCCTTGGGTGTAGATGTATTCATGTTCAGTTTCTCACTCGAACATACGACAACTGACTTGTAAGACCCTATGCATTGAACCGCTAACCCGAGACAAAACAATTTACATGGGAGCCTTGAATCCTGACCACAAGTAACATAAAAAGGCATAACCTTCTTAAGCTCATGCTTAACAAACGTAAGCATATGGTACCAAAAAACCCTAAATGTTCACATTCTACGACAGCAAGTCAATCGTCACCCGTTTTCGTTCGAGCCATCAGAAAGGATATCGGTACAAAATCCGAAAAGTGTTACATAAGTAGTGTAATCTTTGCGTCTACTTAGTGGTTTAAAGGTCAAACCGCATTCGGCCGACATTTCCCTCGCCGATCTTTTTTTCGCTCTTCGGTTATGACTGAGCTGCCGGCGTGCGCATGTATAGGTACGCCGGACCCGACATAAAATCCTTATCTTTGGCAACGATATTCCTCACCGAGCTTTTCGCACCGTAGCAATCGTGTCGGCTCCGGCGTACCTATACATGCGCACGCCGGTAGCTCAGCCATAGCCGAAGCAGAAAAAAGTCAACGCCGGAGAGCTCGGATCGGTTGGATCGGCCGAATGCGGAGTGCCCTTAAGTTGAACTGCTAGACGGAGATTGGAGTTCAATTTGCACTACTTTAAGCACTGATGAGCCGAAAGCGAAACGAAGGAAATGAAGGAAATAAAACGTACACCATTGAGAATACCGTCGACAATGTTAGACATTAGCCTAATTTTTGTTTTGACCTCGTTTGAAAATTATAATTCGGCCGATTTATCAATTTTTAGTAGATTTAACATAAAGCCGTTCATAACTAAGTTCAGTTTTGTAATGACAACAAAGATTAAAAAGTCAGATTAATGAAAACTCACAGAAAAGATGATTTTTTTGTGATGAAGGAGTCTTCCAAACATTTCTCCACGTATTATCTTTTCTCTTTGCATCCCATTCCTGATCTTGTTCGCGCTTGTAGATGTCTGCCCCTCGTTGGAAACCTCTTGCTTCCCAGTACCATTGATGCGCGTGATTTTTTTTTTTTTTTTTTTTTTTTTTTTTTTTTAAATAACTATTTATTGGAATATGAGTTAAAATTGAATTATTAAGATTTAAATTGGGTGTTCAGCCACAAGTGGTGACTTTTCAGCCCTGTTATATATATATATATATATATATATATATATATATATATATATATATATATATATATATATATATATATATATATATATATATATATATATATATATATATATATATATATATATATATATATATATATATATATATATATATATATATATATATATATATATATATATATATATATATATATATATATATATATATATATATATATATATATATATATATATATATATATATATATATATATATATATGATTTGGTTATTACCATGAAGACATCATTTGCTTCCGCAATTCTGAGATTTTTGTGTAGGGAAAATTCTAAACCTACTTGTATTGTGTAATGGGGAAAAGGAACTTATATACTAACTTACTAACTAATACAGAGAGCGAATCGATTCAATTGAAGATTGCATCGATTTTTGTCGGAATTTGCTTATAATATTATGTGATATTACATCTAATGGTTCTATATTTGTGAGTCTGTGTAACTCATTTGTACTAAACCAGGGAGGACGCTTCAAAATCATTTTCAGAATTTTATTCTGAATCCTTTGAAGCGTTTTCTTCCTGGTGGAACAACAGCTTGACCAAATTGGTACCGCATAAAGCATGGCTGGTCTGAAAATTTGTTTATAAATTAACAATTTGTTTTTTAGACAGAGCTTAGAATTTCTGTTTATAAGAGGATATAAACATTTAATATATTTATTACACTTTGCCTGGATTCCTTCAATGTGATCCTTGAAAGTGAGTTTTTTGTCATACGTTAAACCTAAGTATTTAGCTTGATCAGACCATGTCAATTCCAAGCCATTCAATTTGAGAATGTGATTATTGTTTGGTTTAAGAAAAGAAGCTCTTGGCTTGTGAGGAAAGATAATTAATTGCGTTTTTGCTGCATTTGGTTTAATTTTCCATTTTGACAGATAATCACTGAAAATATTTAAACTTCTTTGTAGGCGACTGCAGATCACTCTTAGATTTCTACCTGTGGCTAACAGACTTGTGTCGTCACAGAATAGCGATTTCTGACAACCAACGGGTAGATTTGGAAGATCAGAAGTGAAAATATTATACAAGATTGGAGCTACACTCGAACCCTGCGGAACACCGGCTCGTACGGGTAGCAATTCAGATTTACAATTCTGATAGCTAACCTGAAGAGTACGATCAGTTAAATAATTTTGAATCATTTTGATCAAATAAATAGGAAACTGGAAATCGGACAGTTTTGCTATTAAACCTTTGTGCCAAACACTGTCGAATGCTTTTTCTATGTCTAGAAGAGCAACTCCAGTGGATAACCCAGAAGATTTATTTGATTTTATCATGTTCGTTACTCTGACAAGTTGATGAGTAGTTGAATGTTCATGACGAAATCCAAACTGCTCTGGTAAAAAAATTGAATTCTCATTTATATGAGTCATCATTCTTAACAAGATAATTTTTTCAAAAAGTTTACTGATAGAAGAAAGTAAGCTAATTGGGCGATAACTTGATGTTTCTGCTGGGTTTTTATCAGGTTTTAGGATAGGAATTACTTTAGCGTTTTTCCATCTTTTTGGGAAGTAAGCTAATGAAAAACACTTGTTGAAAATTTTAACCAGGAGTCTCAAGGCAACATCGGGAAGATTTTTAATAAGAATATTAAAAATTCCATCATTACCAGGAGCCTTCATGTTTTTGAGTTTCCTAATAATTGATTTAATTTCATCGAAATTCGTCTCAAAAATGTCATCGTGTGATAACACTTGGGTTGAAATATGATCATACTTCAGTGAGACTTCATTTTCAATAGGACTCACAACGTTTAAATTAAAATTGTGGACACTCTCGAACTGCTGAGCTAGCTTTTGAGCTTTTTCACCATTTGTAAGAAGTATTTGATTTCCTTCCTTGAGAGCAGGAATTGGTTTCTGAGGTTTCTTAAGAACCTTAGAAAGTTTCCAGAAAGGTTTAGAATATGGTTTAATTTGTTCAACTTCTTTAGCGAAATTTTCATTTCGCAAAAGAGTAAATCTATGTTTAATTTCTTTTTGTAAATCCTTAACTATGGTTTTCATAGCAGGATCACGAGAACGTTGATATTGTCGTCGACGAACATTCTTCAACCGAATGAGCAGTTGAAGATTGTCATCGATGATAGGAGAATTTAATTTAGTTTGAGCTTTGGGAACTGAAAGATTTCTAGCTTCGATAATATAATGATTCAAATTATCAATTGCTGTGTCGATGTCCGCAGAATTTTCTAAAATAGTTTCATGATCCACATGATTTTCAATGTGAGATCTGTAATCCAACCAATTAGCTCTATGATAGTTGAAAATAGAACTAATTGGATTAATTATAGCTTCGTTGGAAAGTCTGAATGTTACAGGAAGATGATCTGAGTCAAAATCAGCATGAGTAATCGGTTCACTACAAATGTGACTTTGATCTGTTAGAACCAGATCAATTGTAGACGGGTTTTTCACGGAAGAGAAACAAGTAGGATTACTGGGATGAAGAACTGTGAAGTAACCAGCTGAGAGTTGATTATGAAGTATTTTACCATTACTGTTATTTTGCCTACAATTCCACTGGACATGCTTAGCATTTAAGTCCCCTATTACGAAAAATTTCGATCGATATCTTGTAAGTTTTTGCAAATCGCCTTTAAAGAAATTTAATTGTTCGCCGGTGCATTGGAATGGCAAATATGCTCCAGCGATGAAATAAATTCCATGAATGGTTTCAACTTCGATTCCCAAGCTTTCAATAACTTTAGTATTGAAAGAAGGTAAAATTCGATGTTTAATTTGCCGTTGGACAAAAATGGCAACTCCACCACCAATTCCAGTAAACCTGTCAAATCGATGAACCACATAATGTGGATTACTTTTCAATTTTACATTTGGTTTAAGAAAAGTTTCTGTCACAATGGCAATATGAATTTTGTGAACTTTGAGAAAATTATAAAATTCATCTTCACTCGATTTCAAAGATCGAGCATTCCAATTTAAAATATTCAAATAATTATTTAACATCACTGTTAAATTTTAAATTCATTATAATATTATTTGCAAATTTCCATCCGATTTGAAATGCTTCAAAAAGTGATGAAGTCGAATTCATTTGGATGATCATTTGAAAAAGTTGATCTTGTAGGTAGATCATTTTATTTTCAGTTATATCGCCTAAATCGACTTCATTTAAAGAAGCGAATGGCATTGAAGGAATATTTGTAGGTAGACTGGCATTAGAAGAAGATGATTTGGCCGGTCTACCTATTAATAAATTGTTTTCGTTAGAAGAAGAACTGCCAGGCGGTCCTGTGTTTTGATTATTTACATTAGAAGAAATAGGAGATAGATTTCTACCTAATATACCAGCATAACTGACATTAGAAGAAGATGATGACGAGGTCGATCTACCTGTCAATAAATTGTTTTCGTTAGAAGACGAATTGGCAGGTGCCTTAGAAGAATTTTCAGGTATATTCTGTAAATTTAAGGTCGTTGATTTGACTTGTTGTCTAAGCGAACGAGCGTTTAAAATTTTTTCCCTGACAGGACATTTCAAATAATTGGATTTATGATTTCCGTTGCAATTTGAACATGAAAATTTATCAGTGGTTTCATTCATTGGACAAACGTCTTTCGAATGCGATTTACCACAATTCAAACACCGTATATCCATATGACAATTTTTGGTTCCATGACCGAAGCCTTGGCAACGACGACATTGCGTTATGTTTGCAATACGATTAGGCCGTTTATAATGTTCCCAATGAATTTTAATGTGGGAAATGAAACGTACTTTTTCTAAAGTTTTCAAATTGTTTACATCACTTCGATTGAAGTGTATTAGGTAAAGTTCATGGGAAAGATGCGCGTGATTTATCGTTTGAGGTTGAACTGGGACGCAACATAGTTAGCATCATGGAAGCCCCCGATACGTTCCCCACAGTCGAGCCACTGCCGCCAGCGATCGTCAGCCGTCCCGGTCCTGTGTGCGGAAACGAAAAGGGGTCTTTCAAACCACAACTAATGGCAAGTACTCATCTGCATTGAACGGTTCTAGCACTGATCCGATCCCCGTTTCCAGCCTTTCATCGCAAGTCCGATCAAGTAACTCCAATCTGCAGATTTACTACCAAAACGTCGGTGGTATGAACTCATGTGTAGACGAGTATTTGTTATCAAGTTCAGACGATTGTTTTGACATTATCGCTCTTACCGAAACTTGGCTCCGAGAAAACACGCTGTCTGTCCAGGGGTTTGGTGCCAGTTACGAAGTTTTTCGAACCGATCGCAGTACTCTTAACAGTCACAAATCTATCGGAGGCGGAGTGCTCGTTGCGGTACATAGACGTTTCGAAGCGCAGTTGACACTCTTCCTCTATGAAGTCTATCTTCCACCTGATCGATGTCGCGATCTTGCTCTAATCAATGCTCACTTAGAGTCCCTTCATGAAATTTTTTCAACTCACGCGCGTCCAATCGACGAAATTTTAATCGTTGGAGACTTAAAATTTCCCGGAATCAAATGGCAAGGAACTTCCGGTGGATTCTTTTTCGCTGATCCGACGCTTTCAACATTCCTTGTTGGCATTACGACCTTGCTCGACGGTTATAGTGTCAACTTACTTCGCCAATCGAATCCTGTTGCCAACGAAAACGACCGAATGCTGGATCTATGCTTCTCGAGCAGAGCAGATGTTGCACCTATAATTAGTGCCTCATCGTTTCCTTTGGTCAAATCTGTTCGACATCACCCGCTACTTCATATTGTGCTCAACTCTAATCTTCCACCATATGGCTACAACACGACCGACATCATCAGCTACAATTTTAATAAAGCTGACGACACTAAAATGACCGACTTTCTAATACATATTGACTGGGAGGAAATTCTCGACAATGATGATGTCAACGCTGCTGTACAAACGTTCTCTAACGTCATGAGCTACGCGATTGACTTTTTTATACCAAAACGATCCAAACGGCTGTCCCTGCATCCACCATGGCAGACCACCGTAGTGAGACAACTGAAAACGACTAAAAGATGGAGGATACGCACTGCGTAATGAATATGTGCATATTAATCAATTATACAGGAAAACTGTCAAGCTTTGCCATGTCAACTATTTGAAAAATGTACAACGGAAATTGAAATCCAATCCGAAGGCTTTTTGGAAACACGTGAACGAGCAAAGGAAGGAGTCTGACTTAAATTTTTTAGCTGAGTCTCGGCAAAAAAATGCCGAGATTCGCACAGCCGAGTAATCAGCAATCATCTCGGCAAAAATAAAATTACTGAGCGTCTCGGTATCCTAAAATTTGACAAACGTCAAATATTGCCGAAATCGTCAGCATAAGATTTACTGTTTGCTCAGTGAAACGTTCACTGAATATTCGGCAATCCAATAAAACGAAAAAATGGAAAAAATAAATTACCGAATCATCAGTAATTAAAAATCTAGTCAAATAATTTTGTTTGTATTTTCTCAACATTATAAACACGCCATTCAGGATAAAAAATTCATTTTATTAACACTTAAAGGAGGCTTACAAATTTGTTGCCAATAGTGCTTAAAGCCTACCTGAAAACATGTAGCATAAATAAAAAGCGGCGTTTCCAGATGCGGCCACCTTGAGTCGAGCTGGAAATATGAAAATAAATATATATATATTGATTTTTGGCTTACAAAAATGTTCAATATTTAATGATGCATATACGGTATTGTTCAAATAAACTTACCTTGATCTATTGAATTATTCCATGCATTGGGTTATTTTTTCGCATATCCCCCAAAGTTTTGTCTCGAGGACGCTTTGAGACCCGTGTTGGGTGTTTTTCCCTTATAATCGCGAGTGCTCTGATAAAGACGCTTTTTATAAAGCGAAACATGTCACTATATTTATTCAATATTTTTACTTGCAAGTGGTTCCACGCTTCTTCGAAGATTATCCATTTTTTCACTCGAGAATTTCATTAGAAAATAATCGCACAATGCGAAGCGAAAATGTAACGCGGCAATAAATGACAGCTGTCGTGCTGAATCTCGGCAACAGCTAGCGCATATTCCGAAATCTCGGCAAACGTCTCTGCTGATGTCGGCATATCTGTTGTTTACTGATAAATTCAGCAAGCAATTATGCCAAATTTCGGCAAAGTGAAGCATTTTACCGAAATATCAGTGAAAGCATTTAACGAAGCTCAGAAACATGCGTATTGATTACTGAGCAATCAGCAAATTTACGTGTTGCTGATCAGTTTCGGCATTTTATTATGCCGAGCTCAAGAAATGGTTTTAAGTGTGTGAGTTACCTTCTATAATTAAGTTAGGAGAGTTTACTGGTTCGTGTAAGCTGGAAATCTGCCAGCTTTTTTTCGGAAAAAATTTCTCGTGCCTTTACAAACGAAACCTTAAGCCCGCAACAAATTACACTCGCCGCGCTTAACGTTCCAGAATCTAATAATTCATTAAATCTCATTCATATTAACGAGGATTCGATTCGGACGGCGATCGCTTGCATGAAGTCGTCTACCTCCTCTGGCCCTGACGGCTTACCGGCAGTTATATTGAAAAATTGCTCGACTGGTGTAATTGCTCCCCTTTGTCGACTATTTCGGATTCTCTCTAAAGAAGTTTTTCCCAACTTATGGAAATCTTCTTTTATGTTCCCAGTGTATAAGAAAGGTGACAAAAAAGACGTGAACATCACATCGCTTAGTGCAGTTCCTAAACTGTTTGAAAAGGTTATTCTGGCACCGATTTTCAACCACTGCAAGCAATATATTGTTGACACTCAACATGGTTTTATGCCTTAGCGCTCCACAACCACCAACCTATTGTCATTCATGTGCTACGTGACTGATGGTATGTCAAAAGGTTTACAAACAGACGCTATTTACACCGATCTCTCTGCTGCCTTTGATATAATAAACCACAATATAACAATTGCTAAATTGGAAAGACTTGGATTCGGCTCTAACATCCTTCGGTGGCTGCAGTCATATCTTATAGATCGTCGTTTAGCAGTGAAAATCGGCGATCACGTTTCCAATGAGTTTACCGCTTCGTCCGGAATTCCGCAGGGTAGCCATCTCGGGCCTTTAATATTTTTACTGTATTTCAACGACGTCAACTTTACTCTAGAGGGCCCTCGTCTATCGTTTGCCGATGACGTTAAGATCTACTATTACATTCGAAGCCCAGAAGATGCAGGTTTTCTTTAACGACAGTTGTTGAGCTTCGCCGAGTGGTGTAAAATAAACCGTATGAAATTGAATCCTGACAAATGCTCGACCATCACGTTCTCGAAGAAGAAAGAGCCATTTAATTTTGATTACTTTCTGGAAGGATCCCCGATAGTCAGAACGACGTGTGTTAAAGACCTTGGTGTCTTTCTCGATGAGCAACTGACATTCAAGCAACACATCAGCTATATCGTTTCTAAAACTTCTCGCAACCTAGGATTTGTAATGAGGATGGCTAAACATTTTACAGACGTGCACTGTTTAATATCTCTGTTTTGCTCGTTTGTTCGTTCATCCTTGGAGTACTGTTCTGTCGTTTGGAACCCTCACTACATAAACGGATCTCATAGAATCGAATCGATACAACGCAGATTCATTCGCTTCGCTCTACGGCGCTTACCGTGAAACAATCCTCACCAACTACCAAGCTACGAAAGTCGCTGGTTATTAATCGGTCTCGATACACTACGTTCGTCGAGATGTTGCACGTGCTTTATTGATAACAGATGTTCTGACCGATAGGATTGACTGCCCTGCTTTGCTCCGCGAAATTAATATCAACGTCCGACCCCGGGCTCTTCGCAACAGTGCATTTCTTCGACTTCCTTTACGACGAACTAACTACGGTACTAACAATGCTATTATTGGCTTGCAGAGATCATTCAACCGCGTTTCATTAGGATTTGACTTTAATCTATTACGCAGTAGGATACTTGGAAATTTTTTATATATTACTAGAAATTATCATTAGGACCATATTGTGTCTGTTGATTATACCTAAATAAATAAATAAATAAATTCCTCGACGAGATTCGATACCCTTTAAATCTAAACCTCCATTTACGAACCTTATATATGTATGTATGTATGTATGCTTACACACTCAACCGTCTGCATGTATTTGAATATATATTCATACATATAAATGATCGCTTTTACTTCGCCAATATTAATATGTATTAAGAAATACAATATTTGCACACATGCGTACGAAGATTATTACATATATACATAAACTAGCGGACCCCTGCACACTTCGTAGCTCTATAATATTAGATTGGATGTAGAAAATCAAAACTACTTATCAACTTTAATGATTATTGAAGAAAAAATCATTATTATGCTCTATTATAGTGGCCCAACCTTTTTATATCACGGACAACACGACAAAATATACAAAATCGATGGTTTGCCGAAAAGCGTACAGGCAGCATACAATTTTCCATCTGAAAAAACTCTAAATTCTCGCTACAGACTCATTACGATTGCCCACGCTACAAACTTCTAACGGTTATTGACGGTAACTTAAAAGTTAAACGGATGAGAATATTATGTTCAAATTGAAACGACATATCAGTGGGCATCATTAGAATGCGTGGAATGAAAACTTTTTCTTCTTTAAAACTGCCATTCAAAATTGTTGCCTCGACAACATTTGCGATTAACTTTTGAACTTTAAACTTTTTTCTATACTTGTTCCTCTATTTTCTGCCCTCTATTTTGTACTTTGTGTGTTTGTTCCTGTACTTGTTTCAGAATAATTGAACGACCCTCATGTTTGCTCGCGATCAGTGAGGTAGAATGGTATTCTTTTATTCGATCTCAACATTTTTCCCCAAAACCCCCAGTTTTTTCCTGCTCTTAAAAGTCCCAAATGACCCAACCAAAATACAACCAAAACCAGTTTGACAGTTTTTGAGTGAAAAAGTGAATCGTTCGAATAGGTAAAACATGTTGATGAGTTCCAAAATCTCGGTTCCATCGATGTAATTTAATAACACGAGGCAAACGGGGGAAATGGGAAATGCTTATGAAAAAAACAGCAAACATCCTTTTTATTCGAATGGAATTGTTCCAAACAGTCTTGGTGTTTCAGTTAATGGCGTTAATTTGAAGTGGCAGCACACCTCAATCCTGTTGTCTCTGAATAAAATTTCAGCGCATTGTGACAGCAATAATTATATCTATCATGAAGATAGGATTAACATGTCTGGAGTTATAGGAAAACAACGAACCATAAAAAAACGGTAATCACGTTCGTTTCTTATAGACTTACCATCACGATATACCCGTCCCGAAAAGGACTTTTAAATTTGTTGGTGTTAGTTATGAATCGCGATCATCCAGCCATTAGAAGGAAAATAGCGAAGTAATATGAGAGACTATGCGTAGTGTCGAATCTCGAAATAGGATTCGCTAACTAGATATCTGCAATCGCTAAGAGAGAATGACGGTTTCGTGATCGAGAAACCAGCAAATCAAAAATTATTTCATTCATATTGGCAAACTTTCATGGACATAATTTATTATATTGTATAATATAATATCAATAATTTTCTATTGTTTAGCTTTCTTCATATCATTTTCGCCGGAATCACCATCTTTAGCTTTGCGTTTATGAATTATGTTTTGAATTTGTTGCCATTCACGGTCCAATTCAGCCTTTTCATTTTTCTCCGTCTTGTGTTTCCGAGTTTTGCGCCCATCTTGCATCTTCACTCCATACTGGAAAGCAGCCTTTGGAAGGGCTTCTTTGCTACTCATATAATCTGAAACGAACAAAAGATATTTAGATTTTAAGCGGCTAACAAAAACCAAGTCTTACCAGAATATTCTTCCTGAGTATCAAAATCCCATCGACCGATAGGACCTTTTTTATTGCCAAGATCCATTTTAGTATAATCCACCTCATCATCGGAATCATCGATGGCATCGTTCATCTCTTGTAAACCAGGGTAACATTCAGCGTAGCCTTCCGGTTCTGCTGTCAGCTTTGTTATTAACTGAGCAGATAGCTTAGGTGGAGCAGGAACTAAAATTAAACACATATCTTATACATTGAATACCTATTGAAAATAATCCAAAACAAACTACTTTGAATAGCACCCGCTTCACGTTCTTCCTGTTCACTAGATTTATCAAAATATCGATGCTTCTCTTGACTGTCATCAACTTTAGAGGAAGACGCTCCTTGATCGAAACGGCGTGTCGGCTTATACTCTCCAATTTCACCATAGATGGAGTCGTCCATGTTTTTATCATCAGGCAATTTAAACAATGGCTTATCCTTATCCTAAACCATTGATACAATGTAATTTGATGTAGACAAAACTTATCTCCTAAGCGAAATACATACCCTACGCTTATTTTTCTTTCCTCGACCACCTTGGCGAAGATAGGACAAGATCTGAGCTAGTTTATTAATGACAATGTCATTAGTCGTGAGAGTTTGAGTATCGCCGGCCACCAAAGGTACTTCCGCTTTCGATCGGATCACCGTTGTGGGAATATCCGTTTCCGCGTTTTCATCCTCCAGTTCAATGTGATATGCCATTCGGCCTGGGGCGAACATTTCGTTGCGTTCGATATGCCGCGATCTATGCATGAAACCAAAATAATGAGGAGTGACCTAGGTTATATTTATTGTTTAGCTCAAATAAATAGCTATGGAACAAACACACATTATTTCGGAGTGTTATTTTACAGAAAAAAAACAAAACCAATATCACTTAACAGAAATATTACTTATTACATTTTGTCTTTGACTAAAATGGGGGGGGGGGAACTCATCTTATTCTTAACACAATCAGACGAAAGACAAGAATCCTAGTGGCAATACCGTTCAACATGATCGAAAACTTTTCTTAGCATAACCTATGTCGAAAAAATACCTTCAGCTGGACCGAGAAGCACATGGATCGCGAAAAGTCGTAAAAGATTTTATCGAAGAAAACAACTTTCCAATTCGAGTGAAAAATACCTATTGGGAAACAGCAGAGAGAACTGTAATTATTGATTGCTTAGTGGTTTATGTTGAACTGGTAGGTGGCATAACTGTTCAACATAAACTGATATGCACTGACGCATCGAAGATGAAACATTAAGAAAATTAAAACCGGTTATGTTCCATTAGCACAAAATTAGGTTAGCATCCAAAAGACCAAACATGAATCGGCCAGTAACAGTCGATAGAAACGTTTTCGTTCGGCATGTTAGTAAGGACATAGCACTTCGGAGCAGAGCTGCTAAATGTCACTATCAACGAGCAACTTTGCACGACGAAGATTGGAAAGTTTATGTCACTGGACTGCTGCCAACCAGGCTCTACCAATCATCATATATTGCGTGTCTGAGAGCCGATCTGTCATAACTTAAATTCTCTTGATATTATACTCACCAGGACGCTCATTGATTGCCGATGCGATTGATATCATCTTCATTTCTCCTGTCACTGCTTGATTACGATGTGACTAAATATTAATCAAGCAACATAAACATTGAATTAAATTCATGTACACCAATAAACTCCGAAATCCAATGACTTTTTACAAAGAACAATGAACTTTATCATGTTTATGTTTATGTTGGTACTCTCATGGAATTTTTTTACTTCAACAGGGAATAGGAGAATGAGAGAGAGAACAAAATGCGTCACCTGTCTTTGACTGAATATACTTCTACTTGGTCATTGAATTATCGAGTATCTCATTTGACAGACACTTTGATCGTACCGATTTTAGTTGACGATGATTTTAGTCAGTCTGTCAAGGTCATTTGACATGAGTGACAATTTGCAGCTCTGCTTCAAAGCAAATAAAAAATAGTGTTCTGCGAATAGCAGAAACTTTCATTTCACTGAGCGGTTCATATTGAACTGAAACATAAACTGCTATGCACTGACGAGCCGAAAACAAACCATAAAGTAAATAATTTAAAGGATGATTAATGTTCTATGAAAATAAAATTTGAAAGACACGGCTTTTCTGTATTAAAAGAGTAAAAAAAGGAGATAGTGTTTATTAGTGAAACAACGGATAAAAACAGAACGTTTGATACTGAATTTGTAAATTTTCACATTAATATAACCAGAGTGTTCATATTTTTAAGAGAACATTTGAATTTAGCCATGATTACTACTAAACTACTAACCCAATTCGATTTCAATTGTCTTTAACAACAATCACTGGACAAACACAATTTAATTCAAATTGTTTAAGAAAATACGTACATTCACTGAAATTTTAGCTCTATATTCCAATTTCATACACACTACCCTGTATTTCCGGAAGCGGAATTTTACCATTTTACCCCGTTACTCCTGAACCGGAAATTCAATTCGGGTAAAATTAAATAGGAATCTATGGGACCAAGAGACGTTTCATTTGAATCTACATATATACATACATACATAAATACATCCATAACACATGGATCAATAAGTCCCGAGACTAAAGCAGAGATGGCGCTCGTAGTAAACCAGTAACCACATCTTTCTAGAGTACTAACCTTTGCTTGAAACGAGTCAAAATTTTAAGTCGATCCGACCAGAAACAGCTGAGTTATCGAGGTAGGAGTGAAGTCGTTTTGTAGTTTGTTTAAAAAATGGAAAAAACCGAGTTTCGTGTTTTGATAAAACATTATTTTTTAATGGGTAAAAACACCGTGCAAGCGAAACAATGGATTGAAAAATGTTATCCGAACTCTTGTCCATCAAAAGCAACGATTTGTCGGTGGTTCGCCGAGTTTAAACTTGGTCGTATCGACACAAATGACGCGGAACGCTTGGGTAGACCTGTGGAAGCCGTTACACCGGAAAATGTGAGTGAAGTGACAAAAAATATAATGAAAGATCGTAAAGTGAAGCTCCGTGAGATTGCTGAGATGACACAGATATCATATGGAAGTGTATTTACTATCCTTCATGAAAAATTGAGCATGAAAAAGGTTTTTTCCAAGTGGATGCCGCGATTGCTTTCGATGGAACAAAAACAGCCTGCCACAAGTCGATGAAAACAATGGCGAAATTGAACGAATTGGGCTTTGATCTGCTTCCCCCCATACTCGCCAGATTTAGCCCCCAGTGACTACTGGCTCTTTGCTGATCTTAAAAAAATGCTCCAGGGAAAAAGATTTGGCTCAAATGAGGAGGTCATCGCTGAAACTGAAGCTTATTTTGAAGCGAAAGATATTTTTTTTATAAACATGGTATTGAAAAATTGGAAAAACGTTGGAACCATTGTATAGGTGATTATGTTGATGAATAAAAAAAAAATGCAAAAAAAATGTTTCCATTGTTAGTCTCGGGACTTATTGATCCATGTGTTACATACATACATACATACAAACATACACATACATGATGTGAAAATGGTCCCCCTAACGACAAAATTAGAATGTACGGGTAAAATATTTTTCTATGGAGAAATATTATGAATTTCAGAGAGATCTTATATCGGTTTCTCTTGAATATCTGATTAAAAATTGTTGCATCTCGAAATGATAATCCACCTAGTGGTGTAATGATGCCTTTCGCACATCTCACATATTCTCATGTATAAATGTGATGTATTCTACAAATATTCTTTGATTCTTGAAAAACAAAAAAGATTGTCCATAAAATAGTATAACCAACAGAGCTAGGCCATATCTGAGTAAACGAAGTGAGTTCCACTATTTCAGGGACTTGCGAAACCGGAGTCCGGTAGCTGGTAGAATCGAAGTCGGATAAAGAAAAGAAACCATTTTTCAGTCTATGGCTACAATCTTCGGTCGTGAATCGAAAACCGGGAACCAGGAAGTACGAAATTAATTTGTTTGGCCGCTTAATGACAATGACTACCGATTGGAATAGTTTGAGGTGAGTTTAGCAATTATTTTACGTGTTTTATTTCACTGCTTTTAGTGACAGCGATTGTGAAAATCGGTCACGCCATCTCTGAGGAAAGTGAGTAAGTAATTTGAAATAGGAATTTTTCACTAATCACCCTGTAATTCCGGAACCGAAATCGGATCCAAAGAAAATTCAGGAACTTTGTATGGGGCAATTATACCTTTCATTTGAATCTAAGTTTGTGAGAACCGGCTCGGCCATCTCTGAGAAAAGTTTAAAAAAATTTATTATCATTTTTTGCACATATCACCGTGTAATTTCGAAACCGGAAGTCGGATTCGAATAAAATTCAGAAACGTTGTACCTATCATTTGAACCTGAGTTAATGAAAATAGGTTCATAAATCTCTGAGAAAAATGAGTGCAAAAAATGTTACATACATACATACATACACAAACATACACACACATACAGACATTTTGCGTACTCGACGAACTGAGTTGAATGGTATATTATACTCGACCCTCCGGGCCCCGGTTCAAAAGTTGGTTTTCACAGTTATTACATGTCCTTTCTAAATGAGAAAGGCAAAAACGTAAGGTCTGACGGATGAAAAAAACGGTATTTTTGCGAATTTTATGTAGAGCTATCGTTTAAAAAAATAAATTCAAATATTTTACATAGTACAAAGCATCATTCGAACAACAAAGTTTTTAGAAATAAGCCGTTGAAGGAGGACGCTACTTAGAAATCATGGTTTGCGTTGTCCACTATATCTTAGTGCAGACTAATCAGAAGTCAACAAATCAATGTAGCATAGATAAAGTAGATGTTTTTCTAGACCCCAACGCTTTCGTTCAATTTTTTTACTTATGGTGGTTGTTTGAAGTGAAAATTATGATTTTTCACCGAAAAATCTGCCATTATGTAGCTGTAAAACCTTCCCAAAGTAACAAAAAACTACAAGGATCAGCCCCATAGGGTTGTTCGAGCCATTGATAGGCAGCCCATTGATAGACAACCAAAATTTCTAATGATCGACATTTTTAATCAATCGTCACACTTTCGTATCCGCAATTGCATAAGAGTCTGATCTTTATTAGGAACCAACACCGAAAACGTGAACTGTTCGAGCCATTGATAGGCAACCCATTGATAGGCAACCAAAATTTCTAATGATCCACATTTTTAATCAATCGTCAAACTTTCGAATCCGAAATTGCATAAGTGCTGATCTTTATTAGGAACCAACACCGAAAACGTGAACTCAGAATATAGACCTTGTTTGTTTAGATTTTTATTTGTTTTGTAGCCGACAAAATAACATCAATATCCCAGATGTATGCAATTATTTTCATAGCGTTAAGTTTCTCTACCATTCTGCAGTTTCGTTTGAAGCGATAAACTTTTTATCATCATCAATCGAATTCATTCTACATAAATTAGATATTAATCCTAAGCACTCAAAATTTACCCTTGGCTAGTTGTCAATTTCTCAGGCGAAACGACATAACATGACATTTCTTCCGAGCTTGCATGAAACAAGATCAAAGCATACCAATTAAAGCTTCAAATGGCACTTTTTGTCTTGCGGTCTATCAACAACCTACCTCTAGCATGCTACGCGTAAGATTGAAACGTTAGCTATAATTTCGCTTCTATTTATAAATTCGTGTGTTCCCAACAGCTTCGCTTTTGCATCGATTGACCAATCAGAGCGATGCTTTCCCTTTGATATATCACTTAATCCTTCAAAACCGTCGTATATGGCAGGGAAATACAGTATGCGGGAGATTTTTAGCAGATAAAATAGGACACCGCTCGCTACTAATCAAAATTTCAATCATATATAATTGAAAATACGTGGCTTGATACATTCAAATCGAAACTTAGAAATATTTCCAATCAAATGATGAAATAATATTAATAATTGATACAAAATAGACTGAGCTGTAAGTGTTTAAAACCTGACCACGTAGAAATGTGTAGTTTTCCTTGAGTTTCTGATTTGCACCCTTATATAGAAAATAAAGATGTGTTCCACATCAAAAACGAAAAGAAAAACGTTGGGAATGGCATTTTACATGTAGAAAGTATGCGCAAAATTTGTAAAAATAGGTAAAGTAGTTTTTTAATGACACGACTTTCAAAACCTGCTTTCGAGAAAAACGCTTTTTAGTTTATTGTCTATAAAATCTAAAGATACAATTTATTTTTCTAGGGGTCGCGTAGGGTCTAACACCTGCGAAAAGTAATATTTTTTCGTTGTATTGTGTCATAAAAAAACATTTCAAGAATGTTTTGTCAAATTTTTTAGTCATTCGAAGCAGAACTCCTGGACAGGTGCACCGAACTCTTGCCTCTTATCAGTATGAGATAAGAAAAGATAAAGGTCCATAACTTCCAGAGTTTTGTTCCTATAGACTTAAAAATTTCACAAAATATTTTTGAAATGTTTCACTATAAGATAATACGAAGAAAAAAATAAATGATTTTTCAAAAGTGTTAAGACCCTACCCACCCTTTAATGCCATTAATGAATACAAGCCTTCTGATTACCCTATTGGATAAATTACTTCTATAATAAAAACTTCAAAATAATGTTAAACTTGTTCTAATTATAATTCTATTCTAATTTTTCTGTTCTAATTCTTCTTACAAAAATCCCTGAAAAAGCGTTCGTAATATCGCCCTTGCAAAGGTGGGTCTCTTTAATAACAAAATGAACCCCATGAGTCAAGTTGTTGAGCTTTGTTGAAAAATTGTGCCACACCTACTGCAGCTTAAACCGTCCAAATAAACAAGGGCTGATAAAAACATGTGCGCAAGAAGGTCTTTTTCACAATAGCCCAGAATTACGTAAATTAAAATCCCAGTCATAGAGGAAACCCAAGGAGATTAGTATTATTCACGATAGGAAAACAATTGCTTATCATTAGAACACATTTGAAAGTTCTAAGATAAGATTATACTGAATGTAATCAGAGTTCGAAAAAATGCAAGATACGGCTGCTTTCTACTGTTATGTAGGGCAAGATTATTGTGTAAAGCTATTATCAGTTTATAGAATTTTCGGTATAAGCTAATAGATTTGTCATAGCTCAGACTTAGTTTATGACGTAACTTTCTTATTACAATTGTTACTGTAGAAAAAGGACAGTTTTGGCGGGTCTGTAAACCGAAACACACTATTTATCCATATAATTCCTAGGCGAGCTTTTATTTTAAGATAGCAACCGATTCCGTCACAATTTGTTTATGATACGGCCATTTTATACAATTGTAGTGTCATTAATGATCTGAAAAATAAACCACAGACAAGTCTGGATGATCTAACTGAATATTTCATTAGCTGGAAAATCATCTTGTTCCTACATTCAAGATCTCCACAACTGGTTCCATCAGACGAATGCTGAATACGATGCTGTGATGAGGTCATCCAATGGCCCGACAAAGTTATGGCCACAAAATGGTTAACAAAAGCAGCATACTCATCAGGTCTCTGTATCCGCTGATTGATAGAACACCTAAACTATGACTGAAGAATCAGATAGCTGTCTATAAGAAAATCATCTACCCCGCAATTGACTAAGCAGTCCCTGTTCGGCGGGGCTGTGCTCGAACGCACAAACTCAGGCTCCAGCGCATTCAAAGTATGGTCTTTAAGATGATACCAAATCTGCCCCTTTGGACAAGGACTAGTGAGTTATATGAGATGGCCGCCCTGAATATCCTAGAACAAAAAATCGAGTAATACTGCACGAAATTTGAAGAAAATGCTCAACCTCTGAAATACAAACAATTCAAAATTTCTAATACGTACAAATGTTGAGGACAGTTATATTATAATAGGTTAAGGGCGAGTAGAGTCTAACACTTTTTAAAAATCATTTATTTTTTTCCTTTGTATTTTCCTATAGTAAAACATTTCAAACGAAAGGTCTCACTGTCCCATACAAAGTTCCTAAATTTCATTTGGATCCAACTTCCGCTTCCGGAATTACTGGGTGATATGCACAAAAATGTGAAAATAATGTCATTCACTTTTCTCGGTGATGGCTAAACCGATTTTCACAAACTTAGATTCTCGGAAATGGAAGTTCCGGAGATAGGGTGCTCAGTATGAAAATGTCAATTTCAGGATTACTTTGTTCATAACCCGAGTAAAGTCTAACATCAAAATGAGTACAAATTGAAATCTGATTATGATGGCAACATCAGATTGAAATCCTAATATGATATCGACTCATCAAATTTTCAATTAATATCACATCATGTTATCATTTTGCGGTTTTAAGGCAAAAGTTCTGTGAAACTCAAAACATGAAAATAATAATATCAACAACTTAGTGACAATACAAAGTTAAGTTTCAATGGAAGAATTATTCCTTCAATCCTATGGTACCTTTTACAAAAAGCCTTTGACATCCTGCCGAGTGGCAGTTGACCGCAACCATAACCGCGAAGAAACGATTTTTTCCAGCTTTTACGCAAATAATGCTCCTTTTTTTAAACCACGAGAATATTGGTGTCAAACCACACGTCTGGGAGGCATTAGATAAATTGGCGATCATCGGTACCACGTTTGTTTGAAGCTGGTCAATCTGAATATTGGCTTTGGTATTCCCATATCGCTGATCGTCTGCCGTAGGTCTTATCTAGAATTTGATATGAGAAATATATTTGACGATCGATTCCCTCCTAGATACGTTAAGTATTCGGTATTGTAACAATTTTGGCGTTCAGTTTAAAAAAATGTTTCGATATTTGTAATGCTACGACGTCGCGAAGTTCATTCCAAAAAAAAAATAATCTACTCGCCAAACCCGTTCTGAAAATACCTATAACTTTATATCCAACAGTATGGAAAAATTCATTGGTTACGAAGTTCGAACATCGAACATTGAATGTCTCTGATTTCAGAACTTAGAGCTAATTCTTAATAATACTTTAGTGGTTTAGAGGAGCTACAAAGAAAATATATGTTTTATTTGTATATTTCTAAGTAGTCCACAAACTGTGTCGAAGACACTCTTCAAAACAATTCTCATTCCTAGTTATAAATGCTTAGAACTTCATACATGAGTGAATACGCTCGATACTATGAGAAGTATTTTATCAATCATCTAATAGTTCCTGGAACTTTAATAGACTAAAGAAACCGTTTAACTAAAACTTCATAATTTTGAATCACAGGACTAATTCTGCATCAAATGATTGTAAAATCGACTCGGGTAGTGTCAGTAGAATCCCGAGTAGAGTGTGAGATTAAAAAGAAGACTCAATTTGATGTTGTGCGTATATATCGATTATTTAATTTGCTATCGTTTTGGTCGTTTTAATGGTTAAAAGATCAAAATCGAAAGCAAAAAAAATGCTGCTTCGGTTTCGAACTTAGGTGATGAGATTGCGAACTTTTTGTGATTGCTTTGGACTGTAAGCGCTAGCTATGAGTGGACGGAAAATGTTCGGTCATATGACAAGCAGTGTTGTTTCACAAAGTTGTATGCAGGTAGTTTCTGTCAATGCACACTCGTTGCATCTCTTCCATCCCGCATCCACTGTGAATAGCAGTGTGGCTATTTGAGAACAGTATGAAAATGTTTTCTTTGTCCTTCTTATATCCAAAGCTGTAGCATTCAAACATTTTAACATTAAATTGAGGTAACTACTTGATCTCACACAACTCGCACATGTAATCACTTCGAAATGCGAATTTAGAGGCTCTGAAGACCGAACGTTTTACAGTGAAGTCTTCTACAACACAGGGAACGTGAATTAGGAATCCGGCAATAAGGTATCCCAGATCATTGTTTTTTCGACTAATTGGAACAATGAACGATTATCTTGCCTCTGACCACAGATAGAACCAAAATCTTTTCAATAAATTTTTAGTTCTTGTGTAGACTTATAATTTACGATCATTTGATGCAGAATTAGTCCTGTGACTCAAAATTATGAAGTTTTAGTTAGACGGTTTCTTTAGTCTATTAAAGTTCCAAGATCTATTAGATGATTGATAAAATACTTCTCATAGTATCGAGCGTATACACTCATGTATGAAGTTCTAAGCATTTATAACTAGGAATGAGAATTGTTTTGAAGAGTGTCTTCGACACAGTTTGTGGACTACTTAGGAATATACAAATTAAACATATATTTTCTTTGTGGCTCCTCTGAACCACTAAAGTATTATTAAGAATTAGCTCTAGGTTCTGAAATCAGAGACATTCAATGTTCGATGTTCGAACTTCGTAACCAATTAATTTTTCCATACTATTGGATATAAAGTTATAGGTATTTTCAGAACGGGTTTGGCGTGTAGATTTTTTTTTTGGAATGAACTTCGCGACGTCGTAGCATTACAAATATCGAAACATTTTTTTAAACTGAACGCCAAAATTGTTACAATACCGAATACTTAACGTATCTAGGAGGGACTCGATCGTCAAATATATTTCTCATATCAAATTCTAGATAAGCTCCTACGGCAGACGATCAGCGATATGGGAATACCAAAGCCAGTATTCAGATTGACCAGCTTCAAACAAACCGATGATCGCCAATTTATCTAATGCCTCCCAGACTTGTGGTTGGACACCAATATTCTCGTGGTTTAAAAGAAGGAGCATTATTTGCGTAAAAGCTGAAAAAATGTTGAAAAAATCGTTTCTTCGCGGTTATGGTTGCGGTCAACTGCCACTCGGCAGGATGTCAAAGCCTTTTTGTAAAAGGCAACATAGGATTGAAGGAATAATTCTTCCATTGAAACTTAACTTTGTACACGGGAAGACCGAAATTAGCATTTTGGCGAATAAATTAGTTGATTTTCTGATTTTAGTTAGTTATTTTTTGAGACAACTAAAAAAATCTTACTTTTGCTAATTTAGATTTTTTAATTCTAATTCTCTTAATAATAATAAAATATTTGTTGAAATGGCTATTTTTTTTAGTTGAATTCACCAATTAAACGTGCTGTCATTTCTTAGCTAAGGTACGCTTCAAATCCATTCAACTAATTTTTTAGTTGAATTAGAGAAATAAATCGTTGTTTTCAACCAACATAAATGGTTGAATTGGTTTCTGCAATTAGCAGCTATATGGCGCTCGTTAACACCGTAATGACTACTAGCCACTAGATGGCACACTACTACCGAAAAAAATTTCAGTCGCGGTTATCTTTTCTATATTTGCAGGTATAAATACGGTATTGTATTGGACATAAGCGAAACATAAACTTCTTTTTGAAAAATTTTACTTCTAAATCGCTGTTTTCTTCATACGGCTTCGCGAAATCGACTCTCTCACTGAAAACTTTGAGCACTCGGAAAACAAAACCCGAATACAAGTAGTACACTGGACGGCGTAGCCCGGAATGAGAAGATACAAAAAAACATCATTTGACGTATACAATTAGAGTGCAACATTCGAAACTCACTTCACTGTTTCGCGTAAAAACATTATTACCCACAATCGCTTCAACTGCGCACAAATTTTGAATAAATACACTTTCCACTAACAGTTTACGTCATTTTTACATATCGGTTTAGAAATTTATATAGGGATATATCGTAACACATGCGAAAAACATCTAAACAATTTGCGAGCAGTTTCAACAAGACTGTCCCTTTTAGCTTTTTAATGGATTGTTTTGCTTTGACACTTCTGTCCTTCAGTAATGACGGTGATAGATAAATAGAATCAAAGTTTCTGATTTTAATAACGAAATTAGTTGTCAATGAGAATTTCGTGTTGGATTGAAATATTGCTGGTTTGTGTCCAGAATATTCGCCAACTAAACACATTCTCTAAAAATAAGAGTTTTTTTCAGCACAGTAAATTCTAAATTTTAACTAATTTTATAGTTATTTTGGAAATTTTGTTGTTAAAATCAACTAATTCAAAAACAGTAATACGAATTAGGCGCAGAGCTAATTTCGGTCGTTCCGTGTATTTTCACTAAGTTGTTGATATTATTATTTTCATGTTTTGAGTTTCACAGAACTTTTGCCTTAAAAAAGCAAAATGATAACATGATGTGATATTAATTGAAAATTTGATGAGTCGATATCATATTAGGATTTCAATCTGATGTTGCCATCATAATCAGATTTCAATTTGTACTCATTTCGATGTTAGACTTTACTCGGGTGTCAAAAATAGTCGCGTAACCTATCATAGTTTTGAACGATAATAACTCAGTCATTTATTGATGGATTGATATAATTTAACAACCAATCAATTCGGAAACATTTAACTTAAACATGTATGGCAACGTCGTTTCAGTATTTCAATAGCATACTATTGTTATAGTTGATTTGAAGGGGCTGGAGTCCACTAGTAGATTGGTCGTTCCTATTATCTTTCTCCGGACAGTACCAACCTAGATGCCGTGTGGAATCCGGTGGAAAAAAAAACTTCACTAAGAATAGATCCACTGGGTTTCTGCTTCCATGTGGAAAAGGTGACAATTACAGGAGTTTCTTTTTATTTTCAGTTATCAGATTTTTTAAACGTTTCACTTCTGATTACTCCATTTTACTAAATTATCTCTTCATTCAACTCAAAATTATGAAGTTTTAGTTAGACGGTTTCTTTAGTCTATTAAAGTTCCAAGATCTATTAGATGATTGATAAAATACTTCTCATAGTATCGAGCGTATACACTCATGTATGAAGTTCTAAGCATTTATAACTAGGAATGAGAATTGTTTTGAAGAGTGTCTTCGACACAGTTTGTGGACTACTTAGGAATATACAAATTAAACATATATTTTCTTTGTGGCTCCTCTGAACCACTAAAGTATTATTAAGAATTAGCTCTAGGTTCTGAAATCAGAGACATTCAATGTTCGATGTTCGAACTTCGTAACCAATTAATTTTTCCATACTATTGGATATAAAGTTATAGGTATTTTCAGAACGGGTTTGGCGTGTAGATTTTTTTTTTGGAATGAACTTCGCGACGTCGTAGCATTACAAATATCGAAACATTTTTTTAAACTGAACGCCAAAATTGTTACAATACCGAATACTTAACGTATCTAGGAGGGACTCGATCGTCAAATATATTTCTCATATCAAATTCTAGATAAGCTCCTACGGCAGACGATCAGCGATATGGGAATACCAAAGCCAATATTCAGATTGACCAGCTTCAAACAAACGTGGTACCGATGATCGCCAATTTATCTAATGCCTCCCAGACGTGTGGTTTGACACCAATATTCTCGTGGTTTAAAAAAAGGAGCATTATTTGCGTAAAAGCTGGAAAAAATCGTTTCTTCGCGGTTATGGTTGCGGTCAACTGCCACTCGGCAGGATGTCAAAGGCTTTTTGTAAAAGGTACCATAGGATTGAAGGAATAATTCTTCCATTGAAACTTAACTTTGTATTGTCACTAAGTTGTTGATATTATTATTTTCATGTTTTGAGTTTCACAGAACTTTTGCCTTAAAACCGCAAAATGATAACATGATGTGATATTAATTGAAAATTTGATGAGTCGATATCATATTAGGATTTCAATCTGATGTTGCCATCATAATCAGATTTCAATTTGTACTCATTTTGATGTTAGACTTTACTCGGGTGTCAAAAATAGTCGCGTAACCTATCATAGTTTTGAACGATAATAACTCAGTCATTTATTGATGGATTGATATAATTTAACAACCAATCAATTCGGAAACATTTAACTTAAACATGTATGGCAACGTCGTTTCAGTATTTCAATAGCATACTATTGTTATAGTTGATTTGAAGGGGCTGGAGTCCACTAGTAGATTGGTCGTTCCTATTATCTTTCTCCGGACAGTACCAACCTAGATGCCGTGTGGAATCCGGTGGAAAAAAAAACTTCACTAAGAATAGATCCACTGGGTTTCTGCTTCCATGTGGAAAAGGTGACAATTACAGGAGTTTCTTTTTATTTTCAGTTATCAGATTTTTTAAACGTTTCACATCTGATTACTCCATTTTACTAAATTATCTCTTCATTCAACTTATCAATTTTCGGATAGCTTCGGAGAAAAGTTTTATTTGGTATTTTTTCTTCTTCTATGTTATTGTTTGTCTTTCAAGATTATAAATTGAATTATAAAATTCAAGTATTGTGCAGATCCGTTAATATTACAATGTTAATTAAAGAGATAACATACATATTGGTAGGGGAGAGATGGCGATTAATGCGCACCTTAACTTTTTGAAGTATCACAAATAAAATATTACTTTTATCAAGATCATAAACACGTCTACGGAAACATAAAACCTTGTTTTTCAATATCCTCAAATGAACGATTACAATTATTATGGTCGCTCAAGCATACTATTGAAAATTGATTTGAATCGACCTATGTTCTCACGAACCAATCACTGCATGTCATCATGATCTCATCCGTTTGACTTCTCTCGCACGATCGTTGCTTACACCTTGGATTTAGTAGAAAATCTGCTTCGATCAGTATAGGGAGGCTTCGCGTCATGCATAAGAAAATACTACATCGTTCTAGGTAGTATGAACTTTCGCACAAAGAGGAATTTATAAATATAGGCACCGACACATTTTTCCTCAGTCCATCTCTGGCTGCGCTAGAGGCCGATAGTAGCGAATGTATGAAAAAACTAAAAGTTACATCCATTCGCTCACTGGATAGTCGCAAACTGCGACAGTGCGGTGTGTGGATGCCATGTTCGTTTGTGTGGGTGTTAACTCAGAATTACCGTAATATTAAATATATATCTAACTACGTGATGATTTTTATTATTCCTGGATGAACATTAGATGAGGTTCTAAAGGCAAACTGATCCTTTTATCAGCACTGGAGAAATTATCGAAAAATGTAGGAATATTTCCTAATAATTGAAATAGAAAGTAAACAAAGAGTTCAAGCGTTGGAATATGTCGATAGTGAAAATAATCTGTTTAGTGAACCGTTTGCAGTGCGAACCTCGCACTAATCGAATGCAATTGAAAAATAAGCTCGAAAAAAATGCATTGAACAGTTCAATATCGGAGAAAATTTCACAATTTGTCACATCTGAAACTAAAAACTGAATTCGGTGTAGCATTACGATAGTTTCGTTTGTTGAAATATGCTAATCGGAAGAGAAAATTATCATTTTAGTGCACCGTACGCAGTGCGAACCAAACGACGAATCACATCTTTATACTAGCTTGTCAGTTCAAAACACTCTGTGCGAAAAGGAAAGAATTTCTAAAAGAATATAAGTATATTTAAAATTGTACGAGATTTAGGCGTAATCTTAGACTCCAAGCTCACTTTTGTGAAACACTACAATACCATAATCAATAAAGCAAATAGCATGCTGGGCTTTATTAAACGCTTCAGTCATAACTTTCAGGACCCATACACAATTAAAATATTATACAGTACATATGTCAGACCTATTTTGGAATATTGCAGCCTAGTATGGAATCCATACAATATTATTCACGAAGAACGCATCGAATCTATTCAAACACAATTTCTTTTATATGCACTTCGTAAATTAAACGGGACAGCATTTCCTTTAACACCATATGAAGCACGCTGCATGCTCATCAATATTCAAACACTTAAAGAACGCCGCGACCTTGCAATGCTGTATTTTATCAGCGACATTATTTCTCAACTCATTCAATCACCTTCTTTATTATCGCAATTAAATTTTTATACACCTAGCCGTCAATTACGCACCAGGAAATTATTTTTAGAAAGAAACACTAGAACAAATTATGCAAAATATAGCCCAATCAATCGAATAATGCGCCACTACAATCAATATTGCGAACATCTTGACCTTAGTATGTCCAAAAATGAAATGAAATTCCAGCTTAGTCGAACAAATAATGCGTAGTATCTAAGTAAACATTGTAAACCATTCATATGTAGTCTACATTTGCTTGACGAAATAAATAAATAAATTTTCCGGAACAGATATGCCAAATATTAAAAATAACATAAAAATAATTAAAATCTGTATATTTCAAAAATTAAGACTGATGATACCTGGTGCCCTATACAGAAAAGAAATTTAATTTCCTTTAGGCAACACTATATTTGCACCCTGACGCAATGACCAATTCTAATTTATTAGGTACTGATAGCGTCCCCCAAGAGATCATCTCAATCATATTAGACTATTACAAAATTACAGGGTTCTGTACAAAACACGACCGATTGCGATTACCTATAAAATGCAGTAATTCAAACAAACATTATATTTTATTACTGGTATAGTTCAAGATTATAAGTTCTAGATACAAGGAGTAATAGTTGTTACTAATCCATTCTGAGTCTAACTTTAAACCAATGAGCAATCAATTTTGCAATATACAGGGTCCGCCATCTAACTTTTTTTTTAACTAGCGGTTATTTCGACATTGGTAACCTTAACTTCTGATTTGACAGAAACTTAGTTTTATCCTTCCGCTGAACGAAAATGGTTGTGCGTACGCTTGAGGAACGCGTGAAAATAGTGCAGTTTTACATTGAAAATCAGCTTGAAGAAGACGCCGAGTTTTGCCAAAAAATCATCCTCTCGGATGAGGCACATTTTCATCTCGGCGGGTATGTTAATAAGCAAAATTTTCGCATCATGAAGAAGCCGATGCATCCTCAGAGAGTGACGGTTTGGTGCGGATTTTGGTTTGGCGGCATCATTGGGCCATTTTTCTAGGAAAATGAGGCAGGAGCCGCCGCCACGGTCAATGGCGAGCGCTACCGCGCCATGATTAGCGATTGGATCTTCCCGTTACTTGAAGAGGAAGACTTGGACACCATTTGGTTCCAACAAGACGGCGCTCCGTGCCACACAGCCAACGCTACGATCGATCTTCTGCGCACAGTCTTCGAAGATCGAATTATCAGTCGAAATTCGGATGTCGTTTGGCCGCCTCGGAGCTGTGATTTGATGCCGTTAGACTATTATCTTTGGGGGGCTGTCAAAGATAAGTGTTATGTGGACAAGCCAGAGACAATTCAAGCCTTGAAGGACAACATTCGTGCAGCCATAGCTGAAATAAAGCTTCATACAATCAAAAATGTCCTAAAACTGGACAGGCAGCCATTTGAATGGAATTATATTCCACAATTAACCGGGAGGATTGTACTTTAATATGAAAAAATAAATTATGAAATCGGATGAACCGTTTGTGTTTTATTGCATGTTAAAAAAAATACATGCGGACCCTGTATACTAACTAAAATATCATTTCGGTATGAAATGTTCAAAACGACGAATGTAACAATGAGAGATTCTCTTTGTTTACTTTTTCTTTCGATTATTGCGGTACTCTTAGCAATCCTTCACTTGAATTATTTACCGATAATAATAATTAAAGTTATCATCTTTGAATCTGCACTGAAGAAATTACCGAAAAAAGCAGGAATATTCCGCAATAATCGAAAGGGAAAGTAAACAAAGAGAATCTCTCATTGTCACATTCGTCGTTTTGAACATTTTATACAGATTTAATCGAACCGTTTCGAAAAATAAGTACTGTAATGAAACAGCTCACAGCCGCGAAAAACGTGCCTATCTTACCTTAACAAATTTTTGTGCAACCTCTGCAACATAATGTTTCTGAAGCGTCCGAACATGTTTTATCATTATACAACGTCCCTCGTGCTACCTAATCTATACTTTGTTGATGTAATTTTTATCATAACGAACATTTTGACCATTCGTTGATGCATTCGGCTGAGCATTTATCGGAAACAATCAATTCGTGTATTGATAACGACAACAAGTATCGGGTATCGTGAAACCGACTATAAAAGAACGGTTCGACAATATTTTCCCAACAGTTTGACTCCAGTGTTTTGAATTCAGCTCTAGTAGAAATGAAACAATTCATACTATTCACAGTAATATGTGTATTGGGCGCTGAGGTGAAATCAATTAACCGAATTATGAACGGCAACTGACAACTATCATTTCTGTTATCAGGCTCTCGTAAATCGCACACCTAGATTAATCAACGGGCACAGTGCTCCTCATCAGCCTTACAATGCTTATGTGCTGTACCTGAACGCCCAAAACTCTGGCTTCTTCGGGGGCGGCTCAATCATCTCCGATCGTCACATTGTTACAGCCGCGCAAAACATTCTCGGGTAAGCGAGTACAGATACAAGTTTACATAGATACAAATGCATGTTGTCGTCAATAAACAGATTTACTAGATGGGATGTTGGACTTGGATCAAACATCTTCACTCAACTGTCCACAATCACATCCACCACGGCGACTTCTCATCCAAACTTCAATTCTGCCAATAGAGCGAATGATATTGGCATCATCACATTACCCAATCCTCTTGTGTTCACGTCGACAATCGCTCCGATAGCGCTTCCACCTTTAAATAACGCGCTTGTGTTGCCATTAGAAAATGAACAAGGAACCATTGTAGGATTCGGCTTCACATCAGCAGCATGTCAGTAACGGTTAGCTAAACTGGATTCCTAATTTATAACAAAACCTTTTTCATTTACTAATTTAGCTACTACCAGGGCAGACTTCCTTATACGATCATTCCAACGTGTCATAGCTGATGCACGTTGCCAACAAGTGTACCAGATCACCCTACCGAATCATTTCTGTGCCGAAGACACAGTTGAAACATCAAATGTGTGTAATGGAGACATAGGAGCAGGATTCGTAACGAATGTACGAGGTAACGCCATGCTCACCGGCGTGGCTTCGTTAATTACTCACAGTTGTGACAGCCAGAACCCATCCGGATACATTCGTATACACACCTACAGACAGTGGATTCAAACTGTCACCCAAGTCTGATTTTCAAAATCGGAATGAAACTGTGAACATTCGTGATGTGAATAGAAAATAACCTGTTTAAAAAAACGTTAAATTTGATTTTTATCTGGGGGCATCCTACGAAACGCTAGAAATCAATGAAGTGCTGCTCAGGGGCCATTAATAAGCCCCGTAGACTCTCTGAGAGAGGGGGGTTTCTCGAAAGTCTACGTTTGTCGACGAGGGGGGAGGGGTAGGTTTGTTCAAAGTCTACGTAGTCTCATAATTTATTATTTATTGAAAAAAAATTGAGGGGACGGGCAAAGCATGATTGGTTAGTCGATGCCTTTCATGCAGCCCACTTGGGTTCCACTCCCAGCCACGCAAACAAAAATAAATTGAAAAAAAATTACTGCGAAAACCAGTCTGCATGTCTAGCATTGCGGAAGAAAAATTGGCGAAAGTACGCTTCACAGACTAAACTCGAGCAATGCAAACTACCTCTTCCCCGTGAAATGCTTCATTTCAATCACTTTATGATCATTTTCATTCTTATCGTTCATCCGGAAAAGACGTTTGAGAATCATTATATATTTTATATATTTGATCTACGTGATACGGTCCCTCAGTAAGTGCGGGAGACATCGATGAAAACAAACGATATCGGAAGGGGCCAAGTCTGGAGACTATGGCGCGTAGAGTAAAAGCTCCCATCTGAGTTCAGAAATGATATTTTTGACCACCTGCGGGGCATTGTTGTGCTGACAAATGACTCTCATACCTTGTGGAGAATTCTGGTCGTATTTTGAGCAATGCTTGATTCAATTTGCTCACTTGTTGTCTGTAGAGATGAGTATTTATAGTTTCCCCTAGTTTTAGAAGCTCGTAGTACCGTAGTGGCTTCGTAGTACACCTTTTTGATCCCACCGAATGCTTACCAACGTTTTCTTTTCTGTGCGCTCAGGTTTTGCAGTTGATAGTTGGCCAGAGTCAACCCATGACTTTTGACGCTTAGGATTCTAAAATTGAATTTAGAGTTGCAAGTCGATTGCCGATTTTAATTTCCCGGTTTTTCTCGGGTCGTGAGATAAAATATTCCCGGATTTTTAATAGGCTCAAATCGCCTCTGTTCAGTATTTCTTTTTAAATATTCCTTTAATTCAAGCTATTAACAAAAAACCTACGACAAAAAGCGATATTGTAATAGGCCCGCTAATCGAAGATTAAAGTATTTTTAAATCATCTAAGGATTTTGGTTACAAGTAACCGGTTTGTACTGACTGCACATGACTATTTTTATTATTTTTGGGTATAAAATTGAAAATTGAATCAATAAGGAACCATTTTTCTCCCGTAAAACCGATTCCATCAAATTCCTCTAAACTTCCTGAAATGGACGCTCGTTGCTTTTGAAAACCATCAACAATTTATGCCTGCAATTACGAAGCAATTCGTACTGAGCTTTCTTTGTTCTTTTCGGGAGTGTTAGTGAAAATTCTCGTCAAATAAACTCCAACTTAAAATTATTAGTTTAACGAGAGGTACATCGGTCATGTCATCCTATTTTTTAAAAGCGGTATGTTTACTATTTAAATGCGTTAATGAGCAAATAAATCAAGATTTGCAAAAACGCACTAGATATCGATCTAGTTTTTTTTTTTCAGAATAGGGTGTATACTCACTCTCGGTCAGTTTATAGCCAGTTTTGTTACAAAATAGGCCTACAAGTGTAGCTTCTATGAGAAATTCTTCTACAATTGATCTAGTGAAAGGTATATAAAATAAGTAAACCAACTACTTCCTGCAATCAATGGATAACGTATAGGTCGACACATTTCCCTCCTATTGAAATCAATGTCTAACACAAATAAGATCATAACACAAGTATCAAGATTGATTCAGAAATAGCCGTTCAACCGAGAAGGTTGTGTATAGAAGCGTACAGTTTAATAACGCTGGTTAGTTTACACGCGTTAAATACGACAACGGTTGAACTACAGGTAGAGACCTGTTGGCAGCAGCCGTTAAAACGTAAAATCGTGCTGCATAAGAGAGCCCTAGTGCTGGGCCAATCTGGTGAAGGAAACAACAAAGGGCGTTTCCCAAGCTCTACCCAGGCCACAATATACAACCACAAGTGCTGAGCAGGCACATTGAAGAAGAAGAGTGCAAAGGCACACAGAAGCAGGAGAGTGCAAAAGCACACCGGTGCGAAGGCACTTCGGTGCAGAAGCATATCGGTGCGGAGCACAAGGAAGAAGGAGACAAGACAACTCGGTCTTTCCACTGCCATACAACACGCAGGTATATACCGGTGACCTGCGCTGGTTGCAGCTGGCGAAGACAAAAATAAATCGGAAATCGAGTGGTGCTGGATGTCAGGTAGCAGTAGCATCACATCCAACAATCAGCATCCAACAAGAACATCTAGAGCAACGAGGATCTACACGGCAGTGCAACGGAGATAGACAACAATGTCAAGGTAGAAGTTTTTTCTTTTCCTTTTGATTGAGTACTGTGTAGTGTTGGTTTCATTTCTTATTTTAAAGTTTGATTAAAAATTTTAATGTGATGGATGAATCCATGGACGTAAATCCTAGCATGAATCCTATACCCCCACGAACGAAAAAATATCAGGAGAGTTCTTCTGGGCCTTGGATAGTCTTTTTTAGACGTATATCAAAGCCATTAAACATTTACCAAATTTCTAAAGGTTTGACATCACGATACTCTTCAATCAAAGAGATCATAAAAGTAAATAACGATAAAATTCGTGTTGTGGTAAATAATTTGAAACACGCGAATGATATTGTCTCTTCGGAACATTTCATTAAAGAGTATAAAGTTTACATACCCTCCAAAGATGTCGAAATTGACGGTGTTGTTACCGAAGCGAGTCTTTCGGTAGATGATTTACTCAAGCATGGTGTTGGTCGTTTCAAGAACTCTATGCTTGAGGGTGTGAAAATACTGGAGTGCAAACAACTGTACTCAGTAGTTTATGAAGAGGGAAAAAAAGTTTATCGCACATCAGACTCGTTTCGAGTGACATTTGCCGGATCTGCGTTGCCGTCCCATGTCTATGTCGATAAAATTCGCCTCCCTGTTCGGCTTTTTGTTCCAAATGTAATGAATTGTACGAACTGCAAAAAATTCGGACACACAGCTACTTACTGTAGCAATAAACCAAAATGTATTAAGTGTGAAGGACCTCATAAAGATAATGATTGCAACAAGGAAATTGAAAAATGTATTTATTGTGGGGAAAGTCCTCATGAGGATATTTCAGTATGCACTGCATTTAAAGTGCACAAAGACTAAATTAAGCTTTCTTTAAAAGCACGGTCTAAGCGCACATATGCAGAAATGCTTAAAACGGTCATTGATGTCTCCCCTTTGGAAACCGAAAACGGGTTTTCAAATCTAGAGGAAACAGAGGACTCTGACTCTGACGAAAATAGTGAAGGTAATTCGTTTATCACTACCCAAGGGTCAGTTAAGAGAAAGAAGTCTTCTTCCAAATTACCAAAAAAGACACCTAAAGTTTCATCTTCAAAAAAAGATCCCCGTGTTAAACAAAAAAAGTCAAAACCAAAGACTGTGCCTCCTGGTCTGTCAAATTCACAAACCAATCCAGGATCTAGCACAGAAAAAGGTAATAATCCTGTGGGCTCCATTTCACAGCCACCAACAGGATTACTGAAGTTTTCGGAAATTGTTGAATGGATTTTCTCAGCATTCAATATATCTGAACCCTTAAAGACCCTCATAATGGCATTCCTTCCAATAGCTAGAAATTTTTTGAAGCAGTTATCAGCTCAATGGCCAATTGTCTCAGGTTTTGTATCTTTTGATGGATAATTTATCACCCGCCGCAAATGATACAATCACTGTCCTGCAGTGGAATTGTCGAAGCATCATGCCAAAACTTGATTCATTTAAAATTTTATTGCATAGTCAAAAATGTGATGTATTTGCTTTATGCGAAACATGGCTTACTTCAAACATAGCTTTAAATTTTAATGATTTTAACATTATACGTCTCGATAGAGACTCTCCGTATGGTGGAGTGCTTTTGGGAATTAAGAAATGCTGTTCCTTTTATAGATTAAACATCCCTTCAACTTCTAGTATAGAAGTTGTTGCTTGCCAAATAAACATTAAAGGCAAAGATATTTGCATAGCTTCGGTTTATATTCCTCCAAAAGCACAAGTTGGACAGCGACAGCTTAATGAAATGGTTGAAGCCCTTCCTGCTCCACGATTGATTCTGGGGGATTTAAATTCGCACGGAATGATGTGGGGTTCCGTTTACAATGATAGCAGATCATCTTTAATACAAAACAATTTTAGCATGACGGTATTAAATATGGGTAGCATGACACGGATCCCAAGACCTCCTGCACGCCCAAGTGCATTAGATCTATCTCTTTGCTCAACATCAATTCGACTAGATTGCACCTGGAAAATATTGCCTGATTTACACGGTAGCGATCATTTACCAATCATCATCTCAATTAGCTGTAACAAATGTATTGCTAATTCAGCTAGTATTCCATATGATTTGACAAAAAATATCGACTGGATTAAATACCAAAGTAGAATCTCTAGTATTTTGAATTCAATGGAAGAGCTCCCTCCACTTGAAGAATATGACTTCCTCATTTGTTCGATTCTGGAGGCAGCAGAACAATCCCAAACTAAACGCTTTCCTGGGCCAACGACTAACAGAAAGCCTCCCAACCCCTGGTGGGACAAAGAGTGCTCAGAGGCTAAACTCGCAAAACAAAATGCTTGCAAGTCGTTTCTAAAACGGGGAGGAGGAACTCCTCAGAATTTTGAAAAACTTATGGTTTTAGAAACCAAGTACAAGAGCATACTTCGAGCCAAAAAATGTAGCTATTGGAGACATTTTGTCGAAGGTTTGTCAAGAGAAACCTCAATGAGCACTCTTTGGAATACGGCCAGACGAATGAGGAATCGTAACGTGGGCAATGAGAGTGATGAATACTCGAACCGATGGATATTTGACTTTGCTAGGAAAGTTTGCCCAGATTCTGTTCCTACGCAAAGCATTATACGGGAATCTCCTCCAAATAATGGTTTTATTAATAACCCATTTTCAATGATGGAATTTTCTATAGCACTCTTGTCTTGTGACAATAACGCCCCTGGGTTGGACAGAATTAAATTCAACTTGGTGAAGAATCTGCCCGACCTCGCAAAAAGACGTTTGTTGGAATTGTTCAACAAGTTTCTTGAGCAAAATATTGTTCCGCCTGACTGGAGACAAGTGAAAGTTATCGCCATTCAAAAGCCGGGGAAACCAGCTTCCAATCACAACTCATATAGACCCATTGCGATGTTGTCCTGCATCAGAAAATTGTTCGAAAAAATTATTCTACGACGTCTCGACACTTGGGTCGAGACGAACGGTTTGTTGTCAGATACTCAGTTTGGCTTCCGTAGAAATAAAGGGACGAATGATTGCCTTGCATTACTTTCGTCTGACATCCAAATTGCCTTCGCTCAAAAGCAACAAATGGCCTCTGTATTTTTAGACATTATAGGAGCATTTGATTCAGTTTCCATTGATGTTCTTTCAGACAAGCTCCACCAACATGGACTTCCAGCGGTTATTAATAATTATTTGCACAACCTTTTGTCAGAGAAGTGCATGTATTTTTCACATGGCGATTTGGCAACATTCAGAATTAGCTACATGGGTCTCCCGCAAGGCTCATGCCTCAGTCCGCTCCTCTATAATTTTTACGTGAATGACATTGACAGCTGTCTAGTAACCCCATGTACACTAAGGCAATTGGCAGATGATGGCGTGGTTTCAGTTACTGGGCCCAAAGCTATTGATCTGCATAAACCATTGCAAGATACCTTAGATAACTTGTCCGTTTGGGCTGTTCATCTTGGTATCGAATTCTCTGCGGAGAAAACAGAGTTAGTCGTCTTTTCAAGAAAGCATGATCCCGCGCAGCTTCAGCTCCATATGATGGGAAGAATGATCCAACAGGTTTTAACTTTTAAATACCTCGGGGTGTGGTTCGATTCCAAATGCACGTGGGGAGGACACATTAGGTATCTGATAACGAAATGCCAACAAAGAGTAAATTTTCTTCGAACAATAACAGGATCTTGGTGGGATTCTCATCCGCAAGATCTAATAAAATTGTATCAAACAACGATACTTTCAGTGATGGAATATGGATGCGTTTGTTTTCGTTCCGCTGCAAACTCTCATTTTATCAAACTTGAGCGAATTCAGTACCGTTGTTTGCGAATTGCCTTAGGCTGCATGCACTCGACACATACAATGAGTCTTGAAGTTCTGGCGGGAGTTCTTCCATTAAAAGATCGATTTTGGGAGCTTTCATCACGCCTGCTAATAAGATGTGAGGTACTGAATCCCATGGTAATTAATAATTTCGAACGACTAGTCGAGCTTCGATCTCAAACAAAATTTATGACAGTATATTTTAACCATATGTCACAGGAAATCAACCCTTCAAGATATATTCCTATCCGTGTCAGCATCCTAAGTGCCCCTGACTCAACTTTATTTTTCGATACATCCATGCAGCGTGAAGTGCGTGGAATCCCGGATCATCTACGCTCGACGGAAATCCCAAAAATATTTTCAAGTAAGTTCAGGCATATTGACTCTGAGAAAATGTTTTACACGGACGGATCGCGAATTGAAGAAGCGACAGGGTTTGGTATGTTCAACAATAATGTTTCGGCCTCATTTAGGCTTCAAGAACCTGCATCTGTTTATATAGCAGAGCTAGCAGCAGTTCATTATAGTTTGAGTGTAATCGTCACATTATCTCCAAACCATTATTTCCTCTTCACAGATAGTCTGAGTGCAATTGAAGCCATTCGCTCAATCGCTGCTGGCAAAAATGAACCGTTTTTCTTGGGTAAAATAAAACAGTGTCTGAACGACATATTGAATAATAATTATCTAATCACTATAGTCTGGGTCCCGGCTCATTGCTCCATTCCAGGCAATGAAAGAGCCGATAATTTAGCCAAACGTGGTGCTATTGAGGGTGAAATTTATGAGCGACCGATTGCTTTCAACGAATTCTATAGTTCGTCTCGCCAAAGAACACTTGCCAGCTGGCAAGCATCTTGGGATAGAGATGATCTGGGTCGGTGGATGCACTCAATTATTCCGAAAATATCGACAGAGGCATGGTTCAGGGGACTGGATGTGAGTAGGGATTTCATTCGTGTGATGTCCAGACTCATGTCCAATCACTACACGTTAGATGCACATCTCCTTCGAATTGGGCTCTCCGAGACTAATCATTGTGCTTGCGGAGAAGGTTATCGGGATATTGATCATGTTGTTTGGACATGCGTGGAGTATCGTGATGTCAGATCTCAACTAATAAATTCTTTGTGTACCCAAGGTAAACTATCCAATATCCCAGTTCGAGACATTCTTGCTTGTCATGACCTTTCATACATGAAACTTATTTATCATTTCATAAAGAAAATTGGAGTTTCAATTTAATAAAGGCCCCTTTTAAGACTTAGTTCTGATCCCAGCTGCGTCCATGAGTTCAACCAATAGCTAAATTAGAATAAAAATTATGTAATGATACAAACAAACTCGAAACAGTTTATGAAATTATCAACAAAATGTCTGAAAATAACAGCTTATTTTATAATTTATAGAAGTTAATCGTTTGGTTCAAATAATATTTCCGAGTAGATTTCATAATTAATGACGAGTTACTTAAGATGATATTTAAGCTATAAGAGAATATGTTTTAATAAATTCAAAACGTTGTGACTTTGTTAGAATTAAATTAGGATAAGAATATTATGTAAAAGTGATGCTACGGCGAAGAAAAACTTATGTAAACTGCCTTAAGAAATAAACGTATTTATGGAAAAAAAAAACAAGTATCAAGATGACGTTACTGAAAAGAATTACGATGAAAGTAGGGCAATCATTAGCAAACTTAACAACATGAAGACTCCTAAAAAATTTGCAATAATTTTATTACAAAATTTCCCGATGTTACTTTGTGACTTTTTCCAACAATTTTTCAACTGTTTTGATTATTTATTCTCAACCTTAATAAAAATCCAGCAGAAGCATTCAAGTTATCCTTATTTTTCATGTTGAGCTTCCATTGTGCATTGAAAAAACTAAGAATGCTCTGATGCTTTTCGATTGATTTAAAACTGCTGTTAAACCCTTAAAAATAATTACATTTACTGGGGTATATTAACACTTTCACCGCGCTTTACACTTGAACGCAATATTGGGTATTGCCTCCTATTTTTCATTTATTGTTGATGCTGAAAATTGTTACTCATATTTGGGTTAGTAATATTTTTCCCGATTTTTTCCAAATTTCCCGGTCATTCGCCACCCTAATAAATAAATTTCTCATCTCACATCACGATCCGGTGCAGACCACCTTTTTACACTTCTCGTGCTGTTTATCATTCAGCTCATGAAGAACCCATTTTCACACCATCTGAATTATTCCCACAACGTGTAGACTATCAGAAGTGGCTTGGTGACTAACCTGGTTTAACCTCTCAGCTATTTATTTTGAGTTAGAGTACTGTCTTTATCATTAGGAGTGTATCGATAAGTAGTTAGCAACATTCGAACAGTTATTACTCTGAAATGGCTTAATTTTTTGCAGCGTGTTTTGCGGTGACATGTTTGTTTACATGTTAATAATAGCTGCGCAATCGATTGGTTTCGGTACGGTTTATCGTTTCAATGATGAGTCGAATTGATCCGGAAACGCGAAAGAAAGTTCTGCACACTTGGTGCTCAGAAAGTGGTGTCACGTACAACGAAATTGCAAAACGGGTGAAAGTGCACCACACCAGTGTCAAAAATATTATCGAGAAGTTCGGTAAGACCCTTTCCATGCCCCGATCCGGTAGGAAAACGAGTCCCAGCCAGCCCGGCCGACACTTAAAAGTGGTTGAGTACATCAGGAAAAACCCATCGGCGTCGATGCGGGATTTGGCCAAGCAGTTCAACACCAGCATCGGGATGATTCAACGGATCAAAGTTCGGAACTCCCTGAAAACGTACAAGAAACAGAAGGTGCCAAAAAAGTCCCTGGTACAGCAAGTTCAGGCAAAAACAAGAGCGCGAAAGCTCTATAACCGGATTCTACAGAATGAAGACTGAAGTATCCTGATCGACGACGAAACCTACGCCAAGGAAGACTCTCGAGCGCTGCCCGGACCGCAATATTATACGAAATCGGTGTACCAGGACCTGGACGACGCTGACACCACGGTGGCGATGGAAAAGTTTGGGCAGAAGGTGTTGGTCTGGCAAAGCAATTTGTACCTGTGGTTTGCGGTCGACGATTTTCTTCAGGAAGGGCACAATAAACGCCAAGGTGTACGAGGAAGAATGTTTGATGAAGAGAATGCTGCCACTGTACAGAAAGCATAAGGCTCCTCCTCTCTTCTGGCCGGATTTGGCTTCAGTCCACTACGCCAACTCCGTTCTACAGTGGTTGTCAAAAAATAATGTACAATTCGTGGAAAAGGACATCAACCCACCGAACTGCCCGGATCTTCGGCCAATTGAAAGGTATTGAACAATTGTCAAGCGGCACTTTCAGAAGGAAGGCACAGTGTCTCATAACATGCAGGAGTTAAAAAAACTGGACAGCTGCCACCAGGAAATTCCAGTGGGGCTAGGAAATGATCAGGATTTATATTGTTAGGTACTACGATCTAATTATTTGAAAACCCACACGCGATGTTCGTAACCTGAAGGCACATGTGAAACCGACCTCAAAACGAATAATATATATAAATTAATGATCAGTAGCGCCTCGTGACAAAATTGACTAGTTGTGCACTGCGTGTGTGGTATGATATATGATACCACCGTTCGTTGGAAGTGGAAAATAAGATTGAGAAATGAAGATTCGCTTGTGTTTTTCAATACAAAGAAATAACGATATACTTTCGGATGGGGATTTTTGACTAAACTTATTTCGGATCATCGATATAATAGAAGATTTTGTCGCTCTACACATCGAGAAAATCTCGTGAGTCGAGAAATAGCTTCATCAATAAAACCGCTTCGACGTTGCAACTGAGACAGCAATTTGTTTTCAACTGCCATAAGCATAGGCCACTGAAGCCTCCCTCTACAGTTTTGCATACAAGTTCTCACAGAGCCAAACGTGACAGAAAGAACAACAAATCTCAACTGAGTTGAATTCTTTCTCTTCTTGAATCTGTGCAGTAACTCATATGCTCGGGAAAGACATTAACGTGGCGACAAGTACTACTTGATATTACACTTTGGATGTATATGAGATACACGAAATTTCGGTGCAAAATGTTTGAGTTCAGAGTGCCACGTATTAGCTACGGCAATGCGATATGCAAAGATCGTTTAGTTGTCATTCACCAGCAAGCGCATGCAGTTTAGTGTGAATTAACCCAAATTGAGCTGTGAAAAAAACTGCTCTTTATTATATATTCCGTACCTTCCAACCAGCTTTAATCAATTAAACAGAGATTCTAAAAATAATAATTTAATGTGGATGAAGATGCAATTATTTCCATTTCCTTCAATTTGACCGATTGTGCAGTGCACGAGGTGCACATGAGGACGAGACGCCACTGGTAATGATCACAATACCAATTCGCGGCAACGCCTAATTGATGCTCCGCGATATTTCCACCCTCTGCTATGGAAGCCAGTTGTCGTATGTTCGAGCCCCGACCTGGAAGGATTCTTAGTGTCAGTAGGATCCATAGTACTAGCCATGCAATGATTCTGTACACTAAGAATCGGCTGCGAAGTCTGTTGAAACAGAAAAGCCAAATTCCACCAAAGGAATGTAATGCCAAGACTTTGCTATGGAAGCTGGTTAGTGAAACCGACGCAATTTGTTTTGGTGGCGTTGTCGTCAACAATATGTTAAGCTACGTTCATAACATACAATCAAACCACACTGGTGTCAAAAGTTATTTTCTTCAAACCCAATATAAATATAACCAGACCCTGTTAGCTTGGAGCGAAACCAATCTTCAGTTCAGCAACGTCATCGCACGGCATCACATTCAACATATCATGTCAATTGGATGGGTGCGCAGTGCTGCTATTTTGGCGCGCCTGGGGGAACCATGCTCACAAAAAAGGATGTTGCCAATGATTTGTTCGGGAAATGTGATAATAAAATTAATAAAATAATAAATAATTAAAAATAATCATGACGCGCGTGAAATCTGTATTTTTTTTTTCATAAATACGTTTATTTCTTAAGGCAGTTTACATAAGTTTTTCTTCGCCGTAGCATCACTTTTACATAAAATTCTTATCCTAATTTAATTCTAACATAGTCACAACGATTTGAATTTATTAAAACATATTCCTCTTATTACTTAAACATCATCTTAGGTAACTAATTTGTTGATAATTTCATAAACTGTTTCGAGTTTGTTTGTATCATTACATAATTTTTATTCTAATTTAGCTATTGGTTGAACTCATGGACGCAGCTGGAATCAGAACTAAGTCTTAAAAGGGGCCTTTATTAAATTGAAACTCCAATTTTCTTTATGAAATGATAAATAAGTTTCATGTATGAAAGGTCACGACAAGCAAGAATGTCTCGAACTGGGACATTGGATAGTCTACCTTAGGTACGCAAAGAATTTATTAGTTGAGATCTGACATCACGATACTCCACGCATGTTCAAACGACATGATCAATATCCCGATAACCTTCTCCGCAAGCACAATGATTAGTCTCGGAGAGCCCAATTCGAAGGAGATGTGCATCTAACGTGTAGTGATTGGACATGAGTCTGGACATCACACGAATGAAATCCCTACTCACATCCAGTCCCCTGAACCATGCCTTTGTCGATATTTTCGGAATAATTGAGTGCATCCACCGACCCAGACCATCTTTATCCCAAGAAGCTTGCCAGCTGGCAAGTGTTCTTTGGCGAGACGAGCTATAGAATTCGTTAAAAGCAATCGGTCTCTCATAAATTTCACCCTCAATAGCACCACGTTTGGCTAAATTATCGGCTCTTTCATTGCCAGGAATGGAGCAATGAGCCGGGACCCAGACTATAGTGATTAGATAATTATTGTTCAATATGTCGTTCAGGCACTGTTTTATTTTGCCCAAGAAAAACGGTTCATTTTTGCCAGCAGCGTTTGAGCGAATGGCTTCAATTGCACTCAGACTATCTGTGAAGAGGAAATAATGGTTTGGAGATAATGTAACGATTACATTCAAGCTATAATGAACTGCTGCTAACTCTGCTATATAAACAGATGCAGGTTCTTGAAGCCTAAATGAGGCCGAAACATTATTGTTGAACATACCAAACCCTGTCGCTTCTTCAATTCGCGATCCATCCGTGTAAAACATTTTCTCAGAGTCAATATGCCTGAACTTACTTGAAAATATTTTTGGGATTTCCGCCGAGCGTAGATGATCCGGGATTCCACGCACTTCGCGCTGCATGGTTGTATCGAAAAATAAAGTTGAGTCAGGGGCACTTAGGATGCTGACACGGATAGGAATATATCTTGAAGGGTTGATTTCCTGTGACATGTGATTAAAATATACTGTCATGAATTTTGTTTGAGATCGAAGCTCGACTAGTTGTTCGAAACTATTAATTACCATGGGATTAAGCACTTCACATCTTATTAGCAGGCGTGATGAAAGCTCCCAAAATCGATCTTTTAATGGAAGAACTCCCGCCAGAACTTCAAGACTCATTGTATGTGTCGAATGCATGCAGCCTAAGGTTATTCGCAAACAACGGTACTGAATTCGCTCAAGTTTGATAATATGAGAGTTTGCAGCGGAACGAAAACAAACGCATCCATATTCCATCACTGAAAGTATCGTTGTTTGATACAATTTTATTAGATCTTGCGGATGAGCACCCCACCAAGATCCTGTTATTGTTCGAAGAAAATTTACTGTTTGTTGGCATTTCGTTATCAGATACCTAATGTGTCCTCCCCACGTGCATTTGGAATCGAACCACACCCCGAGGTATTTAAAAGTTAAAACCTGTTGGATCATTCTTCCCATCATATGGAGCTGAAGCTGCGCGGGATCATGCTTTCTTGAAAAGACGACTAACTCTGTTTTCTCCGCAGAGAATTCGATACCACGATGAACAGCCCAATCGGACAAGTTATCTAAGGTATCTTGCAATGGTTTATGCAGATCAATAGCTTTGGATCCAGTAACTGAAACCACGCCATCATCTGCCAATTGTCTTAGTGTACATGGGGTTACAAGACAGCTGTCAATGTCATTCACGTAAAAATTATAGAGAAGCGGACTGAGGCATGAGCCTAGCGGGAGACCCATGTAGCTAATTCTGAATGTTGCCAAATCGCCATGTGAAAAATGCATGCGTTTCTCTGACAAAAGGTTGTGCAAATAATTATTTATAACCGCTGGGAGTCCATGTTGGTGGAGCTTGTCTGAAAGAACATCAATGGAAACTGAATCAAATGCTCCTTTAATGTCTAAAAATACAGATGCCATTTGTTGCTTTTGAGCGAAGGCAATTTGGATGTCAGACGAAAGTAATGCAAGGCAATCATTCGTCCCTTTATTTCTACGGAAGCCAAACTGAGTATCTGACAACAAACCGTTCGTCTCGACCCAAGTATCGAAACGTCGCAGAATAATTTTTTCGAACAATTTTCTGATGCAGGACAACATCGCAATGGGTCTATATGAGTTGTGATTGGAAGCTAGTTTCCCCGGCTTTTGAATGGCGATAACTTTCACTTGTCTCCAGTCAGGTGGAACAATATTTTGCTCAAGAAACTTGTTGAACAATTCCAACAAACGTCTTTTTGCGAGGTCGGGCAGATTCTTCACCAAGTTGAATTTAATTCTGTCCAACCCAGGAGCGTTATTATTACAAGACAAGAGTGCTATAGAAAATTCCATCATTGAAAATGGGTTATTAATAAAACCATTATTTGGAGGAGATTCCCGTATAATGCTCTGCGTAGGAACAGAATCTGGGCAAACTTTCCTAGCAAAGTCAAATATCCATCGGTTCGAGTATTCATCATTCTCATTGCCCACGTTACGATTCCTCATTCGTCTGGCCGTATTCCAAAGAGTGCTCATTGAGGTTTCTCTTGACAAACCTTCGACAAAATGTCTCCAATAGCTACATTTTTTGGCTCGAAGTATGCTCTTGTACTTGGTTTCTAACACCATAAGTTTTTCAAAATTCTGAGGAGTTCCTCCTCCCCGTTTTAGACACGTCTTGCAAGCATTTTGTTTTGCGAGTTTAGCCTCTGAGCACTCTTTGTCCCACCAGGGGTTGGGAGGCCTTCTGTTAGTCGTTGGCCCAGGAAAGCGTTTAGTTTGGGATTGTTCTGCTGCCTCCAGAATCGAACAAATGAGGAAGTCATATTCTTCAAGAGGAGGGAGCTCTTCCATTGAATTCAAAATACTAGAGATACTACTTTGCTATTTAATCCAGTCGATATTTTTTGTCAAATCATATGGAATACTAGCTGAAGTAGCAATGCAATTGTTACTGCTAATTGAGATGATGATTGGTAAATGATCGCTACCGTGTAAATCAGGCAATATTTTCCAGGTGCAATCTAGTCGAATTGATGTTGAGCAAAGAGATAGATCTAATGCACTTGGGCGTGCAGGAGGTCTTGGGATCCGTGTCATGCTACCCATATTTAATACCGTCATGTTAAAATTGTCACAAATGTTTTGTATTAAAGATGATCTGCTATCATTGTAAACGGAACCCCACATATTACCGTGCGAATTTAAATCCCCCAGAATCAATCGTGGAGCAGGAAGGGCTTCGACAATTTCACTAAGCTGTCGCTGTCCAACTTGTGCTTTTGGAGGAATATAAACTGAAGCTATGCAAATATCTTTGCCTTTAATGTTTATTTGGCAAGCAACAACTTCTATACTAGAAGTTGAAGGGATGTTTAATTTATAAAAGGAATAGCATTTCTTAATTCCCAAAAGCACTCCACCATACGGAGAGTCTCTATCGAGACGTATAATGTTAGTCATTAAAATTTAAGGCTATGTTTGATGTAAGCCATGTTTCACACAAAGCAAATACATCACATTTTTGACTATGCAACAAAACCTTAAATGAATCAAGTTTTGACATGATGCTTCGACAATTCCACTGCAGGACAGTGATTGTATCATTTGTGGCGGGTGATAAATTATCCATCAAAAGATACAAAACCTGAGACAATTGGCCATTGAGCTGATAACTGCTTCAAAAAGGTTCTAGCTATTGGAAGGAATGCCATTATGAGGGTCTTTAAGGGTTCAGATATATTGAATGCTGAGAAAATCCATTCAACAATTTCCGAAAACTTCAGTAATCCTGTTGGTGGCTGTGAAATGGAGCCCACTGGAATATTTATCTTTTTCTGTGCTAGATCCTGGATTGGTTTGTGAATTTGACAAACCAGGAGGCACAGTCTTTGGTTTTGACTTTTTTTGTTTAACACGGGGATCTTTTTTTGAAGATGAAATTTTAGGTGATTTTTGTGGTAATTTGGAGGAAGAAATCTTTCTCTTAACTGACCCTCGGGTAGTGATAAACGAATTACCTTCACTATTTTCGTCAGAGTCAGAGTCCTCTGGTTCCTCTAGATTTGAAAACCCGTTTTCGGTTTCCAAAGGAGGGACATCAATGACCGTTTTAAGCATTTCTGCATATGTGCGCTTAGACCGTGCTTTTAAAGAAAGCTTATTTTGTCTTTGTGCACTTTAAATGCAGTGCATACTGAAATATCATCATGAGGGCTATCCCCACAATAAATACATTTTTCAATTTCCTTGTTGCAATCATTATCCTCATGAGGCCCTTCACACTTAATGCATTTTGGTTTATTACTACAGTAAGTAGCTGTGTGGCCGAATTTTTTGCAGTTCGTACAATTCATTACATTTGGAACAAAAAGCCGAACAGGGAGGCGAATTTTATCGACATAGACATGGGACGGCAACGCAGACCCGGCAAATGTCACTCGAAACGAGTCTGATGGGCGATAAACTTTTTTTCCCTCTTCATGTACTACTGAGTACAGTTGTTTGCACTCCAGTATTTTCACACCCTCAAGCATAGAGTTCTTGAAACGACCAACACCATGCTTGAGTAAATCATCTACCGAAAGACTCGCTTCGGTAACAACACCGTCAATTTCGACATCTTTGGAGGGTATGTAAACTTTATACTCTTTAATGAAATGTTCCGAAGAGACAATATCATTCGCGTGCTTCAAATTATTTACCACAACACGAATTTTATCGTTATTCACTTTTATGATCTCTTTGATTGAGGAGAATCGTGATGTCAAACCTTTAGAAATTTGTAAAATGTTTAATGGCTTTGATATACGTCTAAAAAAGACTATCCATGGCCCAGAAGAGCTCTCCTGATATTTTTTCGTTCGTGGGGGTATAGGATTCATGCTAGGATTTACGTCCATGGATTCATCCATCTCATTAAAATTTTTAATCAAACTTTAATATAAAAAATGAAACCAAAACTACACAGTACTCAATCAAAAGGAAAAAAATAAACTCTACCTTGAAAATTGTTGTCTATCTCTGTTGCACTGCCGTGTTGATCCTCGTTGCTCTAGATGTTCTTGTTGGATGTATCTGGACGTTGATACAATGCTGAAGCTCACTGTAGCGATAGCATACGATGTGATGCTACTGCTACCTGACATCCAGCACCACACGATTTCCGATACTTTTTTATCTAAACCAGCTGTAACCAGCGCAGGTCACCGGTGTATACCTGCGTGTTGTATGGCAGTGGAAAGATCGAGTTGTCTTGTCTCCTTCTTCCTTGTGCTCCGCACCGATATGCTTCTGCACCGAAGTGCCTTCGCACCGGTGTGCCTTTGCACTCTCCTGCTTCTATGTGCCTTTGCACTCTCCTTCTTCGATGTGCCTTTGCACTCTCCTGCTCAGCACTTGTGGCTGTATATTGTGGCCTGGGTAGAGCTTGGGACGCCCTTTGTTGTTTCCTTCACCAGCTTGGCCCAGCACTAGGGCTCTCTTATGCAGCACGACTATACGTTTTAACGGCTGCTGCCAACAGGTCTCTACCTGTAGTTCAACCGTTGTCGTATTTAACGCGTGTAAACCAACCAGCGTTTTTAAACTGTACGCTTCTATACACAACCTTCTCGGTTGAACGGATATTACTGAGTGAAAGAGTGAAATCTGTAGACCTTTTTTTTTTTTTTTAAATAACTATTTATTGGAATATGAGTTAAAATTAAATTATTAAGATTTAAATTGGGTGTTCAGCCACAAGTGGTGACTTTTCAGCCCTATTATATATATGATTTGGTTATTACCATGAGGACATTATTTGCTTCCGCAATTCTGAGATTTTTGTGTAGGGAAAACCTACTAAACCTACTTGTATTGTGTAATGGGGAAAAGGAACTTATATACTAACTTACTAACTAATACAGAGAGCGAATCGATTCAATTGAAGATTGCATCGATTTTTGTCGGAATTTGCTTATAATATTATGTGACATTACATCTAATGGTTCTATATTTGTGAGTCTGTGTAACTCATTTGTACTAAACCAGGGAGGACGCTTCAAAATCATTTTCAGAATTTTATTCTGAATCCTTTGAAGCGTTTTCTTCCTGGTGGAACAACAGCTTGACCAAATTGGTACCGCATAAAGCATGGCTGGTCTGAAAATTTGTTTATAAATTAACAATTTGTTTTTTAGACAGAGCTTAGAATTTCTGTTTATAAGAGGATATAAACATTTAATATATTTATTACACTTTGCCTGGATTCCTTCAATGTGATCCTTGAAAGTGAGTTTTTTGTCATACGTTAAACCTAAGTATTTAGCTTGATCAGACCATGTCAATTCCAAGCCATTCAATTTTAGAATGTGATTATTGTTTGGTTTAAGAAAAGAAGCTCTTGGCTTATGAGGAAAGATAATTAATTGCGTTTTTGCTGCATTTGGTTTAATTTTCCATTTTGACAGATAATCACTGAAAATATTTAAACTTCTTTGTAGGCGACTGCAGATCACTCTTAGATTTCTACCCGTGGCTAACAGACTTGTGTCGTCACAGAATAGCGATTTCTGACAACCAACGGGTAGATTTGGAAGATCAGAAGTGAAAATATTATACAAGATTGGAGCTACACTCGAACCCTGCGGAACACCGGCTCGTACGGGTAGCAATTCAGATTTACAATTCTGATAGCTAACCTGAAGAGTACGATCAGTTAAATAATTTTGAATCATTTTGATCAAATAAATAGGAAACTGGAAATCAGACATTTTTGCTATTAAACCTTTGTGCCAAACACTGTCGAATGCTTTTTCTATGTCTAGAAGAGCAACTCCAGTGGATAACCCAGAAGATTTATTTGATTTTATCATGTTCGTTACTCTGACAAGTTGATGATTAGTTGAATGTTCATGACGAAATCCAAACTGCTCTGGTAAAAAAATTGAATTCTCATTTATATGAGTCATCATTCTCAACAAGATAATTTTTTCAAAAAGTTTACTGATAGAAGAAAGTAAGCTAATTGGTCGATAACTTGATGTTTCTGCTGGGTTTTTATCAGGTTTGAGGATAGGAATTACTTTAGCGTTTTTCCATCTTTTTGGGAAGTAAGCTAATGAAAAACACTTGTTGAAAATTTTAACCAGGAGTCTCAAGGCAACATCGGGAAGATTTTTAATGAGAATATTAAAAATTCCATCATTACCAGGAGCCTTCATGTTTTTAAGTTTTCTAATAATTGATTTAATTTCATCAAAATTCGTCTCAATAATGTCATTGTGTGATAACACTTGGGTTGAAATATGATCATATTTCAGTGAGACTTCATTTTCAATAGGACTCACAACGTTCAAATTAAAATTGTGGACACTCTCGAACTGCTGAGCAAGTTTTTGAGCTTTTTCGCCATTTGTAAGAAGTATTTGATTTCCTTCCTTGAGAGCAGGCATTGGTTTCTGAGGTTTCTTAAGAACCTTAGAAAGTTTCCAGAAAGGTTTAGAATATGGTTTAATTTGTTCCACTTCTTTAGCGAAAGTTTCATTTCGCAAAAGAGTAAATCTATGTTTAATTTCTTTTTGTAAATCCTTAACTATATTTTTCATAGCAGGATCACGAGAACGTTGATATTGTCGTCGACGAACATTCTTCAACCGAATGAGCAGTTGAAGATTGTCATCGATGATAGGAGAATTTAATTTAGTTTGAGCTTTGGGAACTGAAAGATTTCTAGCTTCGATAATATAATGATTCAAATTATCAATTGCTGTGTCGATGTCCGCAGAATTTTCTAAAATAGTTTCATGATCCACATGATTTTCAATGTGAGATCTGTAATCCAACCAATTAGCTCTATGATAGTTGAAAATAGAACTAATTGGATTAATTATAGCTTCGTTGGAAAGTCTGAATATTACTGGAAGATGATCTGAGTCAAAGTCAGCATGTGTAATCGGTTCACTACAAATGTGACTTTGATCTGTTAGAACCAGATCAATTGTAGACGGGTTTTTCACGGAAGAGAAACAAGTAGGATTACTGGGATGAAGAACTGTGAAGTAACCAGCTGAGAGTTGATTATGAAGTATTTTACCATTACTGTTATTTTGCCTACAATTCCACTGGACATGCTTAGCATTTAAGTCCCCTATTACGAAAAATTTCGATCGATATCTTGTAAGTTTTTGCAAATCGCCTTTAAAGAAATTTAATTGTTCGCCGGTGCATTGGAATGGCAAATATGCTCCAGCGATGAAATAAATTCCATGAATGGTTTCAACTTCGATTCCCAAGCTTTCAATAACTTTAGTATTGAAAGAAGGTAAAATTCGATGTTTAATTTGCCGTTGGACAAAAATGGCAACTCCACCACCCATTCCAGTAAACCTGTCAAATCGATGAACCACATAATGTGGATTACTTTTCAATTTGACATTTGGTTTAAGAAAAGTTTCTGTCACAATGGCAATATGGATTTTGTGAACTTCGAGAAAATTATAAAATTCATCTTCACTCGATTTCAAAGATCGAGCATTCCAATTTAAAATATTCAAATATTTATTTAACATCACTGTTAAATTTTAAATTCATTATAATATTATTTGCAAATTGCCATCCTATTTGAAATGCTTCAAAAAGAGATGAAGTCGAATTCATTTGGATGATCATTTGAAAAAGTTGATCTTGTAGGTAGATCATTTTATTTTCAGTTATATCGCCTAAATCGACTTCATTTAAAGAAGCGAATGGCATTGAAGGAATATTGGTAGGTAGACTGCCATTAGAAGAAGGTGATTTGGCCGGTCTACCTATTAATAAATTGTTTTCGTTAGAATTATTTACATTAGGAGAAATAGGAGGTAGTTTTCTACCTAATATACCAGCATAACTGACATTAGAAGAAGATGATGACGAGGTCGATCTACCTGTCAATAAATTGTTTTCGTTAGAAGACGAATTGGCAGGCGTACCTGTTTTTTGTTTCAAATTCGAAGAAATCAGTGCCTTAGAAAAATTAGGCGTGGCATTTGTAACGGTTTTTTGATTTTCAGGTATGTTCTGTAAATTTAAGGTCGTTGATTTGACTTGTTGTCTAAGCGAACGAGCGTTTAAAATTTTTTCCCTGACAGGACATTTCAAATAATTGGATTTATGATTTCCATTGCAATTTGAACATGAAAATTTATCAGTGGTTTCATTCATTGAACAAACGTCTTTCGAATGTGATTTACCACAATTCAAACACCGTATATTCATATGACAATTTTTGGTTCCATGACCGAAGCCTTGGCAACGACGACATTGCGTTAAGTTTGCAATACGATTATGCCGTTTATAATGTTCCCAATGAATTTTAATGTGGGAAATGAAACGTACTTTTTCTAAAGTTTTCAAATTGTTTACATCACTTCGATTGAAGTGTATTAGGTAAAGTTCATGGGAAATTCCAGAGCGTGGTTTAGAAGTACCATTCGCTCTTTTTTTCATAAGTATTACTTGGGAAGGGGCAAAACCAAGCAATTCTTTTAGTTCATTTTTAATTTCATCAATACTTTGATCATTTGATAATCCTTTCAAGACAGCCTTGAAGGGTTTGTCTGATTTTATATCATATGAATAAAATTTATGAAGTTTCTCGGACAAATATCGAATAAGACGTTCGTAATCTTCCAATCCATCCACCAATACTCGACATTCTCCTCTTCGTCCGATTTGAAATGAGATTTTTACTTCCGGGAGAAAAGTAGAAAGCTCAGTACGGAATGCTTTGAAGTCGGAAATCATCACCGTCACTGGTGGCATAGATTGATGTTTCTTCCCAGAACGACAAGCGTCCATTTTGGGAATTTTTGAAGAATTTTCTTCTATGTCGCTACAATCGGATTCAGGAAGAATCTCGTAAATATTGTTAGACGGCATAGAATCGGCGGAAGGGAAATCCGTCCGTTGTCTTTTATTTTTACATTCAGATTCTATAATATCGTGAATGTTATTAGAAAAATGTTGAATAACGGATTGTGATTTATTCCGTATTGAATTATTTTTAGCCTTAGGCTTGTTGCCTTTCCGGTTGGACGCAGGCATTTTTGAAATGAATGAAATTTTAAATTAAATTAACTAGGCTAAATTAGTCTTCGATTAGACTCCTAGCTAGCCTTAAAAAAGGCTGATTAATTTCTAAGTCACTCTAATATCACTCTTTGTATCACTTAGTCACTCTAACATCACTCTTTGTATCACTTAGTCACTTAGTTAGTGATTCAGGTAGCCTTGAAAAAGACTGAAGCCTTGAATCAATGAAACTCTAGGTAGCCAGAAAAGAATTCCAGGAGCCAAGAGCTATACGCGTGCGGTGCGAACGACTGTTCAACACCGACTGATCTGTAGACCTTTGTTTGTTGATTTAAAATGATGATAAAATTTTTAGAATATGTCCCTACAGTGAATCGACTATTTTGTCTGGATCCTATTCACTCGTTTATTTTGTAGTGGGTCATTCCATTTAGAAAAAATAATAAAGTTTCTGCTCGTTACGCGATAATATTTTAAATTTTCTTCCAGTTTTCACGAATAAGAACAAGGAATCAAGACTTCCCGGGATTTCAGTATCGAATATTGTTGAATCGTTCACTCGGGAAGTCAGTGAGTTTAGTGGTGCACCCGAGCATCTTTAAACCGGAACATACTGAGTTGCGCGCGAATACTACAATTACTGAAATTTTTACTAACAAATATCCTTCTCCCGTGACACTTGTGGAGTGTGCAGTAGTATATACGGCCTCTAGTAACAAGTGTTGGACTAACATACCTTCCTACCCCTAAGCGGACCTGCAACCGGACCTGGCCGGCGCCGGTACTGATCATTAAACTTCGGGTGTACCAGAAGTTGCACATTGAAGGTTGATCTGCCATTCCCAGGTCTGATCTTCCAGAATTTCTCTGTACAATATCAGTTGATCCCGATCAAGCTCAATCTCTAGGTATCCGGTTACCGAGAGAGAAATATGAAGTGAATTTAATTAATGGCCAATTAGTTCTAAACTGAGGTTCTATGAAAATGATAAAAAGGCGATAGTTGAATTATTTGATTTTTTTTTTCGTATGAATAAATTCTTACAAACAACTATCGGTATAGTTTAGTGATCCTTGGTTTGTCTCACAGTGAAACTTTATGTTATGTAGCTACTCTCATCCTAATAGTTCCAAGACAAATTTTAAGATTGTCTTGTCCTGATCTTCTATCTCTTACCTCACCATTACAACTTAAAAATATCTAAGACGTATGAACCAAAAAGAAATCAGATTCGGTCATATGAAAGATCCCAGACCTACTGCTCGTAAATCTCCCAGACAGATTCCTTGTTAATTCAAGTTAGTAAAGGGACGCGTGAAATAAAGAAAAATATGAATGGATACGTCAACAAGCAAAATTGCCGCATCTGGCCAGAATCATTGCAAGAACTACCAATGATTCCCAAAAAATCACCGTTTGGTGTGGATTATGGGCCGGGTGCATTTTTCGTGTAATACCGGCTGATATGTTGGGGAAAGTGTACCAAAATTGGACTATGCGCATGGGTCATCTAAAGCGGAACCGCAGCCAACATTTACATCAAATCATTTTCAAACATTGAATTTTATTTATCTTTCTATCGATTCAACTAAAGATTTGATCAATTTTCTCAGTTTTTGTTTTTTTTTTTAATCAAATCCTATATTTCTTAAAAAAAATCACCCTTTATCAATTTCCTCTTGAACCCCAGTTCTTTCCCAAATCCCCAGTTCTTTCCCAAATGAATAAGTCGATTTATTTATTCATCCGAAAAGGTAGTGGAATGTGGAATGTATTTTTTTATGTGAAAACGTGATGATCGAGCCATGGATAGTAATACATAGGGTCAGAAAAATTCTCACCTGTCAGTGCCGCAATAATTAATAAAATTAACATTTTCATTGTTTGGAATTTGTGTTGAAATGTTATTTAAATTTTTACAACAAAATTTCGCGAATTTTTTGTGTCGTATTTGATTTTTATTTTCAACTCGGGTTTTATAAAATTTATGATTTGAAATAGCTTAAGTTTTTGAAAAGATAGCGCAAACATGCTTTAAGCATATGATTGAAGACAGAAACCGTAATGATTATAACGTTATAACGATGAAAAACTAAAACAAAATATTACTTACCGTTGTATCTCAAGAATACGATGGACATTTTTTCCCACGGCTGTCCGAAACTCAATCTCGTCTCCTTTCTGCGGTTCTTTATCGTTGACTGGCTGCTTCTGCTGAGCCTCTGGCGGAATATCAGCAAGCTTCTCCATTTCCTCGTCCAATTCGTGTTCTTTTGCCACTATTTCACTACGAACTTTTTGCAACAACGCATAATCTAGACCCTTGACCAAGTGAGTGTGCTCCATGTCACCTCCCAAAAATTTAGATTCCTGAATTTGTTGCCGCCGTCGTTCGGCTGCATCTAGTCCCGATTTTATATCTGGAGCGACTGCTCGGTAGCCACTGGTCGAATTTGACGGATCCAGATTTTGATAATCCGGATTGGCACCATCTCTACGTTCGCGAGCACGATCCCGATATTTCTCCGCTAATTCGGCCAACTTATTATCTTCTTGCTTTTTAAGCTGAGCGTAGAAATTCTTTTTCTTACGACGTGCCTCATGCCGTTCAGTTGATGGTGGTTTCATAACCGAGGAAGTCACCGTTGCAGACGATGCTTTCGCCATAGCATCGCGAACAGTTCCAGTAGCATGACTCGACCCGCTGGGAGCCTTCGGGGTCATCAATAACTTACGGAAATCATCGTTTGTAAGGCGTTGTGTGGCCGGAGTATCCGGCTCATGCAAGTCGTCTCCAGGCATTATGGAAAATAACTAAGCTAATAGACAAGAAAGAGACACTACCTTTCAAATACTTTGCCCGAAAAAACTTATGCAAATGTAATTTATACGAAAGACGACAGCACTCAAAAATAAATTAATGTTGACTGTTTGTGAAAATTTTTGTGAATCAAAATATTACACACTCAACGAACACTCCTCCAGTGACTGTCAATGTGTGTCAAGCGACACATAGGTGGCGCAATAAGAAAATTTTAAAAATATAGCACGCTCATGTCGTTTAATATGAATAATTCAGGCATGTTACTCAAAAAATTAGGTAATAAATAATCTCTGAACCATTTTTGATCAATGTCCTTTACAATTTAATAAAATATTGAACATATGCTAGTCAATCTTTTATTCTGCGTATAATTCTTTTTTTTTAATTACTAAACTACATTGAACACATATCACATATAATATGATTGAAAGCTATAATATTTTAAGATTATCCACAGAAACAGTTATTTTTGCTGGAATATGAACTGTATGTGTGTAAAATCCCGTATGAGCGGCTTGACCAAAGATTGCATTGTCGCTGCTGCACTAAGGGGCTGTGCATAAAAGACGTCACGCTTTTTTGACGATTTTTGACTCCCCATCCCCCCTTTGTCACAAATTGTCATAGAATCGAAACCCCCCATCCCCCCTATGTCACATGTCACGAATTATATAAAATATTATATAAAATTCATCTCAATACATTCTCAATATGTATGACAAACCATACAAATATGAGGGAAAAATCGATTTATGACATGCTGTCATTAGATTAAAAAACATTCCTAAAACTACAAAATCATCGGAATTATTTTATTAATATCAATTTTATAAATTAACGAAAGTATTTGGTTGGAGTTGATGAAACATTTAAATCATCTGTTTTATTCCTCCTAGGGGTACACAGATATAATATTGTTTTAGGTAAAGAATAATATTTCCTTAGTGTAGCATACAGGGCTGAGAAAATAAAGAAAATAAAGACCTCATCAAAACGAGATCACTGCCGAAAAATCTTTTCAAGATCAGTTGATCAGTGAATCATATCGATCAATATCGGTACTGATCTTCCGTCACACAATGGGTAGTGATTTTGAGATAAAATGATTCTTGATTTATGTAAGTTCAATCATTGTATGATTCGATAAGCTTTGATGTTGGTGGAGCAAAATCACATATGATCAAGATAAGACATGACATGATCTACGTCTGAAATCGTTGATCTCCCGCCCTTTTTCAAATGGAGTACAACTGAATAAACTGCATCAGAATCAGATAAGAGAAATTGTTATGATATACTATTATCAATGCTAGAAAATCAAATTACTGAAAAAATTGTCAGTGCATAACTTAAGTTAAACCGTTTGAAGGCATCTTTTTCTTTTTACTCATATTGGGAAAAATTTATAATTTCGCTAATTTACTCGCTCCTCCGTGCACTTTTGCTGATCACAACAGAAATGATTTCCTGCATCACTCATTTCCGAATTTACAAGAAGAAGCTTTTACATCAACAAATACACATTTCCCTATAGAATGTGAACGTTTATTGTGGAGATTTTTTCAGGAAATAGGGCAAAGCAGTAATATAATTAGGTATTTCAAAAATGCGCTCATTGAAAATATTGGACGTCACATTCCAAAAACCTCCCCCCCTTCCCCCTGTCACAAAAGGTCACGTTTTATGAAACACCCCCCTCCCCCTTGCGGCGTGACGTCTTTTATGGACAGCCCCTATACTGCAATTCGCTGAACAGCCCAGCGCAGCGACGATTCAATTAAAATGTCATTTCCTATTCATCAACTGACAGAACCACATCATACATATGTTGTTGTCTTGATTATGAATCGCGTGCTTTGACATAAGCGGCCCTTACACGAGTCATTAAAATTGTCATTATTAAAAAATAATATCATTGTAATGAACGTGTATGGTGCAGTAATGACGAGTTTTCTATCAAATTTGAAATACATCATTACTTAGTCATCATTGTCGTGTAAGGGCCGCTATAAATCATTGCACATAACAAAGGGATATAACCACAGACTAACAGACCTGACAGTATGAGTAAATTCTTATAAAAATAATTTTTCGTGATGCACTAGTTCCACCTATATTGTACTGCGCGAACTATTTACTATCTGTACACCCCTTGTGTTATGTACAAGTTTTTTTACTAGTTGATTTCCCCTCGTTTGTCAACACCGATCAGCTGCTTGCAGGGATGCCTGATTTCATCAAAATATTTGAAAATGAATCGTCACAATAAATTATTGGATTACGTTGAAAATATATTTAACTTTTTCGCGATGTTGGAAGGTAACCATTTATTTGACTGTTGTTGTTCATCTAGACTATTTTTTATTGTGTTGGTAGTTTTCACCCGAAATTAAGTGGCGGCAGACCAGAAGCAAGTAAATATTGTAACAAAACGGGTTCGATTTTGTATTGCATTGGAGGATGAGAAGTATGCACAATTATGTATATAGTTTTGGCAATATGTATTAAATCTGTATCCTGCATGAAATTCGCATGGACGTAGACAAATCAATACATTACAGGTAATTCTGTATGAATGGCAACTCTGTTGGTAAATGAAAAAAATAACGGTCGGTTCAACAGTCTAGATGACAGAAAGGATATTTTTGATAGGGTAACGTGGCGCCATCATGACACAGGTGAGTACTGTCCCAAGTAAAGGAATATTCGAAATGACCGTTAAAATGATTGAAGAATCTAATTTGAGTGTCCTGTCTGTTAGTCTGTGATATAACTTTCTGTACGCGCTTCAAGTTGATAATGTATGTTCAGGAATCAATGAATTTGAGACTGAATATTACAAGGTAGTAAAATTTCGAATAATTATGAGTGGTTAATGTATCGTACATAACATTGGTGCACAACAGAGATGCCAAATATTTTCATAGAAAATCTGTATTGCTTTGTATAAAAAATCTGTATTTAGTTTTATTCACTAATAAAATGAAATTTCTACCATAAAATGATGTTTAAAGATGTTATTCCAATAGTTTATTGTTAAAGAATTGTAGATTCAATGAGCATTTCTTCATATCTTCGTAAGTTAGTTCGTCAGTGTTCCTGTGAGTGCAACAAGAACATTCAACGACATTCCGGCGTTTTTGTTAATCAACCACAATTAGATTAGATGTCATTGATATTAATCCGGTTTTACCACAATTGAATTGTAATTCCATAATTTTTTTTTTTCGTTTTAAAATGTTAACTTCATATGTTGACATGGAATTCAAACGCTCAATCAACGTTGCCAGGTATATCGATTTTTTTATTTATATCTATTGTTTTTCTCTATATTGCAATACAGATGTTCTCCTAAAATACCGATAGTTCGCTGATCAAACAGAGAAATACCGATTTTGTGTTTTGCTTAAATAAACATGAGAAAAGGTTCTCGTAACACCTGATCTCCGGTGACATTTTCCTAATACTTATGTAGCAGAGATTCTTATAAAGATATGGAAGATAGATTTTTGCGTCGGATACAGATTTTGTATAAAATGACCTTGCAACGTGGTTGTAGCGACGCAACGTCAAGTCAGGTCATACAATTTCTTAGTCTGACAATCAAGTTTCATGATGCCATGATTTCCTTGGTTTTAAATTATAATATAAATGTGTTTCAGTGTACATCATCTAATATCTACACTAAAGATGTTCATTTTAATATGTGAAATGTGCAGTAAAATTTCATTTTCCAATGAAATTATTAAGATAAAAATGAAATTTCTGGCCTTTCACTGTCAGTGGTTTTAAATTCATTCAATTGACTTCTGTGGTCATAATCAAATCTGTATAAAATGTTCAAAACGACGTATGTAACATTGAGAGATTCTCTTTGTTTACTTTCTCTTTCGATTATTGCGAAATATTCCTGCTTTTTTCGGTAATTTCTCCAGAGCAGATTAAAAGATGATAGCTTTAGTTATTATTATCGGTAAATAATTGGAGAGAAGGATAGCTAAGAGTGCCGTAATAATCAAAAGAGAAAGTAAACAAAGAGAATCTCTCATTGTTACATACGTCGTTTTGAACATTTTATACAGAAATGAGATCCACTAGATTCATCGTCAATTGACTAACCATGCCTAGATATTTGATGTTTCGCTTGCTTTGTTTCAAGCGCCAATGAATCCATCTGTTCCTCTGTCTCAGCCGCCGATAGTGAACAAGTTCGAATGAATAGGCATGAACATCAGCTCGATCTACAGTTATCGCCAGGAAGTGTGAATGTATAATTTCCAAATTTTAGGTATGCATTGAGACGTATTCCAAAGAATAAGAAATGAAGATTGGAGTATAAAGCAATAATTTTAAGTGTACATGCTGTGTCAACTGAATATTCACTATAGGAGTTCATTTGATGGGAAGTCTCTCAGTCAATCGAAAGCGATGTTGATTGTTTCAAGGAACAAACTGACGTCGGTTCAACTGAGTTTCAATTCACGGTGCTGTTGTTCATTCAGTGTGTCGGTGAACGGTGTATGTATTAAGTATGAAGTATATCACAGTAAACTGATCGGCTGTGTATAGTCGATTTCAATTGCATCAAAATAAATTAAATTTTACGGCACTGTGTGGGCTACGAAAGTCGCGGGTTACTAATCAGTCTCGATACACTACAAGTTCGTCGAGATGTTGCACGTGCTTATGCATTTCTTCGACTTCCTTTACGACGAACTAACTACGGTGCTTATAATGCTATTATTGGCTGGCAGAGATCATTCAATCGCGTATCATTAGGATTCGACTTCAATCTATCACGCAGTAGAATATTTGAACATTTTTTGTATATTACTAGAAATTATCATTAGGACCATATTGTATCTGTTCATTATACCTAAATAAATAAATAAATATAACACAAACGGCATCCAGCGATGGTATACATTCTGATTACATCGGAGGATTCTGGATATAACGAAACTTGGTATATTTGACTAGTTTGAACATCAGTTTACTTACCATTCCGTTTGCTCTGCCAAGAATAGTTGTGATGTAACCATTTTTTTTCAATAACATAAAATGGTGAATTTTTCCCTTTGAACGGCAAAACGACAGATACAGTACAAATTAAATATTCACAAAAGCAGTAACAATATTTTTGAGTCTACAAATTTTATGTTTCTCGTGACCTTCCTTACATGAAAATTCTTTATCATTTCATTAAGTCAATTGGAGTTCCAAATTAAATTTTATTTTATGTTAGACTCCTTTTTCTTCCATGAGTTCAACCAACAGCCAGCTATATTATATTGAATAAAAGTGATGAACTGATACAAACTAAACTGAAATAGTTATGAGATCATGTACAAAATAAATGTATTTTATTTAATGTAATTTATAACAGCAAATCGCTTGACAAAAACAGTGTTTAGATTAACTAATGAATACTAACATACTAATATGATATTCGAAATGTATTAGGTTTAAAGTACTATGTAGTGTGGATGCCACTGTGAAGAAAAGATTATGTATATTGCCTATGAATTACCATATTTATGAAAAAAACGTTTTATGTTTTGTTTTTAATGACCATATCACATTTTATTTGAATTTTGAGTGCTCCTGATTTCGCATATTTCAGAAGCACTCAAAATCAAGAATCAATATATTTAATTCAAATATATCTGAATTACTACATTTGAATTAAAGATATTTTTATTTAATATAATGTTTCATTGAATTTTATCCAATATCTCAATATATTTGAATTTAATATACCCTCCCGCTTTGAAAACATCAAAATGCCCCCTTGTTTGGGACATATATTGCATTTGGCCCCAAAAAATCACCCTGTATCTGCACACATAAATATGTATCGTTCTAGAAAATCAAGGGTTCTTATTAACGTAACTTACTTCATCCATCTCCTACAACCATCTCTGAAGTAGAAGTATCGATTCTTACCATGTTAGGAACACTTGCTACACTCCCTCCTGTGTGGTTGTAAATTATCATTCATATTGCGATACCACGTGATCACGTTAGGATGTGAAAATACCGTCATTCGATTATTGGTTCTGTTTAAGGTCAGAGGTAAGATTAAATGACACACAGAACGTGTTGGATGATTCTGCAGAACGACGGATTTACACATTGGCGATCCTGCCAGGACAATATTTTCGGAATCTGACGGAAGAAAGGAATTTTTTTTTTTTGACGATCGGAAAATCTCGAAGTGAAGAACTTGAAGATTATCGGAACTTTTTCAACGTTTTCTTGAAGTTCGGAATATTAAAACATCTTGAAGCGAAGAATTTTAAGAATTGAAACTCCTTGAAACAAAAAAAACTTGAAGAAGCAAAAGAATTGGAACGCGATTCACAGGTAACATTGTTAAACAAAAACTACTACAGAAGAGATTTTCCGAACCGGAACGACCGGAGGCTGTTTTGGTGTGGATCGGGTTGACCGCAAACCGTTTTAAAGCGGATCGGGACGACCGCTAACGATGTTGATAATAACGGACCGGGACGGCCGTAGACTGTGGTGTGGATCGGGACGATCGCTAACAATGTTGGTACGCACGGACCGGAACGGCCGTGGACTGCTTTGGTGCGGGTCGGGACGACCGTTAATCGTTCAAAAGCGGATCGGAACGACCGCTAACGATGTTTGTAAGCACAGACTGGGACAGTCGTGGACTGTTTTGGTGCGGTCGGGACAATCGCTAAGCGTTCGAAAGCGGATCGGGACGACCGCTAAGCGTTCGAAAGCGGATCGGGACGACCGCTTAGCGTTCGAAAGCGGATCGGGAGGACCGCTAAGCGTTAGAAAGCGGATTAAGCCAATCGCTAACCCAAGTAACAATTTTTGTTACGCTAGCTTGTTTGTGACTAGTTTGCCAGCAGATATTTGAGTGATTGTTACTAACATCTAACCACTTGCATGACTCAAAAAGCGCAGTTTCTACTAGTTGTTAATTCAGCTAAAAATAAGTTGTCGTTACGTTGTAATGCCATACTAGAATAACTTATCTTTTCATAACTTGAAAATAACTTGTTTCCAAGTAAACTAGTTGAAACTTAGTCACCATCGACATTATAAACATTGAATGAATCCAGAATACTTTTCTATCTTCAATAAAAAAGCAGGAGAGTGCTTTAAATCACAAACTTGATACAAGGTACAAATTTCACAACGATTTTAAAACTGTCGAGCGGAATTCAATTTTACTTAACTGTTTTTCATGCGCCTTCAATCAGAATCTGTTTATAAAGATATGAAAAATAAACAACAAAATAACGCTATGTTCAGAATGCTCAAATTAGAGTGATTTCTTATCATTTTAAATTCATATATCATGAGAGTTATAATATTATCACAATCGATGCTCAATCCCTATATTATTTTCTTCGTATTTATGACAGTGCATAGAACAAAAATGATTATTCTGCCTTTCACTATTTTCGGCAAAAAGTAGTTTGGAAAGAAGTAATATCCTGGTTTTATTCATGTTTCACACACTTCTTGAGACACCATATTGTGTTCGCCATATTCAAGCCAACAAAGGTTGTTTTGTTTGCATTTTCGTTATCATAACGTTGGGAAAACCTACCGATAACTATCTGAATCAATGAAGAATTTTATGTTATAATCTCATAATATCTAAGTTATTACTACATCAATTCACATAGTAACGATTTACATATACGCTTACGTATTTATAATGGTTTCGCAACCTTTTTTCAACTTGTAGCTAAAACTAAAAATGTGATTAAAGGTATGTTAGAATCAAGTAACGATAACTTACTAATGATAGCTAGTTCAATGTTTATGTTATAAAGAAACACTGCCGTCACCTTGTTTTAACCATAACATAAAAAAACATGTTCGTGTTCTTGTTGCAACATAGTTGGGCTAAGTGGTATCAGAACTAGTTACGGGTTGCCAATATTGGAGTCTAATAAACTTATTTTCAACTAGTAGCTAGTAATAAAGTTGCGATTAAAGATATGTTTGGATTAAGTTACGATAGCTTATAATTTATTATTAATTCAATATGACAAAAAGATGTGGTGATTTGAAACCTAAATAACTATTTCGTAACTGGTTAGGTTATGAAGAAACATTGCTGTCACCTTGTTTTAGCCAGTATAACATAAAAAACATATTCGTGCTCTTGTTGCAACATAGTTTGGACTTAGTCGCATCAGAACTAGTTGCGGATTGCTACTTGGGAAGCGCTCGAAACCAGATCGGGACGTCCGTTAATGATGTTCGATTAAAACCGACTGCTGGTGAGATTGGAAAGTATGTATATGACTTTATGATAACGAAACTAACGATGATAGTAATATGACTAAGGAATTATTCCGCAAGGAAATGCAATGGCTTATAGAATCAAACGAACCATTGATTCTACTTGAAAAAGAAACAGATCAATAATCCATAGCATAATCTTTATTTGGAGATGGGAGAGGATGTGTGGTTGTAAATTATCATTCATATTGCGATACCACGTGATCACGTTAGGATGTGAAAATACTGTCATTCGATTATTGGTTCTGTTTAAGGTCAGAGGTAAGATTAAATGACACACAGAACGTGTTGGATGATTCTGCAGAACGACGGATTTACACACCTCCCTTCTTAAGAGTATCCTTATGATAACTTCTGAAAAGCAAGAAGTGCCTCTTCTAAGTTTGGTAACCTAGATTTATACCGTTACAGAAATATAAACATAAATCCATTTATATACCTCTCCATAAAAGATAATATTAGCCTAAAATATATAAATTCGCATAGCTTAGTCCTTATAGTTTCCTTATATTACATTTTTGTGAGGAAAGGGTTCCAATCAGCTTTACAGCCCTGTCCAAAATGTATTGCCCTCCCCGTTAAGGGGCTGTCCATAAAAGACGTCACGCCGCAAGGGGGAGGGGGCTGTTTCATAAAACGTGACCTTTTGTGACAGGGGGAAGAGGGGGAGGTTTTTGGAATGTGACGTCCAATATTTTCAATGAGCGCATTTTTGAAATACCTAATTATATTACTACTTTGCCCTATTTCCTGAAAAAATCTCCACAATAAACGTTTACATTCTATAGGAAAACGTGTATTTGTTGATGTAAAAGCTTCTTCTTGTAAATTTGGAAATTAATGATGCAGGAAATCATTTCTGTTGTGATCAGCAAAAGTGCACGGGGGAGCGAGTAAATTAGCGAAATTAATAAATTTTGCCTAATATGAGTAAAAAAGAAGAAGATGCCTTCAAACGGTTTAACTTAAGTTATGCACTGACAATTTTCTCAGTAATTTGATTTTCTAGCATTGATAATAGTATATCATAAGAATTTCTCTTATCTGATTCTGGTGCAGTTTATTCAATTGTACTTCATTTGAAAAATGGCGGGAGATCCACGATTTGTGATTTTCCTCCAAACATTACCAACATCAAAGCTTATCGAATCATCCAATGATTGAACTTACATAAATCAAGAATCATTTTATCTCAAAATCACTACCCATTGTGTGACGGAAGATCAGTACCGATATTGATCGATGTGATTTAAAATTCACTGATCAACTGATCATGAAAAGATTCTCCGGCAGCGATCTCGTTTTGATTAGGTTTTGGTCTTTATTTTCTCAGCCCTGTATGCTACACTAAGGAAATATTCACCCTCATTCTTGTTTACGTCCGTATCCGCAATACGACGAACGGGTACTTTCGAACGAATACGAATAAGCCATTCTTGTTCTCACTCGAATGAATTCGAACGCGACTCGTTTGCCACAAAATATTCAAATATCAGTAAACTTCTTAAAATAAATGCTAAGCCTTGATGTAATCAGTCCAATTCATGTGATTAACCATATGCGAAACGCTAGAATGTATGCCATTTTAGTTTCAAACGAAACGTGTATACGAACATCATTCGTACGAACGAAATGTCCCATTCCCGTTTACGGACGAATAGACGAAATGCCGTGGTTTCGCTTCGTCAGTTTAATGTTGCGAATCAACCGTTCGAACACATTGAAAAAAGTTTAACCGATCTCTAACAAAATTATTTTCGAATCTAAAGGTGATTTGTAATCAAATCATAAGTTTGTGTTTTGCATAAATCATTTAGAAAGCATAGCAGTATAGTAAAATGCTGTTTTTTCTGGGGAGCCTTTGAATATATGCGAGGTTCAAAGTTTTTACGCATCAATTTTGCATCTATTAAGTACCTTTTGGAAAATACGCCATGGGTAAACATGCATTATTTTATATTAAATGCATGATTTTACCAATGAAATAAATATGTAGGCTATCGAAAACATGACAAAATTGCAAGAAAAATGCAACATATTTTTCGCAGATACTACTGATCGGACTGCTATTTCAAATGATTTTTTTTTACTTTGCACGAAGTTTAATTTGAAAATTTCATTTACCGACTTGAATAAAATTGGTCCTGAGTACGATATTTATTTATTATGTAGCATTCGTCACTTCCTTGATGCTTGCAATCTTCCTTTAAAAACTACCTACGCTACCGATCCTTCTTTTGCACAGGAATCGCGTACGTACACGTTCGAGTGAAAACAAGAATGGCTTGTTCGCATTCGTTCGAAAGCATGTGTTCGTCGTATGGTCGATACGGACGTAAGCAAACATGGTGATACAAAATCAGTGAAAAAAACAAGTCAAATAACAAATGATATCAAAGATTTTTATTTACAACTCAAATCTATACCAGAACTGATAGTTTAAAGTTGGATGGGCGTTGTTTTTATGCATGTACGATGTTTGAAAGTGTGATTGATTCGAACGTAAACGGGAATACGAATTTGCTTTACTTTCGAACGTATCGCATACGGCCGTAAACAAGAATGAGGGTGATTATTCTTTACCTAAAACAATAATATATCTGTGTACCCCTAGGTGGAATAAAACAGATGATTTAAATGTTTCATCAATTCCAACCAAATACTTTCGTTAATTTATATAATTGGTATTAATAAAATAATTCCTATGATTTTGTAGTTTTAGGAATGTTTTTTAATCTAATGACAGCATGTAATTAATCGATTTTTTCCTCATATTTGTATGGTTTGTCATACATATTGAGACATGTGACATAGGGGGGTGGGGGGTCTTTGCTTCTGTGACAATTTGTGACAAAGGGGGGATGGGGAGTCAAAAATCGTCAAAAAAGCGTTACGTCTTTTATGGACAGCCCCTAATTAGTATCAGGCCGAATTAGCGCATGCGCGCCATATAAAGGCCTTTTTCAATACGAGGAAATTATATTATTACCCAACAGTTTCTATTATTTATTCATGTTGGTTTCTTACCTTCGGTCATAGTTTCTATTCTGTTTTACCCAAATTCCAGTGGTTCTATTCAGCTGTGATTCGTAAGTGTCTTGTGTTGTCATTTTTCACTCCTTACTTGTCTGGCATGTTATGTTGTTTCCTTAAAAGTAAAAGTTAGTTTTATGCAGTGGTGTTTATGTTCTTACCAATATTCCTTTCTAATTCTTTCAGCTTTTCGTATTTCTTGTTCTTGTTGTTTTTAGTTCGTTAGTTCGTGAATTTCTTGTTCCTCATCCAGTCATCCGTCAATCGAAATGTATCATGACCAATTGGATGCAACGCACCCGAGCGAACGGTATAATGTATTTTGTACACACGCATACACACATGCATACATACTTACATGTATTCCACAAGCAAGCATCACAACTTTGAGTTACTTTTTCTATTCTAATAGATTCTAACTAAAATTTGTGTGCCAATAGTCATCTCATTAGTAGAGTCACCATGTTATTTTACCGATTACTCGAGTTTCAATAAATGAGCGATACCATCAAATACAAAATCTTTGCTTCGTCTCTAAGAGTCAATAGCGCATAAAAGTAGTTCGGAAATGGTTCAATACATGGTTACAATGCTTTTTGTTCCACATTTCATGTTACTCTTGAAGTTAATCTATCAAACAGAGATAACAGATCTCACTCTAACTAATAGTTTTCGTACGTGAAATGACTAGTGGCCTTTATTACCGTTCTCACCCATAAGGTCCCAAACGACACATCCTCACAATATAAACTAGATAAACATCGTTTGACAGCTATCAGTGGTTTGCTCATTGGTTCGGTCATTAGTATTTTATTCTATTCTACAATATTCTATTTCTTTCCACAGTATTCCATGGTACACAAACCACCAATAAACGTCAAAGATGGACTCGATTCACCGTTCATTTATTGTCATCGTGTGAAACCCAATTGGGATACGTTTACTCTACTTAATTTTCACTTCACACTGGTAATAATGCCCGGTAGTATGAAAATTAAACATAAGAAGAGCTCAGTTAAGCCCTACCGGCCTCTCCAACCCCGGATGTTGGAGCGTAATGCAATCAACATCTTATTCAAGTCGTTCCACATATTATTTATTTAATTCAATTATATAGCTAAAAGCTGTAACGCATATCTTTATCAAATTGTAACGCTAATTGATATGTGATGATGTTTGCAATACCGTCAAGCCTATCAACCAATGGGAGGGTAAAATATATAAATTCGCATAGCGAAATCAAAACAAAGCACCAAACAACTCAACACTAATACACAATAGTGATTTATTTATTTAACCTTAAATCTGTCACAATATTAAAATGGAATATTTAAAGCTAGGCTTCATTAAATAAAATATTTCTATCTAGTAGATTGCAAATTGACGTTGTGCGAAGTGAACTTTGTGGTTCGAGTTTCCTTATATAAATTAAGAAGAGTGTAGTCCATTGTTTATAGACTACATACGAAAGGCACCTTTTTTGCATTGTAAGCTGTCTCAGTCATACACGAAATGTAGATTGTGCAAGTAGCATTCGCAGTCATGCCTTTCAAAATTTGTACAATGACTATGCAAAGACGGGATAGAAATGATTTGGATTGAATATGTGAAAAAGAATTCCAGCACTCATTAGCATAAAATAGATCGTTACAGCGAACCACCATAACTTTCTTTCCCACGCGTTAACCTTTAGATTACGGAGGACTCCTATGCCAACAAGAAATCCAGCTAAAGCACCACTGGCGTGCGCAATATAACCGACCTTATCGAAAGGATCATAAATGCTGTTGTAGATTGAAACGCTCAGATCAGTCACACAGAACACAACAAAAACAAACAGTTGAACAATAGCGTATTCCATTTGGCGCCAATTCTGCATGAACATAAAATTGTTCAGTGAGATAAATTAACAGAGTATCAATTAACTAGCTTACCATTATGATAGTAGCGATATGAGCAGTAATAAGTGCGTAGACTCCTCCAGATGCTCCGGCCAGGAATACCCTGGGGGAAAAAATAGATGTTCCCATAGACCCAGCCAAAACACCGGCCAGATAGACTAGCGCTACTCGCCACCAACAATGAACAAGTTCCAGGGCCACTCCAAGAAATATTTGAACCAATAGATTCATAACAATGTGCATAAATCCAATGTGAACGAACATGTAGGTCACAAATCGCCATGCCTGTTCCCGCAGTTGGGGATTGTAAATAAAGAGTGTTGCCATTGGTCCATTGGTACTAGTTCCCAACTGACTGAAACATAAAATCGACAAATTATTCGATGAAGATGGTTTGGTTGGAACAGTATATGATACACACTTATTAGTTTTAACTATATCTATTACGAAGAATATAATCTCCACAATTGAAAATACTATCATGGTTAAGGGAGGTGGCCAGAAAGTCATACTTCGCTCGTATTCGCCATCTGGAAAATTGTGCAAAGAGAATTATTTGTATTTTTTTCTAGCAACATCAATGGTTTGATGGTATGGTATGGTATGAGTCATGATACATCTATTTCAAAACGAAAAATGAATTATATTCGAATATTCATGTTATTCATCACTGGCATACTTGAATGCTAGTTTTTATACATAGTTGTCCTATATTCCACGGTGAAGATGACTCCGGTTGGATGTATAACTATAAAACTATGTTGCCTATGAATTGTCGTTTATAGTCCAATGAACCTTACTTTCAATAACTACCAATAATAACCTCACTCACTGCGTCACAACAACGAGCCACGAACATCTTATTTTTTGTGTAAAATACTCGAACATTCATCGCATTAACTGTAAAACAACTCAGCCATCGATAACTTTGTCATAAGTCGATTAAAATCAACAAGAAAATAGCATAAGTACGAAAAGACTGAAATGAAAAGGAATAGTTTCCAAATCATATTTCTTTCATGCTCTGATAAAAAGTTCGATGGTTCGCAAAAGAATATAGATTTCTGAAGTAAAGTTATGATCATGAGTTTATACGGATTATTCTGTTACGGACTAATTACCGAACATTGGCGCTAAAAGCGATAAGAGATTTATCTGCCAGTATGAACTACAAGAAACATAGCGACTCGTGAGAAACAACAAAACAAAAAATATCTAATACACCTGCACGACTCCGTTCGATGAAATGCAAACAGTGACATCACATTCGTCGTGAATCACGCACCGAGCTAATCTGCTTCTTGCCGTCAAAGTGAGCAATGTAGTCATTGAAAATTCCGATGCCGTTCATATAACCTATTGAATATCTTATCAGTTAATTTTTTTTGGTTTGTAATTTCAGAAACCCAACACCTATACAGGGTATCCAAAATACGAGTCTTGTAATTTAAAAAAAAAAAACAAAATTCAAACAGGTTCGGACAAATGACAAGAATTAACAAGATTGATTAGCGCAATGAGACAATGAAAATGCAATTTTGGTGGTCGTGATCTTGCGAATACTACCAACCTCGTTCAGAAATAACAGTAGCAGTGGATATTTGTCGTTGAAATGCTGATGCTGCGCCTTACATGTGTATTCGAAAGAAAGGATGAAACAATTAGTTATGACTTAAGGGAACAATTTAATTGTCAACTATTCACTTACCGGGCTCGTCAGCTATAGCAGGATTGCGGTTTGGAACCACCATTCGACAGTACCAAACGCACATATCTCGGAAAAGATAATGGTGTTCCCGTGACATTTGGTAGAACTCTTCGAAGTCCAAGTGACCATCGTTGTTCAGATCAGCTGTTTTCATTAGATTTTTCACGAAACCTTTTGGGAGATCTGGACACCGTCGATGATTTATCATTCGTTTAAGCTCTTGCACTGATAATAATCCCGTGTTATGTTTATCATACTGTACAAATGACAGAAATTTATTTGAAATAGATCGTAGCCATAGAGGAATTGATGTTATACCTTGTCAAATATATCGCGTATCCGTTGTCTTTCAGTAGCTTCCTCCCGAGTATTCATCCGTTGAAGAGGAATATTTTCATGATGCATGTCCATGGGAATTTGGACCTGCTGTTGGTTATTCAGGTACGCAGCCATCGTGATAGGTTACCGTAGGTTCAATTAGATTACAAAACTTCTACTTAAGCCTTGATTTTGATAAGATAATAAAAACTGATTGTTCACTTATCGTAAAAATATAACTGGCATTTAGGAAACAGGTTAAATAAACACTCAAAACTTTCACTTTATTTCATCACTTGCAACATGAGCACTTTCAGGAATTAATTGATTATATATCATAACGGAAATCAATTGAAATCAGTGGTCAGGTGCAAACAATCGCAAAACCGACCGTTCCAGTTCGTGTTTTACTGACTAGTGAGTCACGTCAACTCCCTATACTTTGTATACTTCACATGCACAAATGATATTCCCGTATCGAATCGGTCTGTCAGGCCCCCTGTTAGTACTGCACGTCATTGAGAAGGCGGTATTACGATTGACCGAGTCTTATCCAATGCTATGTTTAGATAATTCTGTAATAAAATTTATAATCTGGCAACTAAAGTAAAATATTTGACTGTTGAGGAGCTGACTTTACATTTATTTTGCTTACTTTGCTCCATTTCTGTGATTAATTGTATTGGGCGAATTGCGTAAAATAATAAAGTAACTGTACATATTCTTCGAAATTAAAGTTCGCGCAATATATAACGGTATTCGTTGTCAAAATAAAATTCAGTAGTCAAGTTACTCCCAGAGATGCCAAATATGTGATTAGATTATTGTCCATCTGTTTTCGCTATTGAAACAAAATATAGATAATTCAATAATATTTAGAAATTTGTATAGCTACTCCAGCACATAGATTGGATTTATTACATTAGGTTTTTAGACCTCTCAGATTATAATGCCTTCTGCCCCTACATGCAAGGTTAAAAATCGGTAAGTAGCATGTGAAGAGATCGTGTAACCCATTACTCAGTTCCCTTCACTGAATTTGCTATCTGCATGAATTTAAATCTATTTGAATTTCTATTCGAACAGAAAAATTTGTATAAATGGCATCTCTGTTTACTGTTGCAACGAAACCAATCTGTGTGAACAAATCTGTGAAGCAAGTCTCGAGAAATGTTTCACTTCGGTTTCAATTCAATGAAATCTTTCAACTTATTGTAGCCATGGTTACCGTACGCGTAACATATTGTGGATTGGATGCTTAACATGAATTAGATGTCTAGTACCTGTTGGATCAATATTCAGTGAATGAATATCAAAATCGACTCAATACGACAATAAACGATGTTCTCTTGCCAAAACAACCTTAAAACAGGCATATATCGAACAAATGGTCCGATAACAAATTGGAAATTCAGGTAAGCTAAGGCCACGCCGTATATCCCGATACGAAACGTTATTTTTGTGAGCTCGCTTTTACAAAACAGTTCATTCGAATTGAATGCATAATTCAGATACAGATTTACCTGTCTCAATAACATTTATTTACATTTGCTCTATGGTGTGTCAATCGTACGATTGAAAAATGTGTTGAATTTGGTCCGATCGAATCCGATTGCCATTATTTTTTTACTCCGTTATCAACACTTTTAAAATAGTAGTTAGACTTGTATCACAGAGAACAGACATCCAAGTACTGATTTCAATCTGTGTATACAAAATTTAACCTAAGATAAACTCAAGATATAATCGACGACACGACCAGGCCGACGACACGACCAGACACTCCGAAGAAAAATCGGAATAAAAAGTGTTCGTGAGCGATTTACCACCAGTTACCATAAATATAGCGACCCCTTGAAAATGACAAAAACTAACTATTCGAGCAACACTGTTTAAGTTGCTATGAACTAGTTACCAAGGAGCACCAGAATAAATAAACAAACAGTTTGAAACAGTTGTGGAATAATTCCACATTTCATGGTTATTAAAAATCCTACAAAAAACAGCAAAAAATAACAATAATTCATTCGAGGGCTGAATTGTATATAAAGTTTGTCAAACGCCGATGCTTGGTGAGTGTAAATGATATTCTAATTCGTATAAATGAATTTCTGATCGCTTTGTATTTTTAGTTCAATCTCGAAAAAAGTTCTCTGGAACCAAATACTTAGGAAGCAAAGCTAAAAACTTTAAATGAGTTGATTGAAAAGTCCCGATTGAGTACGCAAATGCAGGAAGTTCTTGGGACATATTTACTTTTAGAGAGTTATTTTATGGAAGAAAGCGTCCTGAAAGCGATAATTTTGTACAGCATTGAAACGGGCAGCAATGCTCCAGTATGTTGGATGATGTATTTTTCATTATTCGGAAGTGCATTCGACGTGGAACGCAATCGCTAGACGGAGTGTGTGCTGTTGTTAATAACGCTGTTAGTTGCTTGGAACTAGACTTCATAAATGTTTTGAAATCACCTTTGAAATCTGGTTACCCTACCGGTTACATAGATAGCCCAATCGGTACTTCAAAGTTCAATCCAGCAAGGGCGATTACAAACTAGTGACGTTGAACAGGCACGTGCAAAAATTTTTTAAAACTCGTTTGCATCCGTGGGTTGACCAATTTATCAATCACAATCACAACCTCGCTGAGGAAGAGTTGGCATCGTAATTTATACAATTCCTTATAGTGCAAGTCGACGCCTTATTAATGGCGTTCAAAACTGCCCTCACACCAAGAAATTATGATGGATTATGATTATTCGGTTAGTATCATTACTAGTGAAGTTACAAGTCGCCTGGAGCGAGATATCAAAAAATCTACATTCAATCGGCTTGGTGGACTAGTTTTAGTTTTTTTGCTTAGTTAAATGAATATATTTCCCCTGAAGAATTACATTTTCGTTATGAGACAAGTACTCCAAAAGTGTCGAGAATACAACGGGCCATTGACTTCAAAGCGGCATACGACACAATCGCTATGGCAGATTATGCAGCTATGGCAGATCTCTGAAAGAATAAATTTAATACCTGCCAGCGGGCCAACTACACTCAGTGGTTTCGTTTTAAGTGAGAATCTCTTGTTTTTGTTTACATTTCTTTTGTGGTTACCAAGGCTACTGGTAACTGTTTTTCAAAATCAATAATTTACCAGCTTGTGTTGCCAGTTCCAACATTTTTCCAAGCGATTCAATTTTGACATTACCAGTTACTGAGGGGTAGCTCGATTTACGATACAGTTTTAAAAGCGAGTGGCAGGTCGTGTCGTCGACCAGGCACTCCGAAGAAAAATCGAAATAAAAAGTGTCTGTGAGTGATTTTCCGTCAGTTACCACAAATATAGCGGCCCCTTGATAATGATAAAATTATTCTTTTTAGGCAACACTGTTCTGGTTGCTATGCGTTATTTGTCAAGGAACCGCATATATAGAAATAAACAAATAAAATGGAAAACTATCCCGTTCCATTGTCAGTAGCCACGAAAATGCAAGAAAAAAAGGATTAATTTCGGAATAAAGCGATCTATTCTCTTGTGTGCAGCCACATATTTCCAAATCTGTTGCAATAAAATGGACACAAGACGAAACTGAATTTATTATAATGTGTATTTGCTAATAATCAAGAAAAATTACTGTTTCTAAAACTCAAAAAAAAACGTGGAGCAGGATGTTTATTTCGTTTATTAAGCATTCAATTGAGACCAAAAACATTATTTCGTAACACTAGAACCCTTACAGAAGTTTAAATCAATGGGAAAAGAACGATAATGAAATTGCTGCGTTCTGTGATATCGATTTGAAACACCAGTATTAAATTTAAGCTATTTTCAAATATCCTTTATACATTGAGTCAGTAACAATAAAATGCATTCATTTATGTTATTTCTCTGCTAAATCATGCTAGAAAGCTTGATTGTTTTCCATGAAGATCTTTATTGGAGATGCGTTTCAAGTCTTCTCAAGAGAATTTTCCAGGAATTATCCAGATGTCATACTAAAACTATTCTAGGGTTAGCAAAAGTCATAAAACAAAAGTTTGTCTCAATGGCGCGAAAAAATAGTAATGCTGATGATACGATCTTAGGAGAAATTCTTAGTCGCATAATTTAAAGATTTTATGAAAACTATGCAAAAGTTTCAATTCATTATTGAATTTTTCTAATGGTGTGAGATGATGATTTAGTTGATTGGTAACTGCTTTGATATCAAATTTCCGGTGCATAAAATTACTGGTGGTGCAAACAAAATAATATAACTTATCCGTATCGCAAAAACATAGCGTTTCACATAACTTTTAAGGGCCGATTCTTGTTTTTAGGCAAAGTAGTAAAATGCGCGACTGGTATATATCGATTCGGAGCTAGTTTTGTTTATCTACATAAACTTGTTTTTGAATAACAGTATCCAAGGTATCTGTTATTCGAAATCAATAATTTATCAAATCGAGTTGCCAGTTTTAACAAATTTTCAAATAATTTCGTTCTGACATTTCGAGTTACTGAGGGGTAGTCAGATTTGCGATACAGTTTTAATAGACGAGTGGCAGGTCGTGTCTTCGGTATAATAGTCTGCGATTTTTTATGTATCAATTGAAAAGGACTCCTCGACGAGCTGTTTCAGTCTTTTGAAGCAAAACAACAAGCGTCTGATCTCTAGATGCGTCGTAACTACGACAATGATTGTTTATGTTTGAAACAATATCTATTTAAAGTATGAACGATATTAAATAATTCTGTATAAAATGTTCAAAACGACGTATGTAACAATGAGAGATTCTCTTTGTTTACTTTCTCTTTCGACTATTGCGAAATATTCCTGCTTTTTCGGTAATTTCTCCAGAGCAGATTAAAAGATGATAGCTTTAGTTATTATTATCGGTAAATGATTGGAGAGAAGGATTGCTAAGAGTGCCGTAATAATCAAAAGAGAAAATAAACAAAGAGAATTTCTCATTGTTACATATGTCGTTTTGAACATTTTATACAGAATTTTGCTTCATATCCAGTGATTTTTACAATAAGAAAGTAAATACTACTTAGAACCATTGCCTAGAACTTATTTAGTTTGTTATTGCCTCATCCCATGGAGCATTAATGTCAGTAGAGGCAAGAAATCACTATGTGCTGAATGTAAACATATGTTAGCTTCCTTTCTAACTTGTATTGTTTCCATGGCTTTTTGTCTGACTTGTTAATGGAGGGTCAATAACATTACGTTATTACTGAACCAACTGGTTCACGATTACTGACTCAATATTTTTCAATGAATCGTATGGGACGTTGTAATCTTGAGTATATCTTTGATTCAACGATTGTTTGGTTATTGAAATTATTATTAGCGAGCAGTACAATAGTTTACCTGCTAAAAATCTATTACTATGACTGGTTTTCCCTAACAGAGACGAGTGATTCGAACGCGTAAACGATATATCAACTGGAATCATCACTCTGGTCATTCAATTCGAAACGAAACTGTAAATTTACGCGAATCTCTAAATATAAGCGAAATTTCTATCAAAGTCCAACATGAAACATGCCAGAGAAAGGTTGCTGCTAGACAGCGCTATAAAACGATTTAAAGTTCTAACAGGTTTGAAACTTTGACATATCACAGATAAGGCCATAAACTTCAACTTATTGTGTGGAATGGAAATATTGATTCCCAGTTCTCGTGACCTCGGGTTACATCTTACAAACTTGCTTATGTTGATGTTTGATAAAATCTCAAATTGTAGTTTACTCAATTGTACACGCTATATTTGTTAACAGGATAACTCTGAAACAGATTTACTCGCTAATTGAATTACCGATGCTTGATCAAAACTTAGAACCCGAGACATGCAAAGAATTATCGAACAGTAGAAATGAGCAACTAGTTATAGTATGGCAGGAGAAAGTATTTAGTCGGTATGAATTGGACTACTACAGCATCAAAGATAATTGCAAAACGGAGTTACAGAGGAACTATCATCACACAATCAAGTCGTCTGGGCGAATAATAGATGAATATGAGTCCAGAATTTTTTCTTATACTGACGCAGAGAACTATACGCCCGATGAGGAATTGAACCATCTAGCCCAAATCAGCAATAATCACTTGAAGCAAGAAGAGCTTGATTTCGAGAGTATGTTCATCATGGCTGATCTAGAAACAGAAGTGTTACTATTTACAATCAAATGGATACCAAAAGAAAAGATGTTACTTGTTTATCCAGACTTTAATTGCATGATGATCAATCCTTACTATAAAGAAATTCGAGGCGACAGTCGACAAATGTATCATTTCGGAATAAAGAACTTAAATCTTCGAAGAAAATTACGAGACCCAAGTGAGACTCGAAAACTCCAAAATGATTTAATTGATAAGGTATACTAGATTTTCTGTTGATTTCCATGCAATGATAATATATTTTTTTCAGTTCACGAAATTATCACTAAGAGAACGGCTATCACAAGATAAATTCTTGCGACCAGAAAGTCACATGATACAAATATTAATATTATTAGAAGTCATTTCCGTTGCTGAGACTTTGTATGACAATGTCCATGTGCGATTCATGTACAATTTACCGATAGGAACAAAACTCCTTGAAGGTTTTATTGATGGTTGCACACACAGCAGTAAGAAAGCTCGAAACGTTTGCAATTACAGTCACTGTCATGAACTGTTATTGAAAGTGCCGGACGTCAATGTTTTGAACGGTAGAACTTATTATAATTTGATAATCCGAAATAATAATTAGATGGTTTCAGATTCTGTAAAAATATACTTCGACATTATATCAATTGACAATTGGAGACGCGAGCGGATGCTTGGGTAAGCTTGAATTGTTGTACTTAACTAACCTATATAATATTCAATAAATGGGTTTACAGGAATGCCTACATGAATATACCTCTTGAATCACATACAAAGGAAACAGCATTACAATGTGTCAATATTGCTAACGATGAAGGGCTTTATAATAAATTAGAAACATTTTTAGTAGGGGGACGCCGTAAAGTCAAATTAAATGAATTTTATGGACTGGTGAGGTTCACATCAAAGCATTTGACCAGCAATGAGCTAAATTTATTGTATCTTTTTGTATTTCCCGTAGAAAAACGATAGACTGTTGAATCGTTACGTATGCCGTTCTGAATTCGCCGGAAAATTGCATATAAAATATCAAGTAATTCAGCAGCATTATCCACAAATCATCGAAATGCCAGGCTCGATCACAAAAAAATACGGAAAGTTCCGTGCTAACGTTGTTACTATTGAAGAGTTATTATCGTCCTACCATCGTGCACGTGAAAGGCTAGAAGAAATTGTAAATTTGAAATATTAATTATTCAAAAAATATACCCATCTTGTCTCACTGTGTTTAAGACATCACCCTAACGGTCAGTACGTACAAGCATAGAGCATTGTTGCCACGTTTTAAAGGCATGAGTCGTCGAATAGGATGGTGTGCGGTTCGACGTGATGTTAGCATAACGATAATTCTACAGCAAGACTAAAGATGAGAAAGTTCTTTGTATAGATTTATTAATTATCTCTGTATGAATTATTTTACCAAATCGAAACAGATGAATAATCTGTACTTTATATACGAGCCAGTTTTTCGCCTCTCATACCAACTTTAAGCTGTATCATTCTCTGGCTATACAGGGCTCTATTTATCCAATCAAAACTGGTCGCGTAAACGCTGGCGTCCGTCATGATAAATGAAATAAGAAAGTTGCTGCTATAATTGGATGTCAAAACACGCATTTAACGCGTAGTTTAACGTTTCATTTTCTTAGGTTAAACTTGGATTCAAGGTCAGAGTTTCAAAGTAAATTTAATTTGCAAAGAAGGGCGATGAAAGATACTGATGAATTAAATCAAAATTAAATATTGGTGAATATTGAAGTTTTGACCCAAATAATTTCTATTAGGCTACATTTATTCAATTCAATGCAAATCAGATTCTCGGTACAAATTGATGTTCTGTCGATAGTTTGTTATAATATTACTTACAAAACCGTGAAGATAAACATACATACACAAAATAATAAAGTAATGTTGAGTTGGAATCGTGTCGTAAGTTTCAAATAACCCAATAATTGTTATTCCGGACATTTTTTTCTGAACCAATTTTTGAATCTACTAGACTACAAATTTATTCGCCAACTATGCCAAAATATGCTATACTTTTGTAACATCGGTACTAACATATGAGAAAAGTATGCGGATTAACATATAGTATACCCAAAATGTGTGTCAGCATACCGACGGTAAAATATATTTCGCAATCAATATAGCTAAAATAACCCATATCAACTTAGATAAAGTAATGTAATACGAATTTGTTCACAAACACCTCTGAACTTTTGTCCACTAATTTACTAACAATTATAATATTTCACAAATGAGACCATTGTTGATCATATTTAATACACATAAAATTTAGCATATTTCTGATTTCGTTACAAAAAAACTCTTCTGTAAAGCTCATTTGAATTATTTTTATGATTCGTTTTTGACTTATTATTGTATTACAGATCAAATTAAACCAATAACGCGAATTTTATTGTAACGCTACTTGAATAACATAATTCACTAATATTTCCATATTAAAATATCTATTTAGGTCACCCCCGCTCAAATCTGAATTTGTAAAAGCTCTTCTTAATCCACCTAGTGATGTAATAATGCCTTACTCTTGCAATTTTAAAAGTACCATTGAATCATTTAATCGGTTATATCCTCAGAGTATTATCTAATAGTAACTTTAAATCGTGTTTAAAACTTTAGATTTCGTTTCAAGCATCTCTGAATAATTGTGACACATTGAAAAATACTGCATTTCGTCGGTTTATTAGTTTACATCTCCGGAAATGGAAATGTTCACCATGATCCTTCTAACCTTTATCAATTACCTCTCCTCATAATAGCTTTTAAATAAGCCTTAAGTTAATCGAAATTCGTTGAGTTATCTCCGAGAAAATTAGGCCGACAAAAAGTTTGATTAGTGGGTTACGTCACTTAAGCAATTATATCTCCCGAACAAGAAGTGGAATCAGAACAAATTGGCTCAAATGGCACGTTCCCCTTGATATTTGGAGATTTGTGCCTTGCCATCAATTTGTTTTTAGCATCATTTTCCCGATATATAAGAGGGAAGGATTGAAAGGAAATGGTAAGGGTTGGACTAGGAGGATGGGAAAAATTGACGACACAAAAACACATAAAAGCAGAAGTAAATTCTGCACCCCTAAGGGATGCTGAACAATCTGCTGAGGATCACATTTAGTGGAAGCAGAAGGAAATTCTGAACCTCTACGAGGTCCCTTACAGTCTGCTGTTTATAAAACCTCCAACCCCCGAGAGGATTTAGAGATCTTACAAAAGCGACACCATTCTCGGAAGAATGCAGAACGACTCGCAGTATGTACGAGCAGAAGTAAATTCGGTACCCCCCAAAGGATGCCAAACAATCTGCTAAACCCTATTTAAGGTGAATACAGAAGGGATTCATTCACTCCAGGAATAACGATGAACCCTTCTGACTATAGCTCCTTACCACATTGGGTGAGAAACGAGAGAATATCCTTCAATTTTAGCTCCGCATACACAGACTCAACCATGTATGGAGAACCAAAAACCCGGATACGTAGCTGCGTCAATGCGGGACAGTTACATATCAGATGATATGAAGTACCATAATCGCATTCACACAAATCACACGAATAATACTCAGCACGTTGAATAGTAGCCATGTGATAATTGAGTTTGCAATGTCCAGTCAGAGCTCTGACCAGAATACTGCAATGATACTTGGAGAAATGCAGTAGACACTTTGACATTTTCAGATTTAAATCTGGTAGAAATGCTTTTGTCTGAGCGCAAGTTTGCAAGCTGCGCCAGTAAGACGGTATGCACAAGATAATGCTTCTTGTTTTAGGAACACATGTAGTGGTATAATACACAGTAGCGCCTCTAGAGCAGCATTAGGAGTTGTCGTGAATGCTCCTGTCATCGCCATTAGGACCATCCTTTGGAGATGATTTAGCTTCGACTGAACTGTCGCGACTTCTCCTTTCTGCCACCATACAAGACAACCATATGCTAAAATTGGTCTAACGATAGTTGTGTAGATCCAATGAATATATCTGGGTTTGAGTCCCCATGATTTTCTAAAAGCTCGTCTGCATTGGCCGAAAGCCATGCAAGCTCCTTCAATCCTGAAGTCAATGTGAGCAGACCAATTCAGTTTTGAGTCAAGAATAACCCCGACGTATTTAACTTGATCGACCACAGTGACCCCTGAACCAAAGAACTGCAACGGACGAGCTCCTGTAATTATCCTACGATGAGTGAAAAGCACCATTGATGTTTTGCCCGGATTTACAGATAATCCAACCTGACAACACCATTGTTCAACAGATCGCAGGGCTTGCTGCATTAAATCAAAGAGAGTGGTAATGCTTATACCGGTCATCAATATATGATAATCGTCGGCAAAACCATAAGTCGGAAATCCAAGGTTATTAAGTTTCCTCAACAAACCATCAGCGACTAGGTTCCATAAAAGTGGGGATAGTACACCACCTTGAGGACACCCACAGACACTCAGCTTTCTAATCTCTGCTTGCCGAAGCGATGAACAAAGAAGTCGATTGCTAAGCATTGCGTGTATCCAGTAAGGGAAAAACCCAAGATATTCCGTTCACGACTGCAATGTTTAACCTCCTGCAGCCATTCAGCCATCGGTACGGAAATACACCTTGACTTAGGAGTTCCTATTTTTGTGGCCTTTTACGACATGGAACAGGAAACCAGTGGATCAATTCTTGGTAAAAAATAATTCCGCCGGATGCCACACGGCTTACCTGTTTGGTGGACTTATACCATCGGTACAGGTGGACCGTAGCGTTATTCTTAGCCAGTTGGGAAACCGCTACCGACACTACACGGCTATCTAGGCTGCTCAGAGAGGGAAGTTGACATTGATGGTCAACTTCTATGGATGGCCGAGCAGCTTTTAAATAAGCCTTAAGTTAATCGAAATTCGTTGAGTTATCTCCGAGAAAATTAGGTCGACAAAAAGTTTGATTAGTGGGTTACGTCACTTAAGCAATTATATCTCCCGAACAAGAAGTGACAACCATTTGAATTTCAAATTTGAAAAATAACTCAATCGTAATTGAGCAGTACATATTAATTGTATTATACATTGTATTGTTTATTAATTGTATTATACATGGCTGCTGTTATTCTAGAACAATCCAATCCAATTAATAAAACAGCAAAAGAATGATAGTGTACGCATAATAATAAAACATGGATCAATAAGTCCCGAGACTAAAGCAGAGATGGCGCTCGTAGTAAACCAGTAACCACGTCTTTCTAGAGTACTAACCTTTGCTTGAAACGGGTCGAAATTTTAAGTCGATCCAACCAGAAACAGCTGAGTTATCGAGGTTGGAGTAAAGTCGTTTTGTAGTTTGTTTAAAAAAAGGAAAAAACCGAGTTTCGTGTTTTGATAAAACATTGTTTTTTAATGGGTAAAAACACCGTGCAAGCGAAACAATGGATTGAAAAATGTTATCCGGACTCTTGTCCATCAAAAGCAACGATTTGTCGGTGGTTCGCCGAGTTTAAACGTGGTCGTACCGACACAAATGACGCGGAACGCTCGGGTAGACATGTGGAAGCCGTTACACCGGAAAATGTGAGTGAAGTGACAAAAATTATAATGAAAGATCGTAAAGTGAAGCTCCATGAGATTGCTGAGATGACACAGATATCATATGGAAGTGTATTTACTATCCTTCATGAAAAATTGAGCATGAAAAAGGTTTTTTCCAAGTGAGTGCCGCGATTGCTTTCGATGGAACAAAAACAGCAACGAGTCGATGATTCAGAAAGCAGTTTATCGAAGAAAAAAAACGTGTTTAATCCACCTAGCAGTGAGATGATACCTTTTTTTTATCAATCCGCATGTGTTTTTTGCATGAATATTCTTCGGTGTTAAATTTTTAATGACTTTATTTTAATGATCGTCGTTTTAAGCGACAATTTGAGATTTTAATCACTCATTACTCTGTAATGTCGAAAATGCAAATCGGATCGAATTTGAATCTAGAAGTGTGATAATCGATTAAACATGCCATGATATGTAAGTTCCACTTTAGAGTTTACGGTAATTTAAGGTACTTCCAGAGCCGATATTCAGGAACCAGCATAAACCAAACCGATACGTATGGCCATATGACGAATAAGTTACAATAGTTTTGAGTCCAACTTTGAAGCTTTTCGGGATTGTCATCTTCTATATCGGTTTGAATTTTAAAAATTCATCATCATGTAATTCGAGAACCGGAAGTCATAATTGGATAAAATTAATTAAATTTGTATATAAGTTTTTTTTTTATTTGAATTTTTGTTTCTGAAATTTGATTAGGCTTTTTTGAGAAAACGATTGAGCTTTGAGAAACGATTTTATACTGGAACCGGAATTCTAAAATCGGTATGGCCGAAGTCAGATAAATTGACCTGAGTAGCTGTATAGTTTACATTTGTTTCAAAATGTTTGAAAATCAGTGTAGACATCTTTGAGAAATCATAGCACGAATTAAATTTTTAGGTGCCTTCTGAATCGAAAACTGAATACCACTAAAACTGAAAAAAGTTAATTTTTTTATCGGCTATCCAAATCTGCTAACCCGATAAACCTGATTAATTTATGTGGAATAGACATTTTTATACCAATCACCCTGTATCCCCGAAACCGGAAGTTGGATCTGACTGAAGAGCAAGAAACTTTTCATTTGAATCTTAGATGATTCTTAGATTTCATTTGAATCTTAGATCGGTTTAGCCATCTACGAGAAGAATGAGTTACACAATTTTGATTTCGTTTCACATATCATCCTGTAGTTCCTGAACCATAGGTCGGAACCAACCATAATTCAGGAACTTTGTTTGGGAGCATACGACTTTTCGTATGAATCTGAATTTGTAGAAAAGAAATTTTCCGAGAAAATTGAGTGAAATTATTTGTCACACACGCATTTTCTGAACTCGACGAACTGATTCGAATGGTATATGGATGTTATGTTCTTTTAGCATTTATTGCTGTAAGTAGTTTAAAACAATATAATTAAAAAAAATTCTGCCATCATCTGGTTTATATATGTCATATTTGAACGATTATGTTGCCAAAAACGAACCGTGCTAAAATCGGTCCGAGGCAAATTGTCATGAAAAAGAATGCGGTACACAGTCTTTTTGGTACTTAGAAACTATTGTATGTAACAGCATAAAAAATCGTGTTTCACGTTGCTCCCAATCATTGCTTTGTCATACAGCGCTCAAAACTCCTACTGCTGGAATAGGGGGAAAAGTCGCTTATACAAAAATGTCGATATCTCCGTTGAAAATGGACGGATTTTAACATTTTTTGGATTGCTATTACAGTGTGGAATCTAAGTATAGAAACATATTCTGTTTTCAAGGTCAAATGTGACAGATACTGTCAACAAACTGAAAATTTTGACATAAAACTTCGCATAACTCAAAAAGTAAACATCCGATCTCAAAACCATTCAATAGCGTTCTGGGTGACGGGGAGACCTTTCATTTGCGACTAGTTTGATCAAAATCGGTCCAGCCATCTCTGAGATCTCGACCTCTTAGTTGACAACACACATACAGACACACACACACATACACACACACATACACACACACATACACACACACGGACATTTTCTCAGTTCGTCGAGCTGAATCGATTGGTATATGTCATTCGGCCCTCCGGGCCTCGGAAAAGTTTTCTAAAGTTTGAGCGAATTCTATACCTATTTTTTATATATATAAAAAAAGGTAAAAAACGTTGGAACGATTGTATCACCCTAAAAGGTGATTATGTTGATGAATAAAAAAAAAATTCAAAAAAAATGTTGTTTCCATTGTTAGTCTCGGGACTTATTGATCCATGTGTTACAAAGCTATCTGCATTTGTTGCAAGTAGTAAACGCATTTGAAATAACAGGTTTTTCTTTCAAAATTTAAAAAAAAATTTCTTATAATACTAATGATAAATGTATTTAGTATTTTTTCAATTTGCACACACACACACACACATATATATATATATATATATATATATATATATATATATATATATATATATATATATATATATATATATATATATATATATATATATATATATATATATATATATATATATATATATATATATATATATATATATATATATATATATATATATATATATATATATATATATATATATATATATATATATATATATATATATATATACACATTTATTTGAATATGTACATGTGTGTCTATGTTGCCAACGCGCCACAAATTGCCAACCATTCTGGTAGCATGAATTTAGTTTGATGAGAAGCTAAAAATATTTTTTTTTTTTTTTCATAAATACGTTTATTTCATAGGCAATATACATAAGTTTTTCTTCGCCGTGGCATCCACAATACATAGTAGTTTAAACCTAATACATTTCGAATATCATATTAGTATGTTGGTACTCATTAGTTAATCTAAACACTGTTTTTATCAAGCGAGTTGCTATTTTAATTACATTAAATAAAATACATTTATTTTGTACATGATCTTATAACTATTTCAGGATTGTTTGTATCAGTTCACCACTTATATTCAATATCCTATAGTTGGCTATTGGTTGAACTCATGGAAGAGAAAACAGTTTAACATAAAATAAAATTTAAATTGGAACTCCGATGGATTTAATGAAATGATAAAGAAGTTTCATGTATGGAAGGTCACGACAAGCAAGAATGTCGCGAACTGGGACATTGGATAGTCTACCTTGGGTACGCAAGGAATTTATTAGTTGAGATCTGACATCACGAAACTCCACGCATGTCCAAACAACATGGTCAATATCGCGGTAACCTTCGCCGCAAGCACAATGATTAGTCTCGGAAAGTCCAATTCGAAGGAGATGTGCATCTAACGTGTAGTGATTGGACATGAGTCTGGACATCACACGAATGAAATCTCTACTCACATCCAGTCCCCTGAACCATGCCTTTGTCGATATTTTAGGAATAATTGAGTGCATCCACCGACCCAGATCATCTTTATCCCAAGAAGCTTGCCAGCTGGCAAGTGTTCTTTGGCGAGACGCGCTATAGAATTCGTTGAAAGCAATCGGTCTCTCATAAATTTCACCCTCAATAGCACCACGTTTGGCTAAAATATCGGCTCTTTCATTGCCTGGAATGGAGCAATGAGCCGGAACCCAAACTATTGTGATTAGATAATTATTATTCAATATGTCGTTCAGACACTGTTTTATTTTACCCAAGAAAAACGGTTCATTTTTGCCAGCAGCGTTTGAGCGAATGGCTTCAATTGCACTCAGACTATCTGTGAAGAGGAAATAATGGTTTGGAGATAATGTGACGATTACATTCAAGCTATAATGAACTGCTGCTAACTCTGCTATATAAACAGATGCAGGTTCTTGAAGCTTGAATGAGGCCGAAACATTATTGTTGAACATACCAAACCCTGTCGCTTCTTCCATTCGCGATCCGTCCGTGTAAAACATTTTCTCAGAGTTAATATGCCTGAACTTACTTGAAAATATTTTTGGGATTTCCATAGAGCGTAGGTGGTCCGGGATTCCACGCACTTCGCGCTGCATGGATGTGTCGAAAAATAAAGTTGAGTCAGGTACATTTAGGAGGCTGACACGGATAGGAATATATCTTGAAGGGTTGATTTCCTGTGACATATGGTTAAAATATACTGTCATGAATTTTGTTTGAGATCGAAGCTCGACTAGTCGTTCGAAATTATTAATTACCATGGGATTCAGCACATCACATCTTATTAGCAGGCGTGATGAAAGCTCCCAAAATCGATCTTTTAATGGAAGAACTCCCGCCAGAACTTCAAGACTCATTGTATGTGTCGAATGCATGCAGCCTAAAGCAATTCGCAAACAACGGTACTGAATTCGCTCAAGTTTGATAATATGAGAATTTGCAGCGGAACGAAAACAAACGCATCCATATTCCATCACTGAAAGTATCGTTGTCTGATACAATTTTATTAGATCTTGCGGATGAGCACCCCACCAAGACCCTGTTATTGTTCGAAGAAAATTTACTCTTTGTTGGCATTTCGTTATCAGATACCTAATGTGTCCTCCCCACGTGCATTTGGAATCAAACCACACCCCGAGGTATTTGAAAGTCAAAACCTGTTCGATTATTCTTCCCATCATATGAAGCTGAAGTTGCGCGGGATCATGCTTTTTTGAAAAGACGACCAGCTTTGTTTTCTCCGCAGAGAATTCGATACCAAGATGAACAGCCCAAACGGACAATTTATCTAAGGTATCTTGCAATGGTTTTTGCAGATCAATAGCTTTGGATCCAGTAACTGAAACCACGCCATCATCTGCCAATTGTCTTAGTGTACATGGGGTTACTAGACAGCTGTCAATGTCATTCACGTAAAAATTATAGAGGAGCGGACTGAGGCATGAGCCTTGCGGGAGACCCATGTAGCTAATTCTGATTGTTGCCAAATCGCCATGTGAAAAATGCATGCGTTTCTCTGACAAAAGGTTGTGCAAATAATTATTTATAACCGCTGGGAGTCCATGTTGGTGGAGCTTGTCTGAAAGAACATCAATGGAAACTGAATCAAATGCTCCTTTAATGTCTAAAAATACAGATGCCATTTGTTGCTTTTGAGCGAAGGCAATTTGGATGTCAGACGAAAGTAATGCAAGGCAATCATTCGTCCCTTTATTTCTACGGAAGCCAAACTGAGTATCTGACAACAAACCGTTCGTCTCGACCCAAGTGTCGAGACGTCGTAGAATAATTTTTTCGTACAATTTTCTGATGCAGGACAACATCGCAATGGGTCTATATGAGTTGTGATTGGAAGCTGGTTTCCCCGGCTTTTGAATGGCGATAACTTTCACTTGTCTCCAGTCAGGTGGAACAATATTTTGCTCAAGAAACTTGTTGAACAATTCCAACAAACGTCTTTTTGCGAGGTCGGGCAGATTCTTCACCAAGTTGAATTTAATTCTGTCCAATCCAGGAGCGTTATTGTTACAAGACATGAGTGCTATGGAAAATTCCATCATTGAAAAGGGGCTATCAATGGAATCATCATTTGAAGAAGACTCCCTAACAATGCTATGCGTAGGAACGGAATCTGGACAAACTTTCCTCGCAAAATCAAATATCCATCGATTCGAGTACTCCTCACTCTCATTTCCTACGTTACGATTCCTCATTCGTCTGGCCGTATTCCAAAGAGTGCTCATTGAGGTTTCTCTTGACAAACCTTCCACAAAATGTCTCCAATAGCTGCATTTCTTAACCCGAAGTATGTTCTTGTACTTGGTTTCTAAAACCAAGAATTTTTCAAAATTCTGAGGAGTTCCTCCTCCTCGTTTTAAAAACGTCTTGAAAGCATTTTGTTTCGCGTGTTTAGCATCTGAGCACTCTTTGTCCCACCAAGGATTTGGAGGTCTTCTGTTAGACGATGGACCAAGAAATCGTTTGGTTTGGGCTTGTTCTGCGGCCTCCAGAATCGAACAAACGAGGAAGTCATATTCTTCAAGTGGGGGAAGCTCTTCCATTGAAGTTAAGACACTTGAAATATTACTTTGGTATTTAATCCAGTCAATATTTTTTGTCAAATCATATGGAATATTAACTGAATTAGCAATGCCTTTGTTACTGCTAATTGAGATGATGATTGGTAAATGATCGCTACCATGTAAATCAGGAAATACTTTCCAGGTGCAATCTAGTCGAATTGAAGTCGAACAAAGAGATAAATCTAATGCACTTGGACGTGCAGGAGGTCTTGGGATCCGTGTCATGCTACCCATATTTAGTACCGTCATGCTAAAATTGTCGCAAATATTATATATTAGAGATGATCTGCTATCATTGTAAACGGAACCCCACATCATTCCGTGCGAATTGAAATCTCCTAAAATCAAACGTGGAGCAGGAAGGGCTTCGACAATTTCATTAAGCTGTCGTTGTCCAACTTGAGCTCTTGGAGGAATATATACCGAAGCAATGCAAATGTCCTTTCCTTTAATGTTTATTTGACAAGCAACAACTTCTATACTAGAAGTCGAAGGAATGTTTAATCTATAAAAGGAATAACATTTCTTAATTCCTAAAAGCACTCCACCATACGGGGAGTCTCTGTCGAGACGTATAATGTTAAAGTCATTAAAATTTAAGGCTATGTTTGATGTAAGCCATGTTTCGCACAAAGCAAATACATCACATTTTTGACTATGCAACAAAACTTTAAATGAATCAAGTTTTGGCATGATGCTTCGACAATTCCACTGCAGGACAGTGATTGAATCATTTGCGGCGGATGATAAATTATCCATCAAATGATACAAAACCTGAAAGAGCTGGCCATTGAGCTGATAACTGTTTCAAAAAAGTTCTAGCTATTGGAAGGAATGCTGTTATGATGGTCTTTAGAGGTTCAGAAATATTGAATGCAGCGAAAATCCATTCTACAATTTCCGAAAATTTCAGTAATCCTGTTGGTGAATGTGAAATGGAGCCCACTGGATTATTGTCTTTTCTTGAGCTAGTTCCTGGATTGGTTTGTGAATTTGACAAACCAGGAGGCACAGTTTTTGGTTTTAAATTTGGCTTTTTAGCTTTAACACGGGGATCTTTTTTTGAAGGTATAATTTTAGGTGTCTTTTTTGGTATTTTGTGGTTTGTTAATCTCCTCTTAACAGACCCTTGAGGAGTGACAAACGAGGTATCTTCACTATTTCCGTCAGAGTCAGATTCCTCTGGCTCCGCAAGATTTGAAAAACCGTTTTCGGTTTCCAAAGGGGAGACATGTATGACCGTTTTGAGCATTTCTGCATATGTGCGCTTAGACCGTGCTTTTAAAGAAAGCTTCATTTTGTCTTTACGCAGCTTAAATGCAGCGCACACTGAAAGATCATCATGAGGGCTTTCCCCACAATAAACACATTTTTCAACATCTTTATCGCAAAGATTATCCTTATGAGGCCCTTGACATTTGATACATTTGGACTTATTACTACAGTAAGTAGCTGTATGTCCGAATTTTTTACAGTTCGTGCAATTCATAACATGCGGTACGAAAAGCCGAACAGGAAGACGAATTTTATCGATATAGACATGGCTAGGCAATGCAGATCCGGCAAATGTTACGCGAAACGAATCTGAGGGACGATAAGACTTTTTTCCATCGACAATAGATGCTGAGTACAATTGTTTGCACTCGAGTATCTTAACTCCCTCAAGCATGGAGTTTTTAAAACGGCCAACTCCATTTTTAAGTAAATCATCTGCTGTCAGACTTGCTTCAGTCACAACACCGTCAATTTCTACCTCCTTCGATGGAATGTAAACTCGATATTCAATAGCAAATAATTTACAGGTTACAATATCGTTTGCCTGTTTCAAGTCGTTAACTACAACTCGAATTTTATCTCTATTAACCTTACAGATTTCTTTAACTTCAGAGAAATGTGATGTCAAATCCTTTGTAATTTGCATCAAGTTTAAAATCTTTTCTTTTTTTCGAAGATAGACTATCCATGGCCCAGTGGTACCCTGTGGATAATGTTTAGCCCTCGGAGTATTTAAACTTTTACTAGTATCCGGAATCGGATTCGGATGATCTTCCATGAGATCATCCATTACATTAAATTTTTTTTGTAAATTAATAATACCAAAATAAAAACTTATGTTTAGTAAAATTTCAGATATAAGAAATAAAAAATAAATTAAATTAAATCTACCTTGTAGCTGATGTCTCTGTTCCTTTATCGTGAAGAACGACGTGAAGCTCTTCCAACGATTTCCAATTGGCAGTCTTTTGCTGTTTCCAATTGGCAGTCTTCTGTCGTTTACTGCTATCTCAGTTGCTCTGCCGTCGTTGTGAACACCACTGCACTTGCTGTACCTGACCCCAGGTACAGTGCTTTTGCTCTTGGTGGCGATCAAATGCGATGCTTGCAGTGTAGCACCTCGCGATATATGCCGTCTCTTTTGATCCTACGCAGCGTACAAATTCTGGTACCTGGTAGATCAGCACTGGGTTGCTTTAGCACCTCTGTGCCTTTGCACCCCTTCGTCTTCGCACCTTTATGCGATGGCACCTCTGTGACTCGTCACTTCTATGCTCTCGCACCTCTGTGTCTCTACACCTCTGTGCGTATGAACGGGATGGCCTTCGTTGCTAGCTTTCCAGTCGGGAAACGCCCCGAATATTGCGTTTGCTATGGGCAGTTTAACTACCTGGAGCTTAGAATTGTCTCGGTAGCAGCCGTTAACTCACGAGCCAGTACAATCGAAACACAACCTCTTCGCTTGAATGGTTTTTACTGAATGAAGCTAAAAATATTAACGTATCAACTATTATTAAAGAAATCACAAAGCACTCACCAGCAATAAATCGACAAATCCCATCAATAATTTTCCGAGAAGCGATATCACCGTGGTACCCAATGTTTACATCAAAACAAGAAACTTAATCGAAATGAAAGCTGGAATGCATTTAGTCACCTCTGCTTAAAAATACACTGTGCCGAGTTTTTTATGTTGAAATTATGATTTTTTGATGTCTTTTAAAAGCAATGTTGGACTTTTTAATTGGTACAATAATATTTCTTTGTGTGAATCAACAGTGATAACTTGATAATAATTTGATTGTAACAATGGAATTTAATAAAAACGACATATCTAGGCCAAAATGAGAAGTGAGCTAAAATTTAAACAAAGCATATTACTTTTCATTTCGATAAAACTAGGTTTTCTGGGCCCCTGCAGCTAATCATTGAAATTAAGAGGGAACTTCCTACTCCCTTTTTTCGCCGAATCTCTGCAAAATAATTCCCGAGATTTGTACCACCAAGTACTCGGTAATCATCTCAGTGAAAGATAAAATTGCGTAGTCTCGGTAATCTCAAATTTGACAAACGTCAATTATTACCGAAAATGTCAGCAAAAAATTCACTGTCTGTTCGTCATAACCATAAAATTTAATAAAAACGACATATCTAGGCCAAAATGAGAAGTGAGCTAAAATTTAAACAAAGCATATTACTTTTCATTTCGATAAAACTAGGTTTTCTGGGCCCCTGCAGCTAATCAGTGAAATTAAGAGGGAACTTCCTACACCCTTTTTTCGCCGAATCTCTGCAAAATAATTCCCGAGATTTGCACCACCAAGTACTCGGTAATCATCTCAGTGAAAGATAAAATTGCGTAGTCTCGGTAATCTCAAATTTGACAAACGTCAATTATTACCGAAAATGTCAGCAAAAAATTCACTGTCTGTTCGTCATAACCATTACTGCATGTTCGGGAAAAAGCAACAAAGTGAGATTTACTAATTACTGAGATTTCAGGAATTGAAAGGATGTTGCCAATGATTTGTTCGGGGAATGTGAGAGCTGGATATCTTGTTAATACGATGGTAAATGGACAAAAATTGCGCATGTCATTTTTTTTTCTTGGAAAAAAAAAGAAATGAGAAAGAAACACTGAGCGTTTTAGGATCATCCGTCGAATCACGTCCAGTTGCTATAACCCAGAACTAAGTTTTATTTCATATTTACCAAGACGGAAATAACTTGGAGAAATTGAATTACGTACCCGAAAGCTTTGAAATAAAATTTGGATACATGTTTTGTTCCGATGTTTACATGCGTGGATTCCGGAGCTATACTTATGTCGTTTTCGCTTTATGTCAACCCTAACCCAGTTTCCACTCTAACTGATGTCAAACCGTTTGTTTGAAGTCAGTTTCGAACCTAGTTTTAACGTTGTTGAACAGAAAATGGATTCAGTTTCGAACCTGGTTTTTAAATCAGTTTTACTCAAACCCCCGTTGCTAAGTGCGAAATCAACACAGTTTCGTGAAAAGTGTTTGTTTGATGAAATTACCCTGGGTCAGTTTCAGTTTTCTCAAGCGAAAACGACATTAATTCTGTGAGTCAAACAGCGTCGCCAGGTCATTTTTCCAAAAATATATCGATACCAAAGCGGTATCAGAATCTCTGCTACATTAGGGCATATTCAGGAGTGTTCTAGTTCTAGATGCATAATTTTTGTCAGTTTTAAAATTTAAATCTAGAAATTATAACAAAATAAACTGGCAGCCCCAGCAGCGTTTTATCTGTGTTTCAAATATAGAAAAAATAGAACGGCAATGTATACCAGTTTTACATTTGACAGTAGAACTGGTCGAATAAATAAAACTAAAACGGATTGCTGGTGATACGTTTGTTTCAGTTTCTGGACTTCCGGTGAAACCCTCAACGAGTGAACACGTCGTATCGTGTTAGTGCGGTGCAAATTCGAGTATTTCGCGAGAAAGAAAGGATTTTCATCCGTACTTCGGTGACTCCACGTTGTCACATAGCGAGGATTTTACTTGTAGTCCAGTGAAAAGAAAGTCCATTGGACTATAAACGAAAACTAACTGGCAATATAGCTAAATCGCTGTGCCATCAATCGGCGTCATCTCAAGTGAGGTGACGCCACCAGAAGTGAAGAAGAAGAAGAAGAAGTTTCAGTTTCATTTACATTATAGACCACCCATATAAATCTTGCAGCTGCTGAATTTGCTCTTAGGATTTCTGACAGCTCACTTACAATCACAAATGCAAACTAGATTTGTTTGTTTTCATCAGGAAACGCATGCCTTAAACACGATTCAGTCGATCATTCAACTTCGGTCGACGTAATTTTTAATTTTTTTTAGCCGAATATTGCACACGTACCCGACGTTAATATGTTCCGTGAACTTGACGTATGTCGTTTTCGCTTGAGAAAACTGAAACTGAACCAGGGTAATTTCACCAAATAAACACTCTTCACGAAACTGTGTTGATTTCGCACTTAGCAACGGGGGTTAGAGCAAACCTGGTATAACAACCAGGTTCGAAACTGACTCGATTTTCAGTTCAACAACGTTAAAACTAGGTTCGAAACTAGCTTCAAACAAACGGTTTGACAGCAGTTAGGGTGGAAACTGGGTTAGGTTTGGCATCAAGCGAAAACGACAGTAGTGTCCCTCCATATGAATTGCTTACAATTAATGTTGTTGTTCAGTGACCGTTCCATGCCGGTGATAATCGCCTGATGCTCCGTGTGAATCCCTTTTACATATTGTTTTGTTTTCATCAGGAAACGTATTGGCCTCCCATTTTTCACTAGGGCCGCCGTTCATTTTTCATCGGGCATAGAAACTTCAACAAGTATACCAGGAAAATGTCACCAGGGTCGTTTAAGCAAAGAAAAAACCAAGACATCCTTTTTGCATCAGTATCAGAGATGCCAGGTTAAAATTTCAAATATCTTCAGACAGGGCTACAAAAGTCTGTATATCCGAAAAAATTCTGCAGTTAGCAAGTATGTCTTTATTTTTGTATAAAGTATGACACGCTAAACTGACTTGGCGAGCAAAAAAAAGGTCGCGGAAATTTCAAAAGTCTGTAAATTTTAACGGCAGTCTGCGAAAAATTAGATTTTCAAAAGCAAAAGTCTGCACAACAAAAAATGTCTGCAGCACTATGTACGAAATCTGCAGACTCACAGACAAATCTCGTCATTAGTGCACCATAACACCGACGACACGACCAGGCCGACGACACGACCTGCCACTCGCCTATCAAAACTGTATCGTAAATTTAACTACCCCTCAGTAACTGGAAATGTCAAATCGAAAACGCTAGTGAATTTTTTTAAACTGGCAGCACAAGTTGATATATTTATTGATTTTGAATAACAGTCACCATAACCTTGGTTACTGCATATCGAAGGCAAGATGAATGTAAACAAAATAAATTTCAGATCGGTTATAATATTACAGAACATTTTAATGGATTTACCTGACTCGAGCGGAATGTAAAAATTGAGGAGTACGAGTTATCTCTTTTATAAAGCCAAGTTCAAAATTCAGGTCTTGACTTGAAACCGTTGTGTGAGAAGGAAGACATGGAAATGACCGACAACGAGCTGAGCGAGGCTAGTGCTCTGCGGTACCTTCATAACGTACGGTAAAATGATTTCTTTGTGGAATTCCACTAGTAATTCTCGAATAGTGGCCAACAAGGTGAAATACTGTTTCCACTGCTGCGCAATCAACCAGCAATTTTGACACCGGCATACTACACCGAATTCTATTGCCCAGAAAAGCTAGCAGTTGAAGTGTACGGATGAATCGCTGGAAGCAGATCATTGTCCTCGTTCGTTGGTTTCATCCATAGTTTCGATTAAATTGCGAAAATCGAGTTCATTTAAATGCATTTCTGCTTAATTTGGACAAAGTTTAACACTAATAGAACTATTCCACCGCTTTCAAAACATGTTAATTTTTTTGGGGTTCCTTGGTAACTAGTCCATAGTAACTTAAACAGTGTTGCTCGAGAAGATTATTTTTATCATTTACAAGGGGTCGCTAGATTTGTGGTAACTGACGGTGAATCGTTAGCAAACAGTTTTATTGCTGTTTTTTCTTCGGAGTGTCTGGTCGACGACACGACCTGCCACTCGTCTATCAAAACTGTATCGTAAATTTAACTACCCCTCAGTAACTGGCAATGTCAAATCGGAAACGTTAGTGAATTTTTTTAAACTGGCAGCACAAGTTGATTTATTTATTGATTTTGAATAACAGTCACCATAACCTTGGTTACTGCATATCGAAGGCAAGATGAATGTAAACAAAATAAATTTCAGATCGGTTATTATATTACGGAACATTTTAATGGATTTACCTGACTCGAGCGGAATGAAAAAATTTAGGAGTATGAGTTATGTCTTTTATAAAGCCAAGTTCAAAATTCAGGTCTTGACTTGAAACCGTTGTGTGAGAAAGAAGACATGGAAATGACCGACAACGAGCTGAGCGAGGCTTGTGCTCTGCGGTACCTGCATAACGTACGGTAAAATGATTTCTTTGTGGAATTCCACTAGTAATCCTCGAATAGTGGCCAACAAGGAGAAATACTGTTTCCACTGCTGCGCAATCAACCGACACAAAACAATTTTGACACCGGCATATTACACCGAATCCTACTGCCCAGAAAAGCTAGCAGTGGAAGTGTACGGATGAATCGCTGGAAGTAGATCATTGTCCTCGTTCGTTGGTTTTATCCATAGTTTCGATTAAATTCCGAAAATGCATTTCTGCTAAATTTGGACAAAGTTTAACACTAATATTCCATCGCTTTCAAAACATGTTTATTTGTTTTGGGGTTCTTTGGTAACCAGTACATAGCAACTTAAACAGTGTTGCTCGAGAAGATTATTTTTATCATTTACAAGGGGTCGCTAGATTTGTGGTAACTGGCGGTGAATCGTTAGCGAACAGTTTTAATGCTGATTTTTCTTCTGAGTGTTTGGTCGTGTCGTCGGTCTGGTCGTGTCGTCGACTAGGCACTCTGAAGAAAAATCGGAACAAATGGCGTTCATGAGCGATTCACTGTCAGTTACCACAAATATAGTGACCCCTTGATAATGATAAAAATAATCTTCTAGAGCAACACTGTTTAAGTTGCTACGAACTAGTTACTAAGAAACCCCTTATAAATAAACAAACCATTAGAGAAAGTTTTCAAACAGTTCTATAAAATTATTCTAAAGAAATCTAGAGATAAATGCAAAATTTGAGGACAAAAAATATGCTTTTGGCGAGCAGGAAAAAAATATTGCTGCCAAAAAAACGAAATCAAATGAGAAGATGGATTGATAACCAAGATCGCTTGATTGTGGAAGCCGTACAAGGCACCGCAAGCTCGGGGGCTGGTCGTGACTGGTGAGTTTTATTATTGCACATTTTATAAAACGGTGAAGATGTTTGGTGATATTGACCGTCGAAAGATATTGATTTAGAAACTTTTTCAACCTATGAATATAACTGCCCGGCCCTCGTTCAACGACTAGTTTCAAACTACAAATAGATGCCGCTAGGCGGAAATGATATTATTGAATACGACGAAGGAAGATGCTTTCAAAATACGCTTGGAACACAATTTGGCTACTTTTGTACGAAACATTCCAATCAGTGATCGTCTCCAGAACGTGCTGTAAGCAGTTTGAAAGTAGCCTTTTAGATTGTAGTAAACATTTTTATTTACTCCGAATTACAGAATTATCCTCCACCAGAACCAGGTTCAACAGTTGATCATGAACTGGAATAAATTTTAAACTTGGAAGATACATTCATCTATCAAGTAAATGTTACAAAGTTCTTTTTTGTTTTTGCGCCGACCGGAATTGGGTTCTGTATATAAGTGTATTCGTATCTGCATGTCAAGTACGACTATGAAATGGATTAAAAATAAAGTTCAAATATTTAAATATCGTTGCACGGCTGAAAACGAATTTCTTGCTCCTTGTAGAATATTACTGATATACCGGTTTGACTCAGCTTTATCATTTATATTTCAATACTGAATTTTGATGATTTAACTGATAAAATGTTTCGCACAGACGAATTTAATGACTGCAAACTTCGCTACTTTTCTAAAACTTATTTACCCAATACAAAAGATTTTGATTACATGCGGCTGGCCTTATATGCAATTTTTCGTATGTTTGACTCCCAGCCAGCATTAACGAAAGCCTCTATCTGATTGAACCAATCGATCCACTACTCTGACACGTGATGATGCTGGAGAACTTACATCTTTTCGTGGAAAAAGGATCTTCCAATCGAGGCTGTTTGTTTTGTTTATATTCCTCAAGTCTTCTACATGCTGTATCCAAGGTTATGGTAACTATTATTCAAAATCAATAATTCATCAACTTGTGTTGCCAGTTTCAATAGTTTTTCAGACGACTTCGTTTTGACATTACCAGTTACTGAGGGGTAGTTAAATTTTCGATACAGTTTCGATAGACGAGAGGCAGGTCGTGTCGTCGATAACACGTTCATTAAAATGATATTATTTTTTAGTAATGACATTTTTGATGACTCGTGTAAGGGCCGCTTATGATCCGTGAATTGTGGTATAAAGGTCGAAAATCATACAGACTCTCATAGTAACAGACTGGCGAATACCTTTCAGGGAGCCGTCGTTCCTATGCTAGAGCAGAGTCTGTAAAAAATCAGTATAAATACCAAGAAATCGGTATACCTGCCAACGTTGTAGCCAAAACCGCCCTATCTCGCCACCAGTGTTAAATCTACATCGTGAATCTGAATCGCACTTTTTTTCCTGGTAAATGAGCAATACGGCTCATTTCAATGAGCGGCTCTGAATCGAACGCTCTTTCGTAAGAGCCGATTCAATTGAACGGCTCATTGGCTCTTTTTCAATAAATGTCAATGTGGAGAAGCGGTTCGAGAGAGTGAGTGTGAGAGCCACGGAAATGCATGAGCGGTATGGGCGATCTAAAATTGTGTTTCACAACATGAGGTGTCCGTGTGCGAGGAAGCGGAATATTGAAATAAATTAGTTGAAACTCCATTCGGAAAAAAATCTATTTTTCTTCTATTACGACAGAATTCACTGCTGAATAAATGTTCCTATGCATTTTCGACAGCTTCATTAGAAAACATCATCGTTTAACCAACAACGCAATCAAATTTGGGCCTAAACAGGCACACAGATTTTCCAAGTTGAAACGCAGATTTTAAAATGGCAACTTTTCTTGAGAGCCGCGGTTCAATTTTGAAGAGCCGTGGTTCGTTCGCTCATTGCTACGAGTCGGTTCAAATGAACGGCTCGTGAGCGCTCACCCATCACTATCCTGGTTTTTATTTAACATCTGAGACAAACTTGATGACACAAACACTTCGAACAAGTTTCGCGCTAATACATTTATTTGTCCGTGAATCAGATCAAAAGATGATCTTGATTCACGTTAAAGTGTTTTGCCTTTTGTAGTGAATATCATTCATTATTGCAGGTTTAAGATATCCAACCGCTTAAAAATGAGGTAAGTTGATTACTTTTAATTTGATACGTAATACTATTTGCGACGTTAGAATCGTATGTATCTCTTCGTCGATGCAGATGGCAGAAATTGTGAAATTTATAGTACTGTATTTAATACTTGTTTTTATATTGTTTAAATGTTCTTAGGATATATAAAAGCATTAGAAGTTAGTTTTTTCGCAATCGGGTACCTATCTATTGACATGATTTTAAGACTACGAGTAGTAATAACCAGACGATGATGCCTAGATAAAAATAGTAAGGTAACGTCATTAGTTAAAGAGATCTCGATTTTTCGCGTCACTTTAACTCCAGTGTTGTATATTTCGACGTGAGCATTTCAAATGGGCCTTAAATCCAATGGCTGATTCTGTTTCTTTTCTGCTAAAAATTTTCATGTTTACTTCCTAATAGATCTTTTGAGAGTTTTTTTTATGTGAAGTTTCAGAGGTTTTTTTATGCGAATTTTAAAAGTTATGCGGTACGTAAATTCGCATAAAAAAGATTTCAGTATATATATATATATATATATATATATATATATATATATATATATATATATATATATATATATATATATATATATATATATATATATATATATATATATATATATATATATATATATATCATGTGTAAAACTTTACTTCCGCCGTTTTCCGATAGGTGGCTGTACCGGCTGAGGCTGGTCAAAATACATCGATGATAATGCCTTTAAAGTTAGTGTGTATAGTGCCTAACGAATTGTCATCGCCGTTTCAGTGACAGTTGTTCTTGTTTTCGTATTATTCACGCTCGAAAATGTGTGTTTATGTGCCCAATTCTCGCCATTTGCGGGAAGTTTTACTTTTCTGTTACAATTCGAAAAAATGCAGCTGAAGCGCATCGAATGCTTTCAGAAACTTACGGTGATGCTGCTTTGAGTAAAAAAAACGTGTCGGGAGTGTTCTCAACTTTTTAAAAATGGTGATTTCGATGTCGAAGACAAACATGGTGGTGGAAGAGAAAAAACATTCAAATATGAACAACAAGAAGCATTGCTTCATGAAGATTCATGCCAAGGCCAAGAAGAGCTTGCCGAATCGTTAGGAATGAGTCAGCAAGCCATTTCAAAACGTCTCAAGACCCTGGGCATGATTCAGAAAGAAGTTGAAACCGAGGGACATCGAGCGCCGTCTATTTGTATGTGAGCAACTGCTTCAGAGACAAAATCGTACGGGGTTTTTACATCGAATCGTAACCGGTGATGAAAAGTGGGTTCGATACGATAATGCCAAACGCAGAAAATCATGGGGAAAGCCCGGGCATGCTACTTCGTCGAAGGCAAAACCGAATATTCACGGCGCCAAGGTTATGATTTGTATTTGGTAGGATCAGCTCGGTGTAATTTACTAAGAGCTCTTAAAACCGGGTGAAACCATCACAGGAGATCGCTACCGAACGCAACTGATGCACCATAGTCACGCGCTAAAAGAAAAGCGGCCACAATATCAAGAGCGAATTGATAAAGTCATCCTCCAACACGACAATGCTCGGCCTCACGTCGCAAATATGGTCAAAAAGTACCTGGAAACGCTGAAATGGGAAGTCTTGCCCCACCTGCCGTATGCCCCAAATGTTGCCCTTTCTGACTTCCATCTATTCCGTTCGATGGCACACGGCCTGGTAGATCAACATTTTCAATCCTTCGAAGAGTGGAAAAGACTGATCTCTCGAATAGTAACATGAAATCGAGCTCTTACGTTAAACTCAAATTTAGAGTAAGAGGTACTCATTATCGTTGATGGTAACTACTCAATTTTTGACATTTCCATGTATCATTTGAAAATGAGTAACTAGGATTGAAACTCTGAGTAACTTTTTCTAAGCGTTGATTGAATGGTTACGAGATCGGATGTTCACTTTTCGAGTCATGCAAAGTTTTATGTCAAAATTTTCAGTTTTTTGACATCTGTCACAATTGACCGTGTACACAAAATATGGTTTGAGATTACACTCGGTAATAGCTGTCAAATTTGTTATTGTTAAAATACGTTCATCACATATTCTTGATAAGACAAGTATTCCAGAAGTGTCGTGAATACAACGTACTAACCTATTCATTGACTTCAAAGCGGCATTCAACACAATCGAACGAGAACAGCTATAGCATAGCATGCACGGTTACGGTTTTCCGGTAAACTGACGCGATTGGTCAAAACAACGATGGATGGAGTGATGTACTACGTCCGAGTATCTTGGACGCTCTCGAGTCCCTTCGAATCTCGTAGAGAGTTGCGATAAGGTGATGAACTCTCATGTACCTTGTTCAATATTGCTTTGGACACGAGTGGCACGATCTTCCGAAGTCCGTACAGCTTTTTGGCTGACGATGTTTATATTATGACACGTAACCTTGAGAAGATGATGGAAACCTACATCGGACTGAAAGCTGAAGCTAGGCGTATCGTACTGGCCATAAATGCGTTAAAAACAAAATACATGAGAGGAAGAGGCTCTAGAGAAGAAACACTACGCCTCCCACCACGAATATTGATAGACGGTGATGATATCGAGGTGGTTGATGAGTTCGTGTATTTGTGCTCACTGGTGACCGCCGATAATGATACCAGCAGAGGAATTCAGAGGCGTATTTTGGCACGAAATTGGGCGTGATCGAGATCGAAAAAAGAACGCCACCGCACGAAATTGATCGTCTACAAAACGCTCTACAAATGCTCATTACTTTACTATGGGGCGCCTTTTCAAAATTTACCCTCTGAGAGAGTGATAAGTTTTTGATAGTGAATATCTCCTGTTGTATCTAATGAACCAACATAATTCTTTCTACATGCCATCGGAAATATGATCATAATTTTATGATAAAGTTTTCAGTTGAGTGACATAATCTCAAATAGTTCAAAATTAAACTTTTCTGAAATGTTTGGTATAAACGAGTATCAAAGAGGATAATTCATAAGGAGCGTTTGCCTTTCTCGTATTTTGAAAGCTCATAGCTCAGTGATCTGTGGAAGGATTTATATAATCTAACTACCAATACAATCGAACATTTTCAACTTGAACGTGTATTGCAACAACATTGAAGTTTTTCAATAGTACACTATTGAAAAACCTGTTTGATTTAACCCATGACAGCATGTCGAACAGGAAAAGGAATTTTGGCAAAGGGGCAGTCCGTACACCGCTGCCAGTAACAGGTATAAAATGAAATGTGATGTGAGAAATAGCGTCATTTAAGTTAAAGCAGCTACTCTGAACGCACGAGACACCGTCAGCACGATGGCACCGAAAACCGGTAGAAAGGCAGCCAAAAAGTCCAGCAAAGCCCATTCAAAACACTTTTCAGTGCTTTTCAGACAATTCAAAGCACTTTTCAGTGCTAAAGATGATCATAAAGAACTAGTTGAATTTTGTTGCTTTCCTACCATTTTCTGAGCAACTGTTGCCGAAACAAGACACACACGAGAACCATCTCAGATATAAATCCAGATCTTGTTGCTTGTGACAATTTCAATGCACTTTTTAGTGCCACAGATAAACATTAGGAGTTAATTAAACTTTCAATATTTCCTACCAAAAGATTCATCAAGTTGGAAGTTAAAATAATTTGCACCGTCACTAACACATTCAATTACGAACGGCAATGCGAAAGTGGAAGTGATGATGTTGAACACATATTTATACTAGTATGCCGTGCGAAACAGAGTTGCCACGTATACAGATTAATATGTATTTTTGTCGTGAATACTTTAGTATGCGGCCGAAAAGAAAAATAAACAAATTGTTTGAACAAAGGATTCCACTTGATTTGCGCATTCTACTTTCCAGGCATATCAAAACTGGCTAAACTTAAAGCAATCTTAAATATTTCTTTATCACAGTGATGTGGTCGTCCTGAAAAGGACGGAGTTTTTGTTCAACTCCTCGTCGTTACGGATGGCCAGTTCCAGATGGCGAGGGATGATTTTCGTTTTCTTGTTGTCACGGGCAGCGTTACCGGCCAATTCCAACACTTCGGCAGCCAAGTACTCGATAACTGCCACCAGATTGACCGGTGCACCGGCACCAACAGCTCGGCGTAGTTTCCCTTCCGGAGCAGATGATGTAACTGCAGACCAGCACGGTTCACGCGGGATTTTGCCTAGCCCTTAACTGTTCCTCCTGTGTGCGTGTTTCTGCGTAAAAATTCACAGCTAGACAGTCAATTCAGTATTACTGGCTGCTGCTCTACTAACTCTCTCTTTTCTGTCGTCTCACTGTTTCCCATTCTGTGAACAGGAAAAGGAATTTTGGCAAGGGGCTGTCCGTAACCGCTGCCAGTAGCAGATATAAAACGAAATGTCATTTGAGAAATAGTGTCATTTAAGTTAAAGCAGCTACTCTGCACGCACGAGACACCGTCAGCACGATGGCATTGAAAACCAGTGGAAAGGCAGCCAAAAAGTCCAGCAAGGACCATTCAAAGCACTTTTCAGTGCTTTTCAGACAATAAAGACAATAAAGAACTAGTTGAATTTTTTCGCTTTTCTACCATTTTCTGAGCAACTGTTACCGAAACAAGACACACACGAGAACCATCTCAGATCTAAATGCAGATCTGGTTGATTGTGACAATTCAAGGCACTTTTTAGTGCCACAGATAATTAAACTTTCAATATTTCCTACCAAAAGATTCATCAAGATGGATATTAAAATAATTTGTACCGTCACTAACACATTCAATTACGAACGGCAATGCCAAAGCGAAAGTGATGATGTTGAACACATCTTCATACTAGTATGGGGTCATCTGAAAATGTGCCATGCAAAACAGGGTTGCCATATATACAGATTAATCTGTATTTTATTTATACATACATATATGTACAGAATAATCTGTAATATTATCACTATTATCATCATTATTATTATTAAAATGACTCTTGCATACCAAAGATCGTCGATACATTTCTGACCAGGCCATTGCAATTGTCTCGTACTGAAATTTCGAGAAGAATAAGATATCTTCGAACTTCATAGCTTCAATAAAAATAAACTACAAATTTGTCGTACTTAGCCTCCTATATTAGCAAATTAAAAAGGAATTGTTTCAAGTTTGGAATGTATAGTTGTAGAATAGTAGCTGTTTAATGTAACTTATCTGTACTTTAATGTAGGTGCATCGCTTCAAACTCTATTAGTGAAAAAGGGGAAATCCTACACAATTCATACAATCAATCAACTAACTGATATTCGGAAAAGTTATGGGAGCGTGCCAGTTTTTTCGTATTCACGATATCCAGTTATGTCTCTGACATTACCCACCCGCTTTTTTTAAACTCTTGTATGCAATTGTTCTTAAGCATCTCTAGACGACTACTGCACCCTTTTTCATAACATTTTGTCTCGTTTCGATTTTACCGCGGTTCATTTTTGGCGACATAATCTTTTGAATATGACATACTAGCTGAGTTACTCGGCGTTGTTCGGAAATGTTTCGTGAAGGCAAGGTCGAAAAAAATTCTAGAAATTGTCCTGCCTATTGATACTCTGATTGTAATGAAACACAACTTAGGCGACAATTCGGTTCAACAATACTCCGTTCATGTTCACATTGCGAATGATCAGTGTCCTATCTTAGATCTCACAATAATCGTAATAATCGTTCCTCGTCACATTCGATCTAAAATACCTCAGGCTTCCATGGCTATAAACATTTGCTACTCCCTACTTGTAATAGAAAATGTTTGACATCAATAATTATTCAAGATAATCCATCTGATAATGGTTATTTTATAACGAAAGGCTGTTTATCATCATAATTACATTCGTACTATAGAATAACGTTTTTATATAATTTATTTTATCCCAGCTTTAACCATTTTGGTCGTTCGCTGCGGAGGAGAATCTATAGAATAACGATTCATTTAATATAAAAGTTGTAAACTTATTTCCATCCCCTTGGGCTGACAGTTTTCGCAATGAAATTCAAAAAGTACCTGTACCAAGTTTGGTGATAATATTCTTGATAAGACAAGTATTCCAGAAGTGTCGTGAATACAACGTACTAACGCATCACCTATTCATTGACTTCAAAGCGGCATTCAACACAATCGAACGAGAACAGCTATAGCATAGCATGCACGGTTACGGTTTTCCGGTAAACTGACGCGATTGGTCAAAACAACGATGGATGGAGTGATGTACTACGTCCGAGTATCTTGGACGCTCTCGAGTCCCTTCGAATCTCGTAGAGAGTTGCGATAAGGTGATGAACTCTCATGTACCTTGTTCAATATTGCTTTGGACACGAGTGGCACGATCTTCCGAAGTCCGTACAGCTTTTTGGCTGACGATGTTGATATTATGACACGTAACCTTGAGAAGATGATGGAAACCTACATCGGACTGAAAGCTGAAGCTAGGCGTATCGTACTGGCCATAAATGCGTTAAAAACAAAATACATGAGAGGAAGAGGCTCTAGAGAAGAAACACTACGCCTCCCACCACGAATATTGATAGACGGTGATGATATCGAGGTGGTTGATGAGTTCGTGTATTTGTGCTCACTGGTGACCGCCGATAATGATACCAGCAGAGGAATTCAGAGGCGTATTTTGGCACGAAATTGGGCGTGATCGAGATCGAAAAAAGAACGCCACCGCACGAAATTGATCGTCTACAAAACGCTCTACAAATGCTCATTACTTTACTATGGGGCGCCTTTTCAAAATTTACCCTCTGAGAGAGTGATAAGTTTTTGATAGTGAATATCTCCTGTTGTATCTAATGAACCAACATAATTCTTTCTACATGCCATCGGAAATATGATCATAATTTTATGATAAAGTTTTCAGTTGAGTGACATAATCTCAAATAGTTCAAAATTAAACTTTTCTGAAATGTTTGGTATAAACGAGTATCAAAGAGGATAATTCATAAGGAGCGTTTGCCTTTCTCGTATTTTGAAAGCTCATAGCTCAGTGATCTGTGGAAGGATTTATATAATCTAACTACCAATAGAATCGAACATTTTCAACTTGAACGTGTATTGCAACAACATTGAAGTTTTTCAATAGTACACTATTGAAAAACCTGTTTGATTTAACCCATGACAGCATGTCGAACAGGAAAAGGAATTTTGGCAAAGGGGCTGTCCGTACACCGCTGCCAGTAACAGGTATAAAATGAAATGTGATGTGAGAAATAGCGTCATTTAAGTTAAAGCAGCTACTCTGAACGCACGAGACACCGTCAGCACGATGGCACCGAAAACCGGTAGAAAGGCAGCCAAAAAGTCCAGCAAAGCCCATTCAAAACAATTTTCAGTGCTTTTCAGACAATTCAAAGCACTTTTCAGTGCTAAAGATGATCATAAAGAACTAGTTGAATTTTGTTGCTTTCCTACCATTTTCTGAGCAACTGTTGCCGAAACAAGACACACACGAGAACCATCTCAGATATAAATCCAGATCTTGTTGCTTGTGACAATTTCAATGCACTTTTTAGTGCCACAGATAAACATTAGGAGTTAATTAAACTTTCAATATTTCCTACCAAAAGATTCATCAAGTTGGAAGTTAAAATAATTTGCACCGTCACTAACACATTCAATTACGAACGGCAATGCGAAAGTGGAAGTGATGATGTTGAACACATATTTATACTAGTATGCCGTGCGAAACAGAGTTGCCACGTATACAGATTAATATGTATTTTTGTCGTGAATACTTTAGTATGCGGCCGAAAAGAAAAATAAACAAATTGTTTGAACAAAGGAATCCACTTGATTTGCGCATTCTACTTTCCAGGCATATCAAAACTGGCTAAACTTAAAGCAATCTTAAATATTTCTTTATCACAGTGATGTGGTCGTCCTGAAAAGGACGGAGTTTTTGTTCAACTCCTCGTCGTTACGGATGGCCAGTTTCAGATGGCGAGGGATGATTTTCGTTTTCTTGTTGTCACGGGCAGCGTTACCGGCCAATTCCAACACTTCGGCAGCCAAGTACTCGATAACTGCCGACAGATTGACCGGTGCACCGGCACCAACAGCTCGCCGTAGTTTCCCTTCCGGAGCAGACGATGTAACTGCAGACCAGCACGGTTCAAGCGGGATTTTGCCTAGCCCTTAACTGTTCCTCCTGTGTGCGTGTTTCTGCGTAAAAATTCACAGCTAGACAGTCAATTCAATATTACTGGCTGCTGCTCTACTAACTCTCTCTTTTATGTCGTCTCACTGTTTCCCATTCTGTGAACAGGAAAAGGAATTTTGGCAAGGGGCTGTCCGTAACCGCTGCCAGTAGCAGATATAAAACGAAATGTCATTTGAGAAATAGTGTCATTTAAGTTAAAGCAGCTACTCTGCACGCACGAGACACCGTCAGCACGATGGCATTGAAAACCAGTGGAAAGGCAGCCAAAAAGTCCAGCAAGGACCATTCAAAGCACTTTTCAGTGCTTTTCAGACAATAAAGACAATAAAGAACTAGTTGAATTTTTTCGCTTTTCTACCATTTTCTGAGCAACTGTTACCGAAACAAGACACACACGAGAACCATCTCAGATCTAAATGCAGATCTGGTTGATTGTGACAATTCAAGGCACTTTTTAGTGCCACAGATAATTAAACTTTCAATATTTCCTACCAAAAGATTCATCAAGATGGAAATTAAAATAATTTGTACCGTCACTAACACATTCAATTACGAACGGCAATGCCAAAGCGAAAGTGATGATGTTGAACACATCTTCATACTAGTATGGGGTCATCTGAAAATGTGCCATGCAAAACAGGGTTGCCATATATACAGATTAATCTGTATTTTATTTATACATACATATATGTACAGAATAATCTGTAATATTATTACTATTATCATCATTATTATTATTAAAATGACTCTTGCATACCAAAGATCATCGATACATTTCCGACCAGGCCATTGCAATTGTCTCGTACTGAAATTTCGAGAAGAATAAGATATCTTCGAACTTCATAGCTTCAATAAAAATAAACTACAAATTTGTCGTACTTAGCCTCCTATATTAGCAAATTAAAAAGGAATTGTTTCAAGTTTGGAATGTATAGTTGTAGAATAGTAGCTGTTTAATGTAACTTATCTGTACTTTAATGTAGGTGCATCGCTTCAAACTCTATTAGTGAAAAAGGGGAAATCCTACACAATTCATACAATCAATCAACTAACTGATATTCGGAAAAGTTATGGGAGCGTGCCAGTTTTTTCGTATTCACGATATCCAGTTATGTCTCTGACATTACCCACCCGCTTTTTTTAAACTCTTGTATGCAATTGTTCTTAAGCATCTCTAGACGACTACTGCACCCTTTTTCATAACATTTTGTCTCGTTTCGATTTTACCGCGGTTCATTTTTGGCGACATAATCTTTTGAATATGACATACTAGCTGAGTTACTCGGCGTTGTTCGGAAATGTTTCGTGAAGGCAAGGTCGAAAAAAATTCTAGAAATTGTCCTGCCTATTGATACTCTGATTGTAATGAAACACAACTTAGGCGACAATTCGATTCAACAATACTCCGTTCATGTTCACATTGCGAATGATCAGTGTCCTATCTTAGATCTCACAATAATCGTAATAATCGTTCCTCGTCACATTCGATCTACAATACCTCAGGCTTCCATGGCTATAAACATTTGCTACTCCCTACTTGTAATAGAAAATGTTTGACATCAATAATTATTCAAGATAATCCATCTGATAATGGTTATTTTATAACGAAAGGCTGTTTATCATCATAATTACATTCGTACTATAGAATAACGTTTTTATATAATTTATTTTATCCCAGCTTTAACCATTTTGGTCGTTCGCTGCGGAGGAGAATCTATAGAATAACGATTCATTTAATATAAAAGTTGTAAACTTATTTCCATCCCCTTGGGTTGACAGTTTTCGCAATGAAATTCACATTGATTGTATGATTTCTTCGTCAATTCAGATCAAAAGACGCTGCAGCTATGGGGGGGGGATGGGGGGGGCATGGAACTTTTTGCCCCTCCCGCCCCCTCCAATAGATTTATTGGTGGGGCCATTCCCCCCAATATGTTGGCAATTGGAATAAATTTTAGAAAATTTACTAGAAATATCATATGATAAAAAACTTTTTTCTGTTATACCAGTAGTTCGTCTCCGTAATACTTCATATTTCTTAACTAAGTTACTAAAATTTTTAAACTAATTTACTACAATGTGAAATGTGCTATACTTTACCACTTTAGAATATTGGTTATTACTGTAATAGTATGAAAAATGTTTTTGATTTTTACTTGGTTGCTTTTTATTTGCTATAACCTCTCTGTTTCCCTTATAACAATGCTTTATATATTACGAAGTTCAATGATCTGTAGTAATAATTTTTTGTACCCCCCCGCTTAGTTGCTAGAACTATGCTGTACTCCGAAAGAAGTACCAATTTTTCGTAAAACCCGATCAATTTTCCATCCCTTTTTATTCGGGGCATTAGCTACACTCCCTCTCCCTCAAAATAATCTTATAATCTATTTTGATGTGGAAGTAGTATCTTTATGAGTCAAGAAGTAGCGTTTTTCATCGAATAAATTTTACATTGAACTCCTCTTTTGTAACTGAATTTACTACAGATCTCCTCCATGATTACCCTGTAAAATTGAACCAGATTTTTTGAAATTATTTAAAGAAAATTACGTTGAATTCAAATTGTCAACAGCAATACCTTTTAGCACGACCTTGAAATTCTCTTGTTTTACAAAAAAATGGGAGATGAATATTTATTTTCAAAAATCCCTTATAATCAAAATTCTCCCTTGTTTGTCGATAAATAAGATAAATTTTACAATAAACACCCCTTTTGGACCTTCTCTGAGTTGCAAAAAGTACCTGTACCAAGTTTGGTGATAATTTACTGAAGTGTTATGGAAATTCGTCGATATATACAAACAATTTGACTTCCAGTTTCTTTATTAGCGACACTTGCTATCATTTCACTTGTATAAATATACTTACGGCCATCTTATAGTTGTTAAAAATATCTGTGCCTGTCCGAAAATGTCGACTTCGCCAAATTCGAAACATTTTGCCTTGAATTCCCCCTGTTCGCGAACACTTACTACATCTCCCCCTAAAATATTCTTATAGCAACCTATGAACAGCAATAATAACTTGTGTCAAGTAAGCTGTGGTAGTCTATTGAGTTGTTTTCGGTGCACCCCCCTTGGATGAATCCCTTACTTCATTCACCCCCTCTCCTCCCCCAAGAAGTATCAACTTCGCATTAAACTTCTTTTTTTAGAGACACTCATTATACCCATCCCCCACAAATATGCTTATGTTTATATTTAAGTTTTTCAAAAAGTATGTATTGTCTTCGAATAGTGTCGATTCTCTACAAATTAGATTCTCTACAAATTTCGTCATTGACCACCCACAGTCAGGACACTTGCTACACAGTCTTCCCCTGAAAATATCCTAATGATCATCCCTGAAAAGCAAGAAGTATCTGTGCCAAATTTGATAGCAATCCGTTCAGTAGTTCCGGAGTTATGCCGTTACAAACATTACACCCCCCGTTTTAGAGGCACTTACTACATCCACCCCACACGCACACCCTTATAATCATATCTAAGTAGCGCGAAAAGTATCCATGGTCTTCAAAAAGTATCGATTCTCGTCAACTTAGATATTTTTTTCATAATCCTCCTGTTAAGGACCCTTACTACGCTCCCTCCTCCATAAAAATACCCAACTATCTCTGAAGAGCAAGAAGTATCTGTGATAGCAATCCGTTTAGTAGTTTCAGAGTTATGCCGTTACAAACATTACGTCTATTTTCGTCAAATTATATGATTTTTTCATGAACAATGAAGAACGGAATGTACCCGTTCTGTACGTCAGCAAAGGTTGTGTGTTAGAATGTGAAGTTCACTGTAGTAGAGTGATCGTCAATGTGTGCCACATTCGGTTTCAATTGAATTGAATGAAGTTTTACAGCACTGAGCGAAACATAACTTAAACGGCAACCCGATTAAACAATACCGTACGTGTTCAGTTTGCTCACGGCCAAAGTCCCATCTCAGATCCCATCAATAATCATAATTTTCACGGTATTCTCGTCAAATCGGGTCAGTAGTATGTAGCTATGTTTTTCGTAAAATTCGATCAATTTAACCTTGCACTTCCCATGTTTGGCGCAGTTGCTACACTCCTTTTCCCTTAAAATAACCTTATAATCTCCTTTAATATAAAAGTAGTATCTATATTTGTCAAGAACCCTCGTTTTTCATCGAAAAAATTTTACATTGAACTCCCCTTTTGTTAGTAAACTTTCTACAGATCTCCTCCATGATTACCCTGATTAGTGTAGTACTTGTGCTCTTCAAAATATATCGATTCCCACCTTCGGTGCATGTGCCAAACTTGGTGGCAATTCGTTTAGTTGTTTCGTAGCTATGCTGAGACTTACATACACTCAATAGTGACGCGTAGAAAGAGACTAGGGATCTCCGACCAGAAGCCGGTTTAGTAAAACCTAATAACTTTAATCAAAAGACATTTATCCCGTTCTGTTTGATTGGGTTACTTTCTGAGTTGTGTTTCATGCGACAGTCAAAGTAGTTCGATTGAAAGAACGATTGCTCCCGGGATAAGAAAATGTTGCGTATTCGGGTCCTGTATGTGAAAGTTTTTTGTTGTGAAAATTAGTATTTGCAATGAAATAGCATTCATCAGACTTACAAATATACTAATTAGAGCTGTGCGCCGATCAAAATTGTCAACATCGGCGGCTGAAACGTCTTTTTGACCAGCGGCGGCGGCGAATCGGCGTGACGCTATTTCCTGAAAACATCGGCGGTGGAGGCGGCGCGATTCGGCGTAATCAATTATAAACATATTAAAAATTTTAATATTGATTCACACAGGACAATTTCTCTATCTTATTGTTTTGTCGACCTACAATCAAAGATCCTAATGTTTATGTGATCCATTAAAGCCAACGTAGTGAATAGAGATGGTAAATGGTTTCGAATGCATCGAATTAGAGGAGAAATTGAGATGAATATAAGTGCGATTATTTGGAGATGGTTTACTATTGTTTAAATAAATATTTCATTCATATACAAAGGGTTTTTTTTTATTATGAGCAAGAAATATGAACAGTTTAATAATTTTTTAGTTTGACGTAAAGCCGCCATGACTAAGTTCAGTTTTTGCAATGACTGAGCGGAAATATATATTGGAGAAGCCAAGTGAAAGAAAAACTAACAGAAAAGATGAATTTTTGGAAAAAGATAGGGGTTTGTCACAATTATTTGTCACACACGCATTTCCTGATCTCGACAAACTGATTTGAATGGTATATGGCTTTCAACTTGAAAATTCTGCCATCATCTGGTTTTCATATGTCATATTCGATCGATTATGTTGCCAAAAACGAACCGTGCTAAAATCGGTCCGAGGCTAAATATCATGCTGTACACAGTCTTTTGGGTAGTTAGAAACAAATGTATGTAACAGTATAAAAAATCTTGTTTTATGTTGCTCCCAAGCATTTCTTTGCCAGACAGCGCTCAAAACCTTTTAAATAAAGACAGAAAATAGACTTTGAATCAAATGACATTGGCTTCGGTTGACATCGGTAGTACTGATTTTCAGTATAAGTAGGAGGAAAGTAACTGTACTGTAATTTTCAGTGAATTTTCATGAAAACTGTAAAAAAATTTCCACATTGATAAAATCATTTTTTCGGCTGATGTAATATTATCGGCGGCACGATTAAAATGTGATAACCGGCGCGCTGATCATCTTTTTCTTAAATTGGCGGCGTGTCGAAATTATCGGCGGCGGCGGCGTGGCGCGGCGGCGCACAGCTCTAATACTAATATATCAGATATTACTAATATAATTATCCTCATTCAAGTAGTTTTCTTTGCGTATGGTCCTTCTTGCTTTTGATGCAAAAGCCGTTATTCCTTTATAAATATTCGGAGTGGTCCGTTTTCAGTGATATCCTTTCTATATGATCTTTCTGGAAATGTATCACTCCATATTCTGTAAAATCAAATATTTTAAACGATTTTAAGTTTTGTTACACAAATGTCTGTACAATAGTAGTAAATATGAAGCACACACTAGTAGAAATTGAGCGAAAATCATCTCATAAGAAACTGTGAATCATTCAGCACAACAGAGGATATTCGATGATTATCAATTTTACACAACACTCAGGGTAATTACATTTAATCATAACGTTTCATGCCACGTGCTCGACCTGGTTTCTGTCGGCTTCGGAAGCGTCTTTATCCACCAAGACGCTTCATCAGGCAAAATAGATAGAGAGACGTGAGTGCTACAGTTTTACCGTGGCCTCGAGTAGATGGATGTTCATTGTTTGTAGGCCTCGAGGGAGAAACGATTGCATTTCAGCCAGTCCAGTCAGACCATCGAGAGTAACATAAACTGGGGTTTGAAAATTTCCTCAATTAAGTTGGCTGTATAAACCCATTTGGCGCAGACATTATAGCAGATATTTGCATTTATTTTTCACGTGTTGTATGCCAAATGTACACCCACGACGCTACCTACCCATATCGTTGGGTAAATTCCCACATGAATTGTTTTATTTTTCGCTTTTTATTTGTTTAGCATTTAAATCACATGCTGCGCGAATTGTTATAATACCTACGACCAGAACCAGAGCATAGCCATATGAAAGAATTCGAAAGAAAAATATCGCCCTAAAAGGCATTTATATCTTTCTTCGGATTTGTTCTCAATTATATCAATATCAAAAAATGATACACGTAATTTTGTTCACCGTCGAAGTGACCTTCAAAATGTTAAAAAAAAAGTTATTCATAGAAACAGCTCATTTATTTTAAATTTCAACATGTTCTGATAAAAACCGCTTTCTTCCTCTCGTCTACGTAAACTTGACGTTGAAGTAATTGATATTCTCAGTGAAGAAAATATTACCTTTCATTCATGTGAAACGTACAAGAAATCTTCGATAAAAAGTAACAAAAGGAAAGGAAAAAAATATGTAAAACACCTCACCTTTTCGGCAACGTTGCCACGTTTGCGCTCTGTCCCGGCTCCGACTTATATATATGTACACGTTTTTATGAGGTCTATGTACGGCTGTCTCTACCCGCCCATGTTTGGCTCTGTATCTCTCCGGCCCCCTCGCTGATGAACTCTGCAGCTCCTATCCGTATAACCAAGCCAGTTCGCCCAGCTCTGTGCCTACTTTTGCTTTTTTTCTCTCCTATAGCATGCGGGGAATAACGTTACTGGCGGCGTAATAAAATCAAGCGAAGAACGAAAAACGAATCACTTGCCGGTTAAGGCTTGAGCTGCTTTTTCTTCCTCTTCTTGTATACAATAAATTATATAGCAAAAAAGAAAACCGGGAGAAACAGGAATAAACAATTTGAGTAAAAAATCTTCTATTATGGAATATTCCGTGACTAAATGCAACAATAATAGAACAATCTCTATTTCCAATCAGTTATTCTTTCAAGTCATTGCACATGTACAAAAAATGCGTTTTTCGAATTATCAATTGATACCCTCACTCTTGACATTGAGGGTATCATTCGTTTACTTCAAGCACAAATAACATGAGAAAAGTAGTTTGAATACGACTTGATCAGCTATCAATATGAGCTATTTGATAATTAACATAACAAATTTTCAAACGAATCCCAAAAAGAAGATGAAAGCTTCGGGAGAAAATATTTTACCAAAAATTTAGTCCTAAACGATCGACATAAACATGGAAAGTGATACCAATAGCAGCCCTTACACGTGACAATATTATTGTCAATCCAAAGTATTGTCAATACCGTCAATCCAATTGACTTGGTAACTGGAGTCCGCATTTTTCGAGAAAATCAAGCGTTTGGAGCTTCAAATATTGCAAATGAATATTAAAATATAGAGATAAGAGATTATTGCACATATTTAACAGTTTCTCTCTGGAGAGAAAGTATTGTTGGATTGATGAGCAGTTTTGATTTTTTTGACAATATTTTCGTCAATCCAATGAAGTTCCCATTACACGATCAAAAGTATTGTCAATACTCCTTGTATTGACAATAATATTGTCTCGTGTAAGGGCAGCTAATAAAAATGAGTGTGAAAAAATACACACTTAAAGCCGATTCTCGTATTCGACATAACGAGATACCGAATTAGGTCGAAGGTCGAGCTTTCGTTGCCAACGAAATTTTACTGATTGTTTTGAATTCCAAACATTCTTTTCCGAAATCCGTTCCTTAATATTTTGATATCTCGGTATCTTGTTGCCGAGGTTTAGCATATGAATTTGCAGAACTTATCAGTTAATAACAAATACTCCAAGTTCAGTGGATGCGTTTGTCGAAATTTTGAGTAGTGTGTTAGCCTTTACCGTAATTCGCAAAAAAAAAGTTTTATATATCGAATCGAATCAATCGAGGAAATGTTTGTGACTATCTGTGTATTTAAAACAAATAGGTCAAGATTTTAAGATATGACTCGACTGATTTTGATAAAACTAGTCGTAAATGAAAGGTCTCGGCGTCAGCCAGATGTTTGGATGTTTGTTTTTTGATATCCGATGATTACCTATTTTTTGATATCCGATGATTACCTATACCTGTATTCAACTACATTTTCTGGAGGACCAACCTTTCATATACTTTTATATTCATGTTCCATCAGCTGTGTTATGTTTATCAAAGTTTTCATTCATTCACACTATTCAAAATATTTCTAAAATTTCAAGTGACGACTTATACATTTTGATACGAAAATCGACGGCAATTCTTTCTAACCACAATTTTAAAGCCATAAAATTTTTTAATACTCAAAATTTCTGAAAATTTAATGTCATGTGTCCAGTTTTAATACATCAATAATTATTATACTCATTTCTCAGATAGGATAATAGTTTATCGAATATTTTCAGAAAAAAAATACGTATAACACAAAATGTTATTTATTCAGAATATTTAAGACATATTCAATATTTAGGAAGAATGATCTATACATTTACAACTCAACAAGAAGTATTCTCGCTATACGTAATACTCTATAGATTGCCTAGATTTTGAGCAAATAGTATGTACTGTATTGATTTGGCACTTTTATCTTAACAATGTCATACAATATGCAATACTCAATTCTATACAACTTGTTCGATGTTGGTTGTTGAAACTGTTTGATTTTGGAAACAAGGAATTTATCAATTAGTTAATAAACTGCTTCAAAACATCATTATAGTTAGTTAGTTAGTTTTTGAAAAAAAAAATCTTTCCTCAAAACTACATTTTCAAAATACGTGAAATACTTCCGAAAGAACTAATGACTAATGGCTCATATTACAAATATAGCTTATTACATCGCTCCCATTTCTCCTACTACATAAATATGTATTGCGCAATGGCTGCCCCCATAACGAAAAGCATTTACCCAAACTATCTCGGCAAACTGCTATCCTGATTTTCGCATCGCAACCGTATAGCGCAGCACTTCCGGTTACATTGTCTGCTTATCGAGGAGCATACATCCCTTCGTTCCCTTTTACATTTGCAAAGAACCGGCCAGTGAAAAATAAAAAGAAGGAAGGGAACTGACATCAACTATACGGAACTATAGATTGCAGACATTTGAACCATTATCAACTATTAAAGGATGGATATTATTCCGTTTTTCAACCAGCAGCAAAATTAAGTGAACAACCAATAAATAGCTCGTTGAACAGAAACAGGTGCATTGAACAACGTATCAAATGCGGTATGGTTCTGTTTCTGCAGGCTGTTTTTATGTTGTGAATGTTATTATTATTTTTATTATTATTATTCGTCGATCTCGGGTTCGGCATTGGACTTCCAAGGACATTAGTACATTATATAAGGATTCGTATTGCTTCCTCTTACCATATATCCTTTCACCTTAGGTATTCGTTTTCTCTTTCTAACCTGCATTGGTATATCTAGGAACATTTCTTTTTGCATTATTCCAGAATTTCTATCTCAACAATCCCAGTACGCATGAAATTTCTTCCGTTAGGACTCTTGGAAAGAATGCTACTGTTGTTGAAAAAGTAGAATCGTTTTTGTTATTTTCAATTTGAGAACCAATTAACAATTCAACGTCAACATTTCATAAGGTCACATAAACCAATGAGAGATTCTCTTTTTTACTTTCTGTATTGTTAATATCTTCTTAATTTTCTTGTATACTTACAAAATATTCGTATAGAATGAAAGACAATATTCCCATGTTTCTAACAGTACCAAATATGTAACGAACATTCGTATAATAACGCAGATATAGTCAAAAGAGAAAGTATACAAAGAGAATCTGTCAATTGTTTTTATGACCATTTTGAAATGTTCGACTAACTTTATTTTTTATTTTTTCACCACAAGTCATCGGAACAATATGATTTCTAGAACAGGAATATTCTAATACAAACATTTATTAATATAATTCTATAGGTAATAATATTATTCATCTTGAACATAATATTTTAGACATTTAGGTATGTGTGTTGCAGAACGATTGTAAATTTTGATCGAATAATGCAGGAATAATGAAAGAAGAAATTTAGTTGCTGTAGTAAAGGGTGATTTTTTAAGAGCTTGAGAACTTTTTTAAACAATAAAACGCATAAAATTTGCAAAATCTCATCGGTTCTTTATTTTAAACGTTAGATTGGTACATGGCATTTACTTTTTGAAGATAATTTCATTTAAATGTTGACCGCGGCTGCGTCTTAGGTGGTCCATTCGGAAAATCCGCTTTTTTATCGACAAATTTTGTTCAGCGATGAGGCTCATTTCTGGTTGAATGGCTACGTAAATAAGCAAAATTGCCGCATTTGGAGTGAAGAGCAACCAGAAGCCGTTCAAGAACTGCCCATGCATCCCGAAAAATGCACTGTTTGGTGTGGTTTGTACGCTGGTGGAATCATTGGACCGTATTTTTTCAAAGATGCTGTTGGACGCAACGTTACAGTGAATGGCGATCGCTATCGTTCGATGCTAACAAACTTTTTGTTGCCAAAAATGGAAGAACTGAACTTGGTAGACATGTGGTTTCAACAAGATGGCGCTACATGCCACACAGCTCGCGATTCTATGGCCATTTTGAGGGAAAACTTCGGAGAACAATTCATCTCAAGAAATGGACCGGTAAGTTGGCCACCAAGATCATGCGATTTGACGCCTTTAGACTATTTTTTGTGGGGCTACGTCAAGTCTAAAGTCTACAGAAATAAACCAGTAACTATTCCAGCTTTGGAAGACAACATTTCCGAAGAAATTCGGGCTATTCCGGCCGAAATGCTCGAAAAAGTTGCCCAAAATTGGACTTTCCGAATGGACCACCTAAGACGCAGCCGCGGTCAACATTTAAATGAAATTATCTTCAAAAAGTAAATGTCATGTACCAATCTAACGTTTAAAATAAAGAACCGATGAGATTTTGCAAATTTTATGCGTTTTATTGTTTAAAAAAGTTCTCAAGCTCTTAAAAAATCACCCTTTATAAACTACGTTCAAACGTATTCTGCAATATAACGGAACTCTCCGTTCAGCATTTGAATATGGAGGCAAGAGTGTCTGTACTGGATTTGCTCATTTGTTTGAGCATTAACAATTCACTTTGTGAAAGTAAAACTACTACCCATGTTAGTTTCAAACTTATTTTTTTTATATCGAACTCATCTTTGTCCTGAATTACTCTATATGCTAACTTTGACCAAACGAAATATATTGGGTTGTATTACTGTCGATCAATGATTCGAAATCTTTAGATAGCCCAAATGCTACTTATTCTGAAATGACAGCCACTATCTGATGGGTGGATACATGACAGCCGTTTTTTCATTCTGATGTTTTTCCGACAAGAAAAAACGTCGTCTCTTTGCTCTATTCATAAAAAATAGAATAATACTAGTTTTGAATGGGCTTTGGAAGCGGAGTAAGTGAAGGGGAACTGGTAAAAAATCAAACCACGCAAGAGACGTAGAGTGAATGCGAAGGATCAACGAAGACCGTTAGCCAGACGGAGCAGGCAATACACGGAGCAGACGGAAAATACACAAACACGTGTTTGTGAGATGCAGTTGTGTACGTACGATTTCGCGTTTGTTCAGTGTAGAATAAAATGTCAGCCATTTCGCATTGAAGACGGCTACGCTGCAAAATGTTCAAATGATACTACAGTTACTGGCGACAATCGTGAGAATGAATTTCGTAGAGTTCTTTGAACCAATAATTGAAATTTTAAGTATTTAGTGATTGTTATTGTGTAGAGCTCAATAATCAAATAGTATTTTTTTGTTAATCACTTCGTACTAGACTAAACATCAGTACTGCGTAGCCGTTTTCACTTCTTATGCACACCGTCTAGCGGCGAAATGGAGAACCTATTCACTCATCTTCGCTGGCCTACTCCGGATGCAGAGTTGCCATAAACTTTATAGGTCTGCTTGGCTAATATACCGTGAAAAAATGTCTTATATTAGAAATATCGATGTTTAATTGTTCTAAGCATCCATTTTACGAGACTATGCTATCATAATTTGAAAAATTATGTTGCTTTCAGATGTACTTAATTCATATCTGGATTTGGCACCACTGTTAGTGGTTTTCTCTACTTTTGGTTGGCTGCTTGTTGGTGTATGTTATTACAGTATATCGAATGCGTTGAGCGAAAAACAAAAGAAAACGACGAAAACCTGCGATGAAATGCATATAGAGCAGAAGAGAGAGGAGAAACAAATTTCGAGAGCGAACGACTCAATGAGAACCGAACCGTGTGTGATTTGATGACTGAGAAAAGAAAATGGCCGCCGTCGCTTGTGTGTACATCAGCACTTTGGTAGCGCTCTTGGCATAGACGTTTTGTTTTTTCACGTAATTTTTCACCTTCTAAGCGCGGTTCATCGACACGATCGTGGCGATAGGTTTCGGTTCCGGAGTTCCAGCTGCTATTTTTGACGGACAGATAGTGAAATCGATAAAAGTTAAAACCTGCTGGTCTCCCCGAGAAAAAAATACTCTCGACCGCATCCGGAATAATTCGGTGTTACTGTGGATTTCCATCAGTAGTTGTTTTTCCTTGCTGATTCGGTTCCTCTTCCTTTTGGATGGGTCCGAGGCGCAGAAGAGTGCGCTGCTTATTTCGCCACACCGAGTGAAGTATCAAGCAGAATTTCATATTTTCCAGTGCTTCAGCCTCATGCGTTCGATTTATTTTTCGTTTGATTCGAGAGAATTGAATGTGAGTAGATTGCTTACGAGACGGTAACGGTGGTGTGGAGAAAAACCCAACAACAATAGTAACAACAGCAGTAGTAGCAGCAAGCAGAAGAAGAAAACGGCGAATTTCTGTGCCTACTTTGCTATTGGGAGGATGAAGTGAGTGATGGGTTTGGAAAACTGGGTAGTCAATTGCAACCAAAATATTGTGCAAATTGTGTTTCTAGAATGGCCTGATCGGGTCCCGAAAGTGTTAAGTGATGTCTGACAATGGCAAATATGTTGCAAAATTAAAGGTGCTTATGTGTGAGAAGTGTGGTTTTTCAAACATTTTTGCTACTGTTCGAAATGTGACTAAGGTGCAATGGCATAGGCGACGTGGATTTTTTTCTTCAAGTGGAACCCAGTCATAGGATTAATCCGGGTAAAAACGCTAACTGATTGCCATGTGGTGTAAATCATTTTCTCTGACCAGCTGAAAAATAAGAAAAGTATAAGACAAAAATCAAGGAACATTCCTCCATGTGATATTCTCGATTCTCATGACATATGTAATCTTTATACCATGTGATAGGAACGATATTAGGTTTCAGGCAATTCACAAAACAGAGTTATGTCAGTTTTACTTAAAACACATGTTTTAATTATTCTGTTCTATCTATAACAATATTATGATACTATCAGTCTTATATCAAATGAAAGTTATTAGTATGCAAAAGAAACAAAAATTGTCTGATGAATGTCAATTTTGCAGGTACTTTAATTTGCTATACCAAAATGTTACAATGATGTGAATTATCCAAAATGTTACAATGATGTTGAATTATTTTATCTTTACCAACTTTTCGGTACATCCATTTCATTAGATGGTCCGAAATGCGACCCGTATATTTTATGATTTTATTACGCTTTTTTAAAAACAAGCATATTAAAACGTGCTTGAAAAATTCGATTCCTGTCTCGGTGATTCTGTAAATGTGTTTGTTTAAAAGTATCTAAGCTTACTTGTACCCTGAACTGATTTTCTTTTCGAATGATAGGCAATAATGATGCAATACTGCATACAACGTGCGACAATCCTAAAGGCTTACTAGTTGTAAAATAGTGGGAAAACAATAGTCAGATACTAGAGTATAATGCATGTATGTTGGAGATGCTAGAGTATAACTTTTGAACTTGTATACATATATAAACATCTTTAATCATATCTTTTAAATTTGGTTAAGAAGCAAATATTGAAAAAATGCATCTCCTAAGGAAGTCTGTTTTATAGATAGACCTTTCATGTATTTATTTTTGAAACAGGCAAATTGCAATGATCATTTAATTGTAGTATTTCCTTTTTAATGGGATTTTAGCTAAGAGCCTTTTTCCTCAGTTGTACCGGATTATATGTTATGTCTAAAAATAAAAAGTAGATCTGATACATGGAAATGGAACGTTGTCAATTTTCTTGTGGTATAAACTTGGTTACATGATAAATTATAGACTACAAATTTTCTATAATTTTCTGAATGTTAAGTACCGGAACAGAGTCGTCGAGAATACGTTTTACAGTGGATTCATGATTTGATTTGTATTCAATGATTTTTTTTCTAATCGGATTCCAAATCCATTCAGGCACATCTGCTATGTTCAAAATTAATTTCAAAATAAATCATGCGTGGTTAAAAAAAAATTTTGGAATTAAATATATTTTGGTTAGGAGTCATATAGCTAGTTTGTCGAAACTACAGTTAGAGCTTCGATTTTATAAAAATTCGTTTTGTATGATAGGATTCAACAATTCTAAAACTAGATTATGTAAGTACTCTTGTTACTTTCAACATCACTTACACGCAGAGTAATTTTATAGAATTTGAGGATCATAATATAGAAGATAGAACAGAGAGATAACGGATATATTTGTCCAAGGTTCAAGAGCGCTGTTAATCTTATGATTGACTTTGAGATGAATTGGTGTTTCCGAATTTCTTATTATTTCAGATACAACAAATTGATCATTATTTTGAACGGGTTTATCCATATACCATTCGATCTATTACGAACGCTGTCGCAGTCAAAAAATATTCATGATGAATATTTATAACTATACTATACTAACTATAGAAAGGTACCACCATACTTTACCAACTATAGAAAGGTTCATGGAAACTATTCTAAATGATGGCAAAGCTTGTTAAAACTAATTTTCCTTTTGATTGAAGGCTGCTATCGAATATTTCGTATAAGCGCTGGGGACTCTTTTCGCACTTGACGCCGTGACAAGAAATCGATATTTTCAATGAGGAAAAGACTGACCATAACTACATACATATCGTTATCGAACCATGAAGCACGAAAAGTACGGGAGTTGAACGTTGGTGTTTTCTTCAATTAAATTACATATCCGCATTCGAGTAATATTTGCCTCTAGCCTTCCTGATTTAATGCCGTAAAAGAATTAATACCCTGCCGGGCGGAACCCGAGACAAAACAGTCAAAATATATTACGTTTTATTTACTATCCTGTGCGCCATCGCCCATCACCACCCACACTACCTTGTATGGCATTGGCAGGGCATCGTCAGACACTCACTGGCACTGGCTCTGAGTTTGCTCGGTCGTTTCGTTGCTTTTGGCTCGGTTCCATCTACATTGCACGCAGCATCAGCAGAGCTCTCCGCAGGGAAACCAAAGTATGCCTGGGTGTGTCCTATATAAAACATTTCGAACGACGGAAAATTATTACCATTTCAACGTAATATCCTCGTTGTAATTTCGGAGTTGGAGCTGAAAGCTCTATTTTATTTTATTTTTCTCAATGTTCTCACATTGGAGACTGTGAACATCCTGCTTCAATTACGTAATTGTCGATAATCGCGCAATTTGTTGTATGTTTTGTTGACTACTGCGCAAACTATGTTAAATTCGAAATTGGCAAGAATCGCAATTTCTGTTGACACGATTCTTTGTAATTTCTGTTGACAAGCTTGAATTTATATGAACACTTACGTTTTCCTAAGGAATCAGTTTTGTGTGTCATATAGACTTTCACCATGGGTTAACTCATTAGTCGTGTCATCACATTGTTTTTTAGATTATCACTTCGGCTCTAAGAAACATTATGACAACAAAATTAGTGTGGCATGCGAATTTGAACGAATTATAGAGACGTTATAAACTGGAATACGGAGCTACCCGTTTTGTAGGCCACCGTTGGAGCTGACCAAATTAACTGTTATATTGGTTATTGCGTCTGTTATTTAATGGTCGTATCCTTTTGGTTCCTTTAATTTAATTTGTGAATTTGTGGAGTTTAGAATCGAATACAGATAGGCTGCTTATTCATCAAGCATCTTAACCGGAACATCTTTGAAACTCTCCCGTTAGTTCATGTTCAGATGAACTTCGACAAATACAAGGAACAGATCACTTTAAAGAAGCGATATTAAGATCGATGTTGAATACACAATGAAAAGGTGAACTTAATATGGTACATTCAAGTAAATCGTAATTCAGAGTTCATTTTGTTTATATATTAAATGTATTAGAAGGGATCTTTCTGTTGGTCATATATGGTATTTGATAAAATTATGAATCTTCCTGTGCATAATATTCTTAGTGTCTAAGATAATAGGACAAAATTATGTATGTGGTTTTTGTTTTCGAAATAAGTTAATTCGATCTATTTAGTATAGTAATATTTTTTGAGGCCATAGAATTTGAATTATCATTCAAATTATGACTCAGATTATTGCATTTTGTAGAAAATTTCATCGAAACTAGTTTTGATGAATTTATTAACAATCAATATATTGAATGCTAGTCACGGCAGTACTTCTATGCAAGTATTATGTATTCAGTTTGTTTTTTTTATGGTGTAAGGGGTGAACATTATGCAACAGCTCTATGAATTACGTGTTTAAAAAACTTGAAACCGATTTACCTCAATATTCAACTATTCGTGTTTATGGAATAAACACAAGATGTCGTTCAACTGCAGCATAAAAGCAAAAGAGAAATGACTCTTCAAATTCTGTGATGTTAATTTCGATGGTTTTGTTAACATGCGGATGCTAATCAATGGTCTCAGTTCTAGTAGAAGTATATGAGTGGCAGTAAATGAAATTTTATCGTTCTCCTGCTAATCGTATTACTTACGCAAAGTCGTGCTATGCATGTGTTAAAATATCATAAGGCAATTTGAAGAAACCGTATTCCGGTGATGATTTCGGAAAGTTTTCGATATTTGTATTTCGATTACCCGTATGCTTTAACGTATCTCAATCCTACAGTCGAATGATAAGGATTATTACACAAAATATAGAGGCTATCAGGTATATTGGAAAATATTGAATACGGTTGGAAATGTTTATTATCCAACGAAACGAAATATCAAAGATAACATGTTCGAATATTGCATAGAAGTAGAATCCGCACTAAGTGATGACTTTTTGGGTATTAAAGCAGGGACGATTTTAGAAAAAAAATTTAAACCCGATCGAAGATTCTTGATTTATTATAGACGTGTGACGATAATGTGTAAGATGTATCATTTGGATAAATGTAATCTGTTTATACAAAAAAATGAGAAGGTTTTATGACTGTTGGAGAAGGAGATATAAAATCTCAGCTCCACTGGACTTTTATCTTGCTACTAAATAAATAAATGTATACTTTCTAACCCTTAGTGAGAGGTTGGTATGCTGCTTAAAAAGCGTTAGACTTACCCCTCATGCTATGCAAGAACCTGGGTGATATATCTCGCTTACTATAATAATTATTATCAACATCTTAGCCAGCTAGATTTCGTTTATCGGTTAGAGATTTTAACTAGGCATTATTCGTCCTAAAATTGTTTTCCATAATTTAACGCTTTGATTCGGATGTACCCCAGCATGTTTAAAGCCAGATGTGCTATTTTGCTGAAACGATTTCTAAGGTGTTGATCTAAAAATATGGGTTAAACATGTTAATCCGTATTTTATAATTTCTTATTTCTTATAAATAACACACTTGAGCACATTCGTTCCCATTCTTAGGCAGCGCTCTGTGGCACAATATCTACAACAAAGTTTATCATTCTGGTTTTGGCAGAAACAAAACCGTTTGTGTTAAACGAGACACCCTTGATTCTTGTTGTTCCACATGATTTTGTCGCTCGCGCTTCTGACATATGCTTTGAAGTCCCAAACGATGTTCGGTCAATCAATAACACCCACCACCGATACTTGCCTGGAAAATCGATCAGACGCTCAACCGTATTTATAATAGATATATTTGAAAACAGGTTCTACTGATAAGTAATCTTCAAATATGCCAATCCAAAACGTACAGTACACGTGGTTCGAGGAATTATCGTCTGCGTGTGCTGGCTAAAAAGTATTTTCGGCATGTCGAACATACGTGGTTAATTGATGCTCGAGAAACCTAAAATATAAAGAAAAAATATGCCACCGTCATCACCGCCGTCATCAACTTTACCGTCTTATAACCATTCGAACAAAATGGCCGACCTACAAATTTTTCCGATAGCACCTTGCCTCGCTCGCTTCGTTCGAGTCTGGTGTGCAAATGTGTGAATCTTTTGGCGAATGTTGTTCGTCTGATGCTTACAAACATGTCGAGAGCTCACACAACATGCATGCTTAGTATGCTTATGTGGAGGTTGTTTTCAGCAGTTGTTTTTTCGCATAACTCATTTCCTACCATGCCCTTCCAGTGTAGGTTGCGTGAAAAATCTCCCCAAGAAGATCTTCGGAGCCCTTCGAACATTAGTAAGGAGACAGAAGCAAATAAAAGCAACAACTGATGAAAATGAAATGATTTTTGCTGTTATTCCGACATGCTGCGTTGAAGACGAAATAACGGAGCTCTGTCCGGGCTCATGAGGCTATGTCGGAATGCTTAAAGCAAAATGAAATGACTGGAAGGCTCTATCGTTAGTATTATGGTGGGGAATTTTCGTTGGGCAGCTGTGCAAAACGGATTAAGGAATTTATTCCAACCCTGAAAAGTGTTTGTTCATTTTTTTCATTAGTCATTTGCTGTAGCTTTGCCTAGTATAGGCACCCACTGTGCGTTATCCTTTCCAATCTTAGTTCATTCCATTTGTACTTTTCACTTACAGGCTCTCGTACTTTCTTGCTTCCCTCTTTACACTAGGCATTCCAGTTCTCGTAGAAAAAGCACTTCTTGACGTTTCGTAAATCGTGTATGTGTGTGTGTGTGTGTGTTTTCAGATCCAAAGAGAGAAGGCGCAATTGAGTTTCGTTACTGGATTTGATCGGTGTTGCGACGGCAATGAAACGCACCACAGCAGACGAATAGTGATAAAGAAGAGTGTTTATGAAGAGAAGAAGGCAAAGAATTCAGTGGAATAAAATACAAATGGGGTAAAACATGTTCATATTCATAGCAAGGGAAGGTGCATGGCCGGTCAGTCAGTCCCGTCATGGATGACCCCGAATTGAGTGGAAAAAAATTGTAAAAGGAAGAAAAACAACAAGAACATTTTGTAATTATGTCTCGTGTATTCGTGAGTATGGAATTCTTACTAACTGGCCTGTGGAATCGGGGATACGGGAACACCTCGGATCTGTTTTGCTGAGTCACGAAAATCACACTTCTTGCACCAACTGAACCCTATCACATTTCGGGACCTGTGCGCTTATGTTTAAAATACGGTGTTAATTGTGGACTCCTTTTCTTGCTTACAGGTGCAGAAGCTGATTCCGGGCGGATTTCTTCCTTTTAGTTTACTTTCGCAGTTCTTGAAACAATCGCACGTTTCATCCGTGGAATGATGAGCTCTGCATATTCGGCCGACAAAGTGATAGTGTCATGATTGTGCAAGTAAATTTCTGTAAATAGCTGTGCATAGTAGGCGATAAGGAAAAAGTTGGAGAAGAGAAAAAATAGTGATTATTTCTAAACCTAGTAGCTTTGACTGACGCATGAAATAATTCGTTTGAGTTATCTGTTGTTGTAAATACACGAAAAATCAGTCAGTCTTGATGAAGAAAAGAAAAAAAATAGTGTGTTCTGGTGATGAGAAGTGAAATTTTCTGCAATGTGAAATTAAAGCTCAACAGCGAAAAGTATAGTGAAAAATAGCAGAAGAAAGTGAAAATGTTGTGAATATTCGCTTGCCAGTGTGGTTTTTAAATTTGGCAGCGAAGCTAGTAAGCAAGCATTAATTGTGAAGTGGTTCTGAAGGAAAGCAAATCATTTCTACCAACCAACTGTGTGTGAACAACTACGGAAAAATATGCTGACTTCGGAATGAGATGGAAGCGGCTATACGTTCAGTGCAGCAGGTTGGGCCACCAGGCCAGAGGGCCGACACTGGCCCATCGCCGCAGCCTCCTCCAACGATGTCATTTCAACAGCGTGTGCCACCAGGTGCTGCGCAAATTCATAGGTAAGCAAACTTCAAATACAACGTATCCATTACTACAAGAAATGTGTATAGAAATTTATTTTTTGACCTGTGCTAATTTCTGGATTATGTATGAAAGAAGACATTTGACAAATGTCCACGATATAAGTCAACTTTTCGAAGGCCTTTTCCATTGAACCGCTTCTAAATACCACATGATTTCGATTGAAAGCTCAGTATTTTGTCTCGAAAGATCTGTTTCAGTTATTCGATATTCTCGGCTGCATCATGAAAACTGATCATTGTCAAAACTAGAAAAATTCGAGTGGCAATTGAAAACGGTTCAAGTCGCGAATAGGAATAAAAACCTGTTTTAATCCACCTATTGGTGTAATGATGCCTTTCTCATATATAATACTATGGTATTCTTCTAAAAATGTTTCCCTTCGATTTTTGAAAGAAACCAAGGGATTGTTTGTGCATTAACTAGTATTACATAGAGAATGAAACAGTTCTCTGATCGGTTAGGCCATCCATTAGAAAACGAAGTGGGTTCAGTTAAGTGGGAAAGAAAACAACGCGTTTTGTAGGTTACGTCACTTATATTTACCACTGAAAAACCCAGACGCCTCAAAAGACCCTGGGCCTGATGAAATACCACCTATATTCTCAAAAATATCTAGCAGAAGAACTTTCACAACAATTTTTTTTTCAATTTATCACTAAAATATGTCAAAATCTGATATCCGAAATTACCGTGAAATTGCCATTCCTATTTCTTTGTTTTGAAAAAATTGTGATCGAAAAATAATATTAATATCGGTTTATTTATAACCGGCTTTAACCAAGTTACGGTCTTTCACCGGTGTAAACAAAAAGTTTTCCAACTGAAAAATGTAATAAACAAACAGCAAGGATTTTTTAAAAGTCGCTCAACCACAACAAATCTTCTGGAATTTATCAATTGCATTTGAATGCCATGGATTCTAGCAACCACGTAGAAACTCTATACACCGACTTTAGTAAAGCTTTCGATAGTATCGACATACCATTTCTATTATACAAACTGCAGAAATTTAACACAGAACAGAATCTACTACAATGGTTCGAATCATACTCAATGAAACTTGTACAAGTTCGCTTACACAACATTCTGTCTGAACAAATCAATGTAACATCTGACGTACCTCAGAGATCTCATATAGGACCTTTTCTTTTCAATCTATTCTACATTTGGTGCATCAAAGGTATACTGAAGATTGATGTAAAAAAATATAACACAATAACATTCAGTAGGCAACATGAAACTCTATCTATACATGCATCTAGGAAATCAACTTGTAGAAAAATATAAAATTGTACGAGATATAGATGTAGTAGTATTTTTGTGGAATACTACAATACCATAATCAATGAAGCAAATAGTATACTGGGCTTTATTAAACGCTTCAGTCATAACTTCCAGGACCCATATACAATTAAATTTGTCTACAGTGTATATGTCAAAATTATTATGAGATATGCAATCTAGTATAAAATCCATACAATATTATTCACGAAAAACGCATTGAATCGATCCAGAAAGAATTTTTTCTATATGCACTACGTAAATAATACTGGACAGCATTTCCGCTACCATCGTATGAAGCACGTTGCCTGTTGATTAATATACAAACACTTAAAGAACGTTATAATCATGCAACGCTTTATTTTATTAACGACATTTTTTTTCAACGCGTACAACAATCACCTTCACAATTAATACAATAAATGTTTATATACCTGGCCGTCAATTACGAACTCGGATTTTTTTTTTAGAAAGACACAATGGAACAAATTATGCAAAGTCACAATAATCAATTTTATATTCATCTTGCCCTTACTATGTAAATAAATCAAATTAAAACCCAACTTTATCGTAGAAATAATCCGTGGTATAAATAAACAATGTAAATTATGTGAATGTTGTATACATCGAAAAAGACTGCTTTCCTAAGATTTTAAGTAGAATCCAAACTACATCATATGAAGAAATCGACGTTTTCATAAAACATAGAATTGAAATCATCTATGTCTTTTGGTTTGTTATTTTGAAAATATATACGTGTTTTTTTGCAACACGACATGTCTATAAGTAAATTTAATGTTTTATTTTTACATGCTTATAATTGGAAATTGAAGTGAATTATGAGTTGGTTTTATGAGTATCTATCGAGACGTAAATTTACTTGATTTTCTTTTTGTTTTAAAGAATACTCCGCTATCTTTAGGCGGAAATTCAATAGAGAAATACCAGAGTTTTTAACAATGACTGTTTCCTATGATTTTATTTTAACAATGACATTTTCCTATGATCTAAGACTTCCAGTTCCGGAGTAGGGTAAAGTGTGTTCAATATTGTACACCGTCACTTAAACCGGTGAAACAAAAAACGTAAAAAAAATTTCTAAGCTAGTCTCAAAACTACACATATCGATAACACCATTATCAGTAGGCAACTAAGCAAATCGATTCCGACTATCCTGGTTCTCGGTTCCGGAAGCACCGGAAATAGTGGTCATATATTCCAAAACGGATCTCACTCACTTTTCTCAGCGATGGTTTGACCGATTTCAACAAACTTAGATTCAAATGAAAGGTCTCACGGTCCTATATGGATTTCTTGAATTTCACATGGATCCGACTTCCGGTTCCGGAGTTATAGGGTAAAGTGTGTACAATATTGTATTGTGTGTACAATATTGTATTGAGCTATTGATCAGACTCGAAAATCAAATCGTTGTTACTTTCGTTTCGGAATATATAATGGTATAAGTTACGTAACCGACAAAATGATTTATTTTTTCATAGTTAATTTTTCTCAGACATGGCTTTTAAGGCCATCGTCCAAGTACCATGCGCGCGGGTGGTTTTAGGAAATTTTCGATGGAAATTTTGAAAAATTTGCCAAAACCAAAAACATAGAGACCTTTGAAATACATTTATCTATCTACAGGGTGAAAATGGCTGGAAAATTTGGAGGTTTCTCCGAGTCTAATCAAAAATAGCTCTGAAAAATGAGTGTTTTTGTGATCTTTCAAAATTATCTGCAAAAATACAGCGATGACATAAACTTTTTTTTTCAAATAAACTTTATTATGGATACACAAATTACATTCGGACACATTTTTGGAAAACCTTTTCACGCTTTTCATAGAAAATCCACGAATTTCAAAAATTTCCACGAAATCGCTTATATGAAATTCGTTGATTTCCCAAGAAAAGCGTGAAAAGGTTTTCCAAAAATGTTTTCGAATGTGATCCTTGTTCCCAGCATGAGGTTTTTTTTGAAAAAAAAATTTCATTAAATCGAATTATTTTTTCAAATAATTGTGAAAAATTACAAAAAAAGCTCATTTTTTCAGCGCTATTTTTGATAAGACTCGTAACATCCTCCGAATTTTCCTGTCATTTTCACCCTGTAGATAGATAAAAGTATTTCAAAGGTCTGTATGTTTTTGGTTTTGTCAAATTTTTCGAAATTTCCATCGAAAATTTCCTAAAACCACCCGCGCGCATGGTACTTGGACGATGGCCTTAAACTGTTGAGACGATTTTAACAAATCTACTATTGAATTGTCAAACAAATTCGAAGATCAAATAGATGTCACTTCCGGTTCAGAAGATATAATGGCATAAGTCACGTAACCGACATATCCCAGTTTTCTTAATACACCAAAATGACTCGATAAATCGATTTCGAAAGACTCAGACTCTTTTTAAAGCTACTATTAGGTTATTTGATAAGCTCACAATACTAATAGCCGAGGATAGAGTCTTACAAATGTTCTGATGAGACTGTTTAAATAGCAAGAGAAAGGCATTATCACACCACTATGTGAATTCAGAGTCATGTAAAAGCCACAAATTTAACAACACAATGTCGAGAGCCATTACATTCAAATGTGCAAGCTTCTGACAGACATAACCATTGTGTATGCGAAACTGTGTTCGTTATACCAATCAGTTTTTAATTTTTCAATAGATATATAATTAAAAACAAAGCGCAATTGCTATATAATTGAAAACAAAGCGATATTATTACACCTACGATTTATGTTACACTGGTCGCTGAAACATTTTTACTTCATTCAAGAATGTATTATCGATTGTGACATTCCTGAAAATAATAATGCTTAAATTTCCGAAATGACGTCAGCTTTATCTGAATCCAAATTTGACGGTTCGATCGGCTCTCTAAGAGATCTCTAATCGGAAAGGATTCTGATTAAATATTTGCATCACTAAGAATTCATATTTGAAGTGGCGTGTCTACCGCGAGAAAAAATATGACGATATAAAACGGTATGTTTCTTGATTCATATTTTTTCTACAGATTTGAAAAAAAATATTTTATGAAATATCCAAAACAGTTCTTTAGGACAAATTTATTGTTCGGAAAAGAAAGATGAGTGTTTTCTGCTGAAATGCATCAGCTCCACTGAATATCAATATCAATCTATATGTGCTTGAACATTCATCAGTGTTACCGTTCAGGTTTTATATGTGTTGCACGGTAGTAAAACTATACGCACGAGTATTATCCGGTGCACACGAATATAAAAACTACGGACCAAAATTTATATTGAAGAGTTCGATGTAAATATAAAACAAATTTTGAATAATAGTGTAAGACGTATGTTTGAACAAGTAATTCAAGCATTCTAAGATGCAATCTGTGAAGAGAGATGGACCGTTGAAATACGGAAACCGCAATAGACATAATTTTCCATCCTTTATGCATTATTAACTTTAACATGAATTAAATACATTTATTTGTCCATTGTAAAGTACATTACTAAGTTAATTTTTCCCATGTAGGATTCTTAAAATGAATACATTTTCCATCTCCAGTAACACTTTGATGCAAAACTGATTTTCTTTTGTGTCAAAATTTCACAAGTTTTCCTTCGTTTTTCATTATTAAATTCTTTCATTAAATTCATGTGGCATCCATTTTTTACTCTTTTTAATTTGTTGTGCAACATTCGCCATTCACTTTCGACAAGAAGTATCATCTTCACATCAAAATCATTACTCACATCAAAATCATTGTCTCTCAACCGTTTAAGTTATCTTTTGCTTATTGCTTCTGATAAATCAATGCCTCAACAAGTATTCGATGCGACTGCAGCACCTTTTTTTAAATAAAAAAATAATGCTCTTTTAAAATCATCATTTTTTGGTACAAAATTTGAATTTTTCAACATGATGAATAAATATGATATTGTTGGACAAGTCAGGTCACTATATGAAAAATTTTTGGCAGAACATACTAACTAAAAAAATTAAGACTCGTTCACACCAAATGTCCATTATCGACATATTTGTATCTTAACGCTCTCTCTAACCTGGTATATCTGCGTTAGAGAAGGATTGCGATTCAAAAGATAGCAAATTTCGTTTACTCCTAATAATTATCAGCCTTCTTTTGCAGACCAAAAATTTCAGTTCAGGGCAAATGTGTTAGTTTGAGATTCATCCCAACCTCATCAAGTAAATTTGAATTGGCATATGTATGTAGGTATGTATGTATGTATGTGTGAAGCCACCATCAGTTCAAGGCATTACCAGTGTATGCGGATAGAGTTACAGTAGATCCGAGTTTGATTATCAGATAGCTTTCATATAACTGCTGTTAAGAAGGCCAAAATGGGTATTAAGAACCCGGCGCCTTCCAGCAAGAATATCCAGCCATATAATAAAGAATTTCGCTATACCAGCTTAAACCCGCCTGATGGTTTGTTTGTTAGAAGGGTGCGTCGTACTCATTTCAGACCTTCAGGGAGAAACACAAAGCTTCCCCCCGTGACTCAGGTTGGCAATCCACTCCATCATTCAGTCATTCACTTGTAAGATACCCTGATGCATTCCCTGCCCCTCTCCGTGTCGATATAATTGAGCATAATATAATATAATATAATATAAATTAATATAATAAATATAATATAATTCAATACAATATAATATAATATAATATAATATAATATAATATAATATAATATAATATAATATAATATAATATAATATCATACAATACAATGTAACATAATTTAATATAATACAATATAACATAATAAAATATAATATAACTACAGAGAACAGACCAAGCTAGTACAACCTTTTGAAAAAGCTGTGTAAAGCATACATGTGAAAATTCGTTGAAAATCACCGTTGCACGTGACTTTACACGCATGAATGTCTGTTGGATCTATGTTCTATGTGTTTTATGTGATATAACATAATATAAAATAATATAATATAATATAATAAAATATAATATAATATAATATAATATAATATAATATAATATAATATAATATAATATAATATAATATAATATAATATAATATAATATAATATAATATAATATAATATAATATAATATAATATAATATAATATAATATAATATAATATAATATAATATAATATAATATAATACAACATAATATAATTTAATATAGCACAATATAATATAACATTACCCAATATAATATAATATAACATAACAACATATAATATAAGACGAAAATATACGAAGTAATATGCTATGATACATTATATAACAGTTGATGTCGAAGTGTAAGTTATGCTCTTCTTTCGTCGCAGTACTGCAGAAAATATAATATTTCTTTTTTAATAAAAATAATAATAATAATAACAATATATAATACAATGTAATATAATTCAATTCAATATATAACAAATAATGCAACAAACAACAGAACCACATGTTTCTATATACTGTGATAAGTATTCACTTTAGGATGGGCTTCAACCTACAAGGCATTTCGCACCCTCTCATTCTGTGACAAACGCTGAAGGCAATAGCACCTAGTCGACGCCGTTCTATTGACCAAATGTCATCATAGACGCTCGGGGAGGCATGAGATAGGAACTTGCGAGGACTTAGTAATCTCACCATTTGACGACCTCAAGTAAATTCGAATTGGCATATTCTCACAAAACTCAATTACCGGTAGAGACACCTGCGTATGAAAAATGAAACTAAGAAAAGCCACGGGTTTCGGTTTTTTTTTAATAATACGAATAGATATCATAACTAAAAATGAGCTCGACGTGTACGGGAATTGATATGAGAGTTATTAGTACATTGGAAATTGGAAGACAAGTGAAATATCTGGTTCGGTTAGTTCTTAATCGACGACCATTTTTCAGACAGAAGTGTGATGTTGAGTATCAGAATGTTTAGCAACCGAGTATCATTTAGTTTGAATACTCTACTTGCTATTTCCGGGCTTTCGAAAAATAGTATTGATGCTAGTATGATGATCCATTCTAAATAAACTTTAGTTTTTGCACAATGAATCTAAATTGACAATACCACTCAAGAGCAAAAACAAACACCTGCCAGAATTTTTTGAATGAATTGGCCCGTTTTTATCAGAACTGTTACAAGAAGTAAATTTTTCTACCGAATTGATAGCTTTTGCTGAAAGTATCATCTCTGCACGAGCAGCACCACTGCATTTCCTTTCAATTGCCAACTAATTTCGGGCATAAGGCGGAAACCACATAACGACTAATCGTCTTTTTGAAACGCTATCAATCAAATACAATCCGCGATGAAATCTAAATGCACCGCGAAATCTAAATGCACCGCGACGTCACATGATAGGAAGAATTGAATTCATCCACCAATCGGCGGTATCCCCTTTAAGTCTCATCATTCGAAGCCCAGGAAAGTAGTAAAATGCTAGTATATAGTAGTATATTGTAGTAAACGTTTCGAAGACAATATAAAAATGTTTTTCAATCATTAAGGTGAAAATATAATTAAAAAGGTTTAAAAAACGGTATTGTACGGCGAATGATCATAAACGGTTAAAATTGCTAATAAAATTAAGCAAACAAGACCGTTTGTTTAAAAATTTGAATAGATATAATCAAAGATGATATTCATGGTTTTTCCGATTGATATTTGTAATTGAAGGTCAGGAATTAAGGTATCCGTTACAGTTTACCATAATTGGAAATAATTGCATTGCAATTACTATCGAATCTCAAACAACAAAATTGTATTGAATCAGGTTTTCAAGAACATCAACATTAAGGCAAAATAAACTGAAATATACACAACCTTAAGGGAAACTCACAACTGTAATAGACATGCATTTATTTTCTTCGAGTAAGAATACATAAATGCCTCCTACTGTGTATTATCATTAGATAACGAGAGCCAGAAGCGCGGAGTGAAGTGGAGTGATGTGTCTGTGTATACTGTTACCGACCGACCAACCGACCGTCACAAACCCTCTTCACATGTTCCGACCTCTCTTATTTGTGTACCGCGTACAAAGCAATGAAGTGAACCAAAGTTGAATTGAGCTGATCTTCCTCACAAAGTATGGCATCGCAAACATGGCAATATCGCATTTTTCACTTTTCCCTCTACCTTCCCCTCTCGTGGTTGAACACCATCTTCCTTGAGCGCTTAGCCGCAGAGATATTATTTATAGCGAACGTTGGTGAATATGTATGTCGATATACAGGCATTAGTTCATTCAAAAGCAAATTTATACGTGTTACGGATGGAACATCGCAGACATTGGTTGTCGCCAAGTTTTTTTTTCTCAGTTCACTGTTGTATTGCTGCTCTGTTATTTGACTGCTGATGCTGTCAGAAACTTGAGAAATGAAATTTGTTCTTTCATTTCTTGTATCGATGCTGCCATTGGTCTTGAGGCGATCCTATGCAGAAAGCGAAATTGTGTCGTAATGACATTTTAGAAAAGAATATGAAAAAAGGAAACTGTTCACGAAAAGTACACAGACTGATAAATTTCAAAATGATTTTTGTACAAAAAGATACTTTCATTGTCTATTGAAAGCACTAGCTTATCATGTACATAATAATACAATATAATGCATAATACAAAATATACTGGTATTTATTTTACTAATGACGAAACCTCTGAAAAAAGTGTAATCCAATGTTTTTAAATGTTGCTATTAATAAATGAGTGCATTTGAAGTTGGAAACAAGTTTGATACTTGGAATAATGAAAAAAGGCCAATTTTGAGTGATTGTAACCAATTGTCAACATTACTGATATTATGGAATAAGTTTTCTTCTGTGTATCGTTGGCTACGGTAATAATTTTAATTGTATATTTATGTATTCCTTCATTCATTGCATCACACAAATATTAGCTTTGCGCATCGATATCGTAAAAAATTAGGTTCAACCGAGGTGCGATTATTGCTAGTTGGAAACTAAAAAAAAATCACACAAATACTGACCACATGAACGTAATTTATCATGTTTAAAGTACTGTCGTGATTTAATTTGATTTCTGGATACGACTATGTTAAGATATTCGCAGTGTTTATTACAGTAGCACATTCTTTGATTACCCGGACTATTTTCTTTTGCTTTTGGATTAATTAAAATGAAATCATTTTCACGATAAAGTCAAAGAGAAAATATTCGTGACTCTTTAAAATTATTGAAAATCCATGAAAAGAAATATTCAAAAAGTTTACTTATAGAAGAAAATAAACTGATTGGTCGATAACTAGATGTTGCTGTTGGGTTCAGATCGTGTTTAAGGATAATAATTACTGTAGCATTTTTCCATCTCTTACTGAAGTAAGCTAATGAAAAACAGTTGTTAAAAATTTTAATTAGGAGTGTAATGTTCACTTTGGAACAGTAACTCTATAGACTATGCTACTAGCCACATTCGCTTATTGTCTCAAATGGTATTTGGGAAGAGTATTTTACCGTACGAGAAAAAATAATTATATTTCATGCTTTAATGTAAATGCAGTTACTCTTTCGCATATATTCAAGGAAGCAATTGTTCACTTTCAGAGGTCGCTAATGTGTTTGATTACTACTACATTCTTAAAAACTACGACCGTTTCGAAATATCTAGCTAATAATGCATTTTTTTATAGAATTCAATCTCTTTTTCCTTTCGAAAAGATCAGAGAACTATCATTCTTTAACAAAGAACTGTTGTTCACTCATTTCTCTAGAAAACTAATTCTTTTGAACTGTTCGAGAACGGATGTCTACTGTCGCGAAATGATACTAGAGCAGTCTCATTTACTTGGTGGATACTGTACTGTGCTCCATGCAGAAATCTGGGATTCTGTGTGGGATACAATCAGCAATTCAGCAGAGAATCTGTGGTAAACGAATTTATTTTTGTTCCAACTGTCAGGCAGCTTCAACGGCCCTTAATTCGAATGATTTACGATCGAATCCAGTAATCGCATGTCGAACTCCAATCGAAGACCTCAGCATTTTAAATGCTGTTCACTTTTTTCGAATACCCGGCCATTCTGGTATTACTCGAAATTAATGGGCTGATGAGTCGTCTAGAGCTGGTGCAACGAATTATTTCGTTGGATCTAAACCAGCTTTACAACTGTCAATTAGTTAGATAAAGTACAAGAATTGTTTTTGGACTACATTCAAACATGCCAGCTACTGGAGAATCTTGCAAACTGACAAACGTATTTTGACTAGATTTGAATCTGAAAATGTCAAAATGTCTACTGCTCATTTACGTATTTAGCAGGGTCGCGCGAAACGATATCATGTTTATTTTAGATTGTATTCAAGTTTAACTGTTTAACAAAAATCCTAAAGTGCTTAAATCCAGAGTGGCGATATCTCATCCGTGATGTTGGCAACAATTCAAAAGTTTTAATCCGAAATGTCGAATCCAGATGGGCTGCGTGAAAGGCATCGAATAACTCATCATGTTATACTCGTTCGCTATACTTGGTTTGGAGTAGGATCACTGTAGGAGAGAGAAAGAGAGGATACTAGATTTGCACGTTTTTGGCTTTTAAGAAGTTATAGAGGTAGGTCGTGCAAAGGAAATCTCGAGTTTCGAAAACGTCACGGACTGGTACATAAGGTAGACCACTTCGGGCCCGAAGGGAATCAATTAGCTAGAGTCCTGGACATAAGCCTTGACATTGTGAGAATGCAGTTTTTGTCGATACCTGCGGTTTAATGGAATTTAAATACCGTCCTAGACTTCCATAATTCCAGGAGGTTTGCCAGCTGACGAGTGTCACTTGATGAGAACGACTTAAAAATTCATTGAAGTAAATTGGGCTTTCATATGTTTCACCTTGTAATGCACCCACCTTGGTCAGTGAATCCGCTATCTCATTGCCCCTTACGGAACAATGCGGTGGGACCCAAACCAAGGTAAACTGGTATGATAAAGCACTGAGTTGATAAAGCAGATAAAGCACTCAGTTGTTCCCGTATTTCCCGGCGTATATTACGGCGAGCACTTCCCAGACTTCACTGCGCGAAGATCCTCAAAAGAGCCGAGACTGCCCGATACAATGAAGTAATGATCTATGGGCAGTGTCAATTATTTCAAGGGTATACTGAATTGCAGTTAGTTCTGCGACATAAACTGAAGCTGGAGCACTGAGTTTGGAGGAGGTAGTGAAGTTTTCATTGAATATACCAAAGACAGTGGACGAGAAAAATGTGCTTTCAAAATTCGAATTTAGGGATTCAGTATTGGTAGGTCGACGTGTATCAAGGACCTTGGCGTTTTTCTTGACAAACATCCAAGCAACACACCAGCTTCTAGCTGCCTTGGATTCGTGATGAGAATGGTTAAGTATTTTACGGATGTTTACTGCGCGAAATCCCTGTAATGTTCACTCGTTCGCTCTACTCTGGAAAATTGTTCAGTTGTTTGGAACCCGTCAATGGCGTTAATAGAATCGAGTCGATTCAACGTAGATTCGTTCGATTCGTTCTTCGCCGTTTTCCTTTAACTAATCCTCATCAGCTACCGAGCTATGAAAGTCGCGGATTTAATGTTAGCAGATGTTTTGAACGATCGGATTAACTGTCCCACTTTGCTATGTGAAGTCAATATCAATGTTCATCCTCGAGCTCTCCGCAACTTTGTTTTTCTTTACGCCGCAACAACTATGTGATAAACAATGCCATGATCTGCTTACATTGGTCATTCAATCGAGTGTCATCTGGGTTCGACTTCAATCTTTCACGGTATAAAACAAGGGCCAACTTCTTACTTAGTATTAGAATTAATCATTGGGACCATATTGTGTCAGTTGATTTTACAATAAATAAACTTGAAAAAATAAATAAATAATCTAGATGACCACGCCCACTAAGGCCACTGTAGCAATGTTAGTTCAACACTTGTTGCAACTAGCGACCGAGGAATTTTTTGCATCAGGATTTATGTGTTAGGTAAAAGGATCTAATCCCCACACGCGATGTTCGTAAGCTCGTGTGTAACAGACCCTAAAACGAATCAAATATGTAAATATATCGACTCACGACGATGCTTAAGTTCGCGATATTTAAATGATGTTATATGCATCAGGTACAGTTAAAATTCTCAGAACGATCGTTTTGAAACGAACAGAATATCCAATCGTACCTCGAAATTCGATATCAAGAACAATTATTTAAAATTTCTTACGAAATGTTGATTTTTAAACAATCTTTAGGTAGTTGGTTACCGAGAGAGAAATATGGAGTTATTTTAATTGCCAATTGATTTTGAACTGAAGTGCTATGCTAATGATGAGAATATGAAGTGTGTGACATTTATGTTCTCTAGCTACTTTCATCCTAACAGTTCCAAGATTTTTTGAGTTTGTCTTGTCCTGATCTATCAAGTCATAACCTAGGTATCACAGTAAACGCCCATACAATTCACCTATTTCAACTAAAAATATCTAAGACAACCAAGGCGTCTGAACCAAAATGAATTCGGACGTGACCATTTGAAGGATCCGAGTCCTATTTAGACTATTAAATCAGTATTTATCCCGGACAGATTTCTAGTTGGTCAAACAATAACTAATCAAAGCATTAAAGCAGCTTGTTTAGTAAGAAGACATGTGCTAGATCAATAAAATTACGCTTATTATTCTAGTGGAACAATTTTATCACTGACGAATCGCCATATTCGAATTGAAGACAAGTAACGCGGACAAATTTTGCTCACCACCATCCAGATGGTTTTCAACATGCATTAGAAAACTAAATTCCAGGATTGTAACGGTCGCGCGGTTTTTGCTCAGAATTTGATGCGATGGCGAGGATTTCGCGCGAATTTCAAGAAACATCATTTCACATTTGTGAATCATTTGTTCGAAAAAAAAATTTTCTAAGCTTGTGAGTTTTATGAAACCCCAAAAAATTATGGATGGGCGAACGTTTCAGCAATTTTTTGAGCTAGCCGAATTGGTGAATTTACCTTGATTGAAAAAAATATACGATTCTAGCAAATGTTTTCTTTAGTAGACAATATTTCGAATTTATGCTCTCCGACCTCGAGTCGCTATTTCAGCAGAGCTGTTACCAGGAATTACAAAATATTTTCGATATATTGATTGCGTTTCCCCAGTTTATTGCGGAATCGAAAGATTTTCGCACTAAAAGATACTGATGTCTGATGGAAAATAACGTCTCAATGAAAACACATTCAATAATGCAAAAACCGTAATAAAAGGAATGTTATTTTCCGATAATATGGTCATAAATTTTGTGTGTGATCGTATTCTTAAAGCAATATTTGCACGACAGGCTTACGGAACGACGTTGGACAAGAAATGAAACAAAGAAGAAAAGTTAAAACGTTAATCAAGTGCTGGATCTGACAGGATTCTATCCGTGGTGATAAGAAATTGTTCTAATAGTTTGTTAGTTCTACTATCCAACATTTTCAATTGTTCTTTGCGTTCTGAAATTTTTCCTGGAATATTGAAGAAATCCTATGTGAACAAGGGTATAATATCCAACTACCGTGGAATTGCTGCTTTGTGCGCTTTATCGAAGCTGTTTGAAATTATAGTTTTGGATCTTATAACACATAGTTGCTCTGACTACATATCTGAGACTCAGCATGGATTCATGCTGAAGCGTTCAACTTCCACAAATTTAGTAACCTACACTCCCCTCAGTATACCTTCTTTACATGCACGTTTACAAGTAGATTTTATATACACCGATTTCGCTGCGTTCGACAAAATCAATAATCACATAGCGATCTCCAAGTTAAGTAGACTGCGATTTAACAGATCACTTATGAATTGGCATCGATCATATCTAACTGGTCATGAAATGATAGTGAAAATAGGAGACTGTGCAACCTCACCATTTGATGTTACCTCAGAAGTTCCTAAAGGAAGTCACCTTGGACCGTTTATAATTTTATTGTATCTCAACGATCTAAATATTTCGATCAAGAACGATAGTTTTATTATCGTTCCCCGATGACTTTTAAATATTTCATACAATCCAATCTGGAGCTGACTCAGAGTTCCTACAAGAATAGTTGGATAATTTAACTAATTTAACTGTATTCAAGTTTGACTGTAAGATTTCATAAACTGTTTTCAAACGCGCATCGTCTGGGTTATCTTCTGGATTCCAAGTTAAATGTTAAGGAGCACATAGAGTTTACTATCTCCAAAGCCTCTGAGCTATTAGGATTTATTTTCTGCGTTACTAAAAAAATCTAAGATGTACATTGCTTGCAAGCTCTGTATTGCGCTTTAGTTCGTTCAAGTCTCGAATATGCTGTTGTTATCTGGACATCTTATTACCCAAACGATATCCAACGCATTGAAACAGTTTAACGCATTTTTTCCGATTCGCTTTCCGACGTCTTCCATGGAGATATACTTTAAATTTTGTGGCAGACCTACTTCAGTCGCGAATCGATTGCTCCGAGCTATTGCAATTGTTACAATTAGACTATCGACGTCGAAGTCTTCGAGCCTATTTTTTTTCTTCAGATTTCCTATGTTAGAACTAATTATGAATATAATGAGTCCATTGCTGCTACCATGTGCAGCATATTTAACACATGTTTCAATTCTTTCGACTTTCATTTATTACGGAATGTTATCAAGAAATAGTTCTTCATGTTATTATCTGATTAGATTTAGGTACTAGATTTAAGCAAATGTGTAATTTGGCTGATTATGATCTCTTGATGCAAAAGATGATGAAGTTTTATGCCTGCTGGAGAGCAAGTTTGACAAAAACTAACTCCAGTGGGCTTTTTCCTGCTCCAAATATAAGAATAAAAGATGAGTAGGAAAAGAAAGACATTCAGATAAAAAAGCGACAACAGAAGACGCTATCTTAAAAAAACAAAAGCTAATCAGAAGGCGATATTTTTAAATTATATTTAAGTGGATTTTCAAGTTTTTCGGAAAGCATAACCTGCATAAAAATAGTGGTGTAATGCTTCGCTCGAATATTGCGCGTTTTAGTTTCCAACTTTGCGCGGATTTCGCGCGTTTTAGTTTTCGACTTCGCGCGGATTTCGCTCGTTTTGATTTTAGAATTTTTCGTAACAACCCCGAAATTCATAATTCAATTTAAGTTAGTAAAAGAAGTGTATAAAATAAGGAAAACTACAAACAATAGCTAGGCGGAACTCTTTAAGGGTCAAATGTAAACCAAGTTTACTTGTTACCAACACAAGTAAACTTGGTTTGTGCATTACATACATTTTATTCGGTACGTATGTCATAGATATATGCAGTGCAACCAGTTTATCAAAGTGGCTTGAACGATTGAGTTTAAAACAATTTTTGAAAAATAATCTATTCTCAAACTAATGTTAAGCCTTACTTTTTGGATGAAAAATCAGTTTTGATCACTTTTTCACCTACGTTTGATGGAAAACTGCTTACATTTTATGAATGTAGATTTTAATTTCCTAATAAAAAAGTTAGCAAAACTGCTTCAATGCATTTGTAGTAGATTGCGCTACACAAAATAAACAAAACTGAATATTTTCTGTTAAAAACGCAGTTTCCGGAAGAATAAATAGTTTTTCAATAACCTTCCATATCCATTGCCTTTCGCGTGATAAATTACAGGTTCCTATTTTGCGAGATTACTAATAGAAGGTACGTAAATCTTTTTTTCGCAATAATTTCTGCAAGAGAAAATTCATATAGGAATGTGTTCGTTGCTAATAAAAATATGTTAGTGGAAGTAAGCTGAAACTTACGAAAATTTTCTCGAGCAGTTTCAGAAAAACGGAAGAGTTTTAGACTAAGATTTTCGCTTTTCTTGAATTGCAATTCTATGGAGAATAAACTTATTTGTTTATTTGGAAGATTTATTGATTAAAATCAGGAAAAGAAGCGTCGGAATTTGTTTTTACGCGCACATTGCTGACATTACTTGTACGCTTGCAACGTGTCTTGCTCCTTAATGAAAACGTCACTGATAAATGACCATATGAGAATAAGCGATGAGAAACGCGTATGAATTGAGCTCACGACAATCTATAGTGTTGAAGAAAGAAAAATAACATGAAAATAGAATATTTCTTTTTTCAGATTGGACTATTTTTGAAAGCCTGTTCAGATGGAATAGATAAGAAAAAATTTGCCTCGAAACATTAAGAATATAAAAACACTTTGTTGAACGAAGTGATAGATGAGTTGTAAAAAAAAGTTCTGATCACTGAAAGTAGGATTAGAGAAATTCCTGCAGTTGTGGCTTTTTACGACAAGAAACCCAGCGGATCTACTTTCGGTAACATTTTTTCTGCCGTCGGATTCCACACGGCCTCTAGACTGGTCCCTTATTCGAAAAAATACATAAAATAAGAAGCTGCTGGTTTTCGTTGGCTTTCACGATATGGAAATAGTAATCCAATACAACAATGCACAATGGTTTGAAACGGGAAATTAGCGTGACAAAAATATTTTCACTATTAAATATTAGTTTTTTGTAGTTGGTGTCTTCACAAAAGTTGTTTGTTATCAAATGGTGCTCCTTTTGATATAAAGTATTACTAGGGTGGTCCTTATTTAGATTGAAATATGAAATCTAACTTTCTTAATTGAGCTCAAAAATGATTTTATTGTACAATAAAGTTGTAGGAAATTTTATTTTGAGCAACTTTGCTGAAAAAAGCACCTCTCTAGCTTTTCATTTGACCGAGTTACATCAATTGTCTCGGGTAAGAGTAGGGTGGCTCCCGAAAAATCGTTTTTTTTTTCTAACTTTTTTGTAAAACGTTCTATGGAAAAGTTGTCTTCAGAAGAGTTGTTGAAATAAATATTGCGCATAATACTGCTGAGTCAAGTTTTTTCATATGAGCTACCAGTAAAAAGTTATGATTGTTTTTTCATCAAAAACTAGTCAACCTTCAAATATCAAAATTCATTAGATGCCAGATCGATAAAAATGTATCCTATGCAGCTACTGAAAGTTCATAATATAAGTAAACATTCAAGAGAAAATTGGGAGGGTGTTTTTCTTTTAACTTATTTAAATTAGTCTTAAAAATACCTTGAAAAAACTCAAAAACATTGCATAACTCCTAAACGCCTTAACGTATCAACATACTTCCTTCAGCAAAATAATAGTATCAAGTTAGCCCTACAAGTGTTCCATACATTATCCATTCGAGAAATGAGACACACAAAAACTACAGCCGAAAATAGCTATTTTCGGCTGTAGTTTTTGTGTGTCTCATTTCTCGAATATACAATGTATGGAACACTTGTAGGGCTAACTTAATACTATTATTTTGCTGAAGGAAGTATGTTAAAACGTTAAGGCGTTTAAGAGTTATGCAATGTTTTTGAGTTTTTTCAAGGTATTTTTAAGACTAATTTAAATAAGTTAAAAGAAAAACACCCTCCCAATTTTCTCTTGAATGTTTACTTATATTATGAACTTTCAGTAGCTGCATAGGATACATTTTTATCGATCTGGCATCTAATGAATTTTGATATTTGAAGGTTGACTAGTTTTTGATGAAAAAACAATCATAACTTTTTACTGGTAGCTCATATGAAAAAACTTTACTCAGCAGAATTATGCGCAATATTTATTTCAACAACTCTTCTGAAGACAACTTTTCCATAGAACGTTTCACAAAAAAGTTAGAACAAAAAAATCGATTTTTCGGGAGCCACCCTACTCTTACCCGAGACAATTGATGTAACTCGGTCAAATGAAAAGCTAGAGAGGTGCTTTTTTCAGCAAAGTTGCTCGAAATAAAATTTCCTACAACTTTATTGTACAATAAAATCATTTTTGAGCTCAATTAAGAAAGTTAGATTTCAGATTTCAATCTAAATAAGGACCACCCTAGTAATATTTCATATCAAAAGGAGTGCCATTTGATAACAAACAACTTTTGTGAAGACACTAACTACAAAAAAATAATATTTAATAGTGAAAATATTTTTGTCACGCTAATTTCCTGTTTCAAACCATTGTGCAATGGTTGGCTGGTCGGTTGACGTTAGATTTTCATAAGCAGAAGCAGTGCATAACTCATTAACCGCTAGCTTTTAGTTAGAAAAGTTAGTAGAATTGGTACCCTTTAGAAAACAATTTGTTCATTATTTCAAATGAAAAAAAATATTTGCCTCATATAGAAAGGCATATACCATTCGCCTCAGCTCGAAGGACTGAGCAAATGTCAGTCTCTCTCTCTCTCTCTCTCTCTCTCTCTCTCTCTCTCTCTCTCTCTCTCTCTCTCTCTCTCTCTCTCTCTCTCTCTCTCTCTCTCTCTCTCTCTGCGTGTGTGTGTGTGTGTGTGTGTGTGTGTGTGTGTGTGTGTGTGTGTGTGTGTGTGTGTGTGTGTGTGTGTGTGTGTGTGTGTGTGTGTGTGTGTGTGACAAATTATGTCACTCGATTTTCTCAGAGATGGCTGAACCGATTTTCACAAACTCAGATTCTTCGCTATTAAATTTTATCCCGATCCGACTTCCGAGATGTTGATTGCATTACGCTCCAAACATCCGAGGTTTGGAGAGGCCGATAGTGCTTAACTGAGCTCTGTTTTATGTTTCGTTTTCATACTACCGGCCCTTATTAACAGTGTGAAATGGAAATTAAGTGAAGTGAACGTATCCCAATTGGGTTTCACACGTTGACATCAAACGAACGGTAAATCTGGTCCATCTTAGACGTTTATTGATGGTTTGTGTACCATGAAATACTGTAGAATGAGATAGAATATTATAGAATAGAATAAAATAATACAGACTGAACAAATGAGCAAACCACTGATAGCTGCCAACTATGTTCATCCAGTTCATTTTGTGCGGTTTTGTCGTTTTCATGTGAGACCTGATGGGTCAGATGATCTGTGAGTGAAGTGTAAGAGGAAGTGTATGCAAGAACGGTAATAAAGGCCACCGTTTCAGCTCAGGACTAACGATCGATCAATAGTAGAGATAAAAGTAGGGTAACGGTACCCTCATTTATCTCAGCTCCATTAGTCATCTCATATACGGAAACCATTAGTTAGAGTGACATCTGTTGTCTCTGTTCGATAGATTGACTTCAAAAGTAAGCTGAAATTAGGAGCATTCGCTTCGAGTTCTCGCGTCGCTATAACAACAATATTGAATAATTTTCGAACTACTTTTTCTGCGGTAGTGCTTCACAATTCCGAAGCAAAGATATTGTATTCGATTTGATCACAAAGTATTAATTGGATGCTATGCAATTTCATCTATATCCGAAATTATAGGACAATTAATATCAAAACTTTGAAACTGTCACACAAAATGATGCCAAATCGGTACGCATCGGTACGTGCTGATACGGAGGAAGAAAACGCACCCGCCTTACACATAGCGTTGCCACATTAAAATTTATATTTTTCAGGTGAAAAAAAAGTAAATTTTCTAATTATTTTATTCAATTTGTTCCATTTGTTAGTGTTATAACGATGCTTTTCTATAAAAGTATACTTATTGCCTTTCTCATGTAGAAAGTTTCTGCAATCTCTTGAAAAATTGACTGGTGAAAATTGGCCCAGAGGGCTAAGTGTTCTATATCATAAATAATCATTTTAAGCGACGGTGCAAAAAGGGTAAAATTCTTCTACATTTGGCTCAAAACTGATTCAATTTGTAGGCTATATTAGTTACTAAACGAACCGACTTCGGCTGTACTGGTTCCAAGTAATGGAAACAGTGGTCAAAAACTCTAGAACGAGATTCACTCAATTTTCTCAGAGATGATTTGATCGATTCCCACAAACTTAGGCTGAAGTAAAAATCCCTATAGTCTCAAAGGTTGCTGTTTAATTCATCCGGGTCCGACTTCCGGTTCTAGATCTATAGGGCGAAGTGTGTTCAATCATTTAGTGCGACGATGCAAAATAATGAAAAATTCTAATTAACTTGACATAACTGTTTTCAAATTAAAAAGGTTATGTTAGTCTATACCCAAAGATAGTTTCTTATTTTATTAAAGATAGAAAAAAGTTTCTTGACAGAATCTTTTAGTGAAATTTTTGGGAATATAAGTAATATGAGAAAGGCATCATTACACCACTAGGTAATCTGACACTAGTACCACCTTTGGCGTACGAGCAATTAGATAAATAGACTACAGATCGAAGTTAGAAATGTGAACGCACAATTTTGTTTCAAATACATACACGAAAAAGTATTTATTCATTCAAGTTTCTTGTTTTGTAATAAGAAAATTATAGATAGGAAACTTGAGTTAGTGCGTATTCGGTACCAGATTACCAGATAACACTCAGACAGGAAAGTTATACGAGAATTTTTCTTAAAGTTACAAAGCTTTTTCCCACAAATAATTTTATCCTTACCGTACGAGGAATGCTTATACGGTTGTAGACCTACTTCGAACCCTTCATTTTTATTGCAATTTTTGTTTTTTTTCTCGTTTGAATAAGGTTTAAGTTTAAATACTGTAAAAAAATCTCTATCTGCGATTAAATTTTTCGACATTAGGTTAGGTGAAAGATTGGCAAAATTTGTGAATTTCTATCATATCTCAACATCATTGCAGTGCTGATTCCACACGCAGCCATAACCTCTTCCTTCCTTCTAAGGCCGCTTTCTCCTTTGGCAAACGAATCCGATAAAGTTGATTCTTGTTGGAACAGGTTCTACGGGTAAATAGCTGGTTGTCGTCATGTGTGTGGTTCTCTGAGCTGTCGAGTATCGAGTCGAGCTGCTGCGGGAATCCGTAGATATATGTACAACGTGGGTTTTATATACCACTTTGACTTCGCTTTGCTGGGTAGAAAAACAAGTTCTTTCCAGCTCCTGCAACACTATATCCCGTTTTCGTTGCCTTCGGTTTTCACATAAAAACTGGTCGACATCGCTTGGTACATAAAACAGGAGAGCTAGACCCACATTGGATAGAAACAGAGATACACAAGTGCTTGGTCCGACTCTCTGCACTGCCAGTAAAGAGATGTATCGATTTTTTCATTTATAGCAGAAATGAAAATTTATGTTTTATGAGTTTTTCATACTAACGAGTCGCTCTCTATTCAGAGACCGTATACAAACGTTGTTATTATGCGATGGTGAGCTGTTGTTCTGGTTTTACAGTAACTTTGTTCATCTGACGTCCTCAATTCCTGTTTTCTTTACATCATCTTATCGTTTGGATTTTGTGTTGAGATCACGCTACAACCTTGTAGATTTGTTTAAAAACGTTTTTTTAGATGAACATAGACGGAGGGATAGATACCTGATTATTAATGATTCTCATATTTTTGCATGTATGAAATTCTGTTCTCAATTCTCAAGAAATTAAAAAGTAGATATGTTTGACAATATTTGTGAATAATGATTTTTTTCAAAGATTCTTTTATATAGGGAACGGTCATAGCGTAATCGATAAGACAATCTTCTTTCACGCAACTCCGCACATAGAGTCACAATAGTATATTTTTAAATACATGAACCACTTTTAGTCGGGACGGCAATTGCAACAATTTATTACTACTTTTGTCCCGAAATAAAGCTGTCATATTATTCATCTCAATATGATTCACGGATCTGGCGTGATTGAGATCAGGTTTGATCGATTTGAAACGTTACCTTTCACCTAATAAGTATCATTGGAATTTTACTAACGGAGCAAATTTATCTTCATGTTAAAAAATTTGGCAGAAAATAATTTATTCGCATATAGTTTTTCGGTGTTTAATCAGTTCAAACATCATTATCTTGTGAATTTAATAGAATTAATTTTATTTTGAAGCCCCTCCCATGGTTGGTGGGCTTAACGGTATTGCAAACATCATCAGATACAATCAATTAGCGTTACAATTTGATAAAGATATGTGTTACAGCGTTTAGTTTCATTATTGAACTAAATAAATAGGATATGGAACGACTTGAATAAGATGTTGATTGCATTACACTCCAATATCCGGGGTTGGAGAGGCCGATAGTGCTTAACTGAGCTCTGTTTTATGTTTCATTTTCATACTACCGGCCCTTATTACCAGTGTGAAGTGGAAATTAAATGAAGAGAACGTATCCCAATTGGGTTTTACACGATGACAACAAACGAAAGGTAAATCGAGTCCATTTTTGACGTTTATTGGTGGTTTGTGTACCATGGAATACTGTGGAATGAGATAGAATATTATAGAATAAAATAATACAGACTGGACAAATGAGCTGATAGCTGACAAACGATGTTCATCCAGTTCATTTTGTGAGGTTGTGTCATTTTCGTGTGGGACCAAATGGGTGTGATGATCTGTGAGTGAAATGTAAGGGAAAGTGCATACAAGATCGGTAATAAAGGCCACCGTTTCAGCTCAGGACTAATGATCGACCAATAATAATAGAGATAAAAGTGGAGTAACGGTACCCCTTTTATCACCTCCATTAGTCATCTCATATACGAAAACCATTATTTAGAATGATATCTGTTGTCTATGTTCGATAGATTGACTTCAAGAGTAAGATGAAATTAGGAGCTTTTTTGGGTCGCTATAACAGCAGTATTGAGCAATTTTCGAACTACTTTTTCTGCAGTATTACTTCCCAGAATAGAAGCAAAGTATTCGATTTTATCATTCATTGATTAAAAGTCGAGTATTAGAATAGAAATAGTAATCCAATGTGTGTATATATGTTATTAATGTATGTATGTATGTATGTATGTATGTATGTATGTATTTATATTTTTTTTTATTCAATAATATAATATAATTTTAAGGCACACTGCTTAAGCTTCAAGATGCTAAGGGTAATTTCTAATCTTAATTAACGACTTTTTTTTTTTTTTTTTTTTTTATATCGTTTATTTATACCCGGTTTTAACCTAGTTGCGGTCGTTCACCGGGTTTGTATCGTAATGGGGGGGGGGGGGGGGGGGGGTCTCAGTGGGGTGAGGGGGAAAATGGTTTGGGGGGAATTGGAGGTGGTGTATGTCTTGACAAATCTTTAAAATACATATCATGTTTAGGTTATGCCTTATGGTGGCGCGATATGGGTCGAGGTGTGGAAGCACTAGTGTTCTAAAAACCGCAGACTGGATCCGTTTGATTCGTGGTGACTCTCTGCGTTGCTCCGGCTGTCGGCCGCGGGGAACATCCCCGGGGCCCGCCCCGGCGGATGGCCGCTTTTTGGTTTTGGCGTTGTTCGTGAAATGATATAGATGATACAGTAATATTAGAATTTGTAATTTAGAAATATAGGAGGGATGGTTAATTTTGGTGGGGGTGGGTGTATCTGGTGGTGGGTGGGGGTGAGGAGAGGTGTTCCTCTGCAGATGTTAGTTCGCTGTCCTGGGTTAAGATCTTATTAGTTCTGCGTCATAGATGGTGGAACCGTACCTTGAAGACCGGGCGGATGTTAGAGATCCGGCGTAAATTTGGAGTTGCGGAGGCGGTGTCTATTTGTGGCCGAATTTAGGACAGGAATCGTTTTTTGGTGATTGGTTGTGGAGGGGGGTAGTTTTGGGTTAGGTTGCGGGGGGAGTTTGGTTAGGCGGTGGGAATAGGGTTTTGGGTTAAGGCAATGGGTTTGTGATACGAGAGGTAATAGGTGTTTGGGAGGAGATCTGTCGGGCAAGAGTCCGGGTTGCTATCCTGTTGAACTGATGTGTGTGATTGTCATGGGAGAGTTATGATAGGAGTTGTTCGATGGGTTATATGGAGTTGAAGATATTGCCTTTTTTGAGAAGGAGGATTAGGGATGTCTCTGCTACGGAATCATTCGAGAGGATGTTTCTGATGGAGGTGCTCATGTTATGCTGTACTCGGAGGTTTTGAAATTCCGGACAGTTAGTTAAGATGTGCTCTACTGTAAGCTGGATGTTACAGGAGGAGCACATTGGTGGGGGTTGCCTAGAGATATAGTGAATGTGGGTGATGCGAGTATGACCAGTCCGTAGCCGAGACAGTACTCGCTGTTCCCGGCGGTCAGGGCGATCTGTCCATTTTTCCAGATCGCCCTTTATCTTGGGCAGCAGGCCGTCGGACGCTCTCCAGTGTTGTACAAAGTGGTTGGTGAGTTTGGCCCTGAGATCCGTCAATATGTCGGCTGAAGGGACCTCAGATGCCGTCCGGCGACTTTTCCTACCTCTAGCCGCTAGTGTATCCGCATTTTCATTGCCCGGGATCCCGCTGTGTCCAGGGATCCAGCAAACCGTGACATTACTGCCACAGTATGTCTCAATCGCCTGGACAAAGGGGTGCCTGGATCCTCCTGTCTCGAGAGCGGTGATTACCGCTAAGGAGTCCGAGAGGATCACGGCATTAGACCCCGGGGGGATGATTCTTATACACTCGAATATGGCGGCTGCTTCCGCCGAGAACACCGAGCAGATGGGGTTTAGGCTGCGGTGAATGGAGGTGTTAGGCCCCCAGACACCGAGCCCGGTGCCAGAGTTTGTCCGTGAGCCGTCCGTGTAGAATAAGGCTGAACCTTTGAACTTGTCGGATGTGATTTGGTTGAAACATCGTTTTGCAACTGCTGGTAGTGGTTTGGCTCCTAGGGAGAGTGCCAATGAAGTGTCGATTCTGGGGAGATCCTGTTGGTACCAGGGTTTCTTCCAGACTCGGTGAAGGCGAGCCAGTTTAGGAAGTCTTTGTCCGGTGAATTCTTGGTACAAAGATTTGGTTATTTCCAGTAATGTGCAGTTGTTTCCCGATGTTCTCTCCAGGTAACCCATGGCTCTGCGTACGATTGTCCAAGCCAAGTGCCATCTGAAAGGTAATTGGCCCGACTCTACGCACGCCGCCATTGCTGGGGTACTTGGGAGTAGGTTTGAGGTTAGTCTAACGGCCCTGTTGTAGGTAGGACTGAGAAGTTTTGTGAGGTTGGCTCTGCCTATGGCCGTTGCCTCTAAGCCGTAAAATAGCCTACTCCATATTAGGGCCTTGGCTATGTTAATTCCCTGGTGACGATTCCATTTGGGATGACCGGAGCAGATGGACCGAATAAGGTTCAATCTGGACTCGCAATCTTTCTTAATTTGGCCAAAGTGGTTCGAGAAGTTTAAGTTTCGGTCGAAGGTTACGCCGATGATTTTGGGAGACTTCTTGAATGGCACTGTGATTTCTCCGATTTTTACCGGATGGTCTGTGTCCAAATGTTTTTTCCAACAGAAATGTGAGATGGTACATTTATTGGGGGCGATATTGAAGCCTACGCTATCTGCCCATTTACTGATAGCGTTCGCCGCCTGTTGGATTTTGTTACGGATTCTTTTTCTGGATTTGCCGGTGACTAGGATGATAATGTCATCGGCGTACACATAGATTCGTACCCCTTTCGGAACGTGTTGGAAGATGGAGTTAATTCCTACTAGAAATAAGGTAACTGCGAGTACCGAACCTTGTGGGACTCCGTTTTGTTCAGCGAATGTCCTGGATAGGGATCCACCTATACGGACTTGGAAGTTTCTGTTAGCTAGAAAGTCCTGTAAATAGGCACCCATTCGCCCCTTAATGCCCCAGTTAACCAGTTGTCGAAGGACCCCTTCCCGGTTAACTGTGTTATAGGCCTTGGCCAAATCGATCGATAAGGCGTCCACGTGTAACCCTTCGCTGATCGCTTCGTGTATAGAGTTACTCAGTGATGCGAGGTGGGTTCCTGTTCCCTTTCCTTGTCGGAAACCAAATTGCCTGTGATCTAGTAGATCGTGCTCTTCGAGAAATGTGACGAGGCGGCGGTTTACTAGCCGCTCGAGCGTTTTACCAACGCACGAGAGGAGGCTGATGGGTCTGAAGTTCTTGGCAGAGTGCAAGTCCGCGCAACCCTTGGGTATGGGAACAATATGTGCAGTTTTCCAGCTTGCTGGAATTTTTCCGGATAGCCAAATTTCATTGAATAGGTTCAGAAGGGCTCTGCGACCGGTTGGCGGAAGATGCCGGAGCATATCGTAGCTGATATTGTCCGGGCCAGTAGATTTACCTTTAGCGGAGTGTAGGGCGAAGTTAAGTTCCTCCGCGGAAAATAGGCTGTTCCAGATTTCGTTAGATCCTGGTTGGATGGACACAGGGGGGCACTGGGCGTACCGAAGTGAGTTAAGGAATGCCTTTGGTAGTGCCGTGTCGTCGGACAAGGATTTGAAGTATTGACCAAGATGATCAGCTATGATGACCGAGTTGGATGTGAAGTTGTCGTTAACTTTTAGGGCAAAGCCCTTATATCTACGTTTCCCTCCGAGGGCATTTACTCTTCTCCACAGTTCAGCTGTCGAGGAGTCTGCGGAGATGCCGCTAAGGAAGCCATTCCAGCTATCTTCTTTAGCTTTGCAAATGGCTTCCCTCGATAGGTTTCTTTGGCGACGAAATTCTTGCGCCTTTGCTTCCCTATCTGGGTGCTCTGGGGGGGTTTTCTTTAGTGCACGGAGAGCCTTTCTGCGGGCTCTGATAGCATCGGCCACTTCTGGGCACCACCAGTGGACCGCTCTTTTGGGGGGTTTTCCGCTAGTTCGTGGGATGCTATCGTTGGCTGCTCCGAGGATTATGCTCTCCAGTTCCTCCTGGGAGAGGTTAGATTCGTTTCGAATCCTTCCTTCTACGGAGGTTTCATAGCCTTTCCAATCTGCGCGCTGGTGGATCCAAAGTCGGTGTCGAGAGGTTTGGGGCCGTTGCTTATCTATCGAGATCAGTATTGGTACGTGGTCGCTGCTACCGGTATCAGCCCAGGTGGACCAACAACAGGAGCCGACAATGTCTCGCGATGCTATGGACAAGTCAATGGATGACTGACACTCCCCCCTGAAAAAGGTGGGGTTGCCGTCATTCATTATGACGGCCCCGCATTCCTCGACAGTGTGTAGGATTTCACTTCCGCGGCGGTTGTTTTTCTTTGAGCCCCATGTATGGTGGTGGGCGTTGAAGTCACCCAGAACAAGGAAAGGGGGCCGAAGCTGTTGAAGAAGTTTCTTCAACTTTTTGCCCACTTCTCTGACTTCTGCTGGGATGTAAACGCATACCACGGTACATGGGGTTGGCACTTGTATTTTGACTGCGGTGGCAATCAGGTCGGTTGTGATCGGACAGGGGGAAGAAGGTATGTCTGTCCTTACCGCAAGCCCGATCGATTGATGCAGGTTCGTTCCTGTGTCAGCACTCCAAGAGTAGCGGTGGTTTAGCCACGAAGTTGGGTTAATATTTTGGCAAAGGTGCGTCTCCTGGAGTGCTATGACTACCGGATTGTGGGTGGCTATGAGATGCTGGAGGTCACCTAAGGCGATCCTGAGGCCATTCACATTCCATTGAATGGCCAGTGTGGTCCCATTCGACAAGCCGTCAGGCTCCGAAGAGGACAAGCTCGTGTTGGCAGAAGATGGTGGATGGGGTGAGGTGAGAGAGCTGGTAGAAGACTTGGAGAGGTTGTTACTGGTGTCCGGTGGTAATTGGGGCGGGCCGTCCAAAGGAAAGGATTTTTGCTTAGCGTGTTTTCTGCAGCAAGCGGTGATTTGCCAAGAGCATCCTGGGATGGGACTAGAACAAGCCTCTCGATCCCGTGTGCATTGTCTGGCGATGTTGGCGTTACTGGACGGTTTCGTCTCCCCGTCCTGGACCCGGTGACCCACCGAAACTGGTGGGGGGGCAGGTGCAGGGGGACGGGCACGTTGAAAAGTGCTCCTTCCGCTTTGTCTGGTCCGTTGGCCAGGTTGTTGTTGGCTGGTCGAGCGGCCCGCATCCGCTTCGTCCCGGCCATCATGAGAGGGCTCGGGGGAAGTCCACCGGTCGCCCGGTGTGGGTTGAAAGGGGTAGTGAGTTTCTGTTGGGGGTGTTGGAAGGGGGTATTGTAGGTTGGTGGTGGGGACTGGGTTTGTGTTCAGTGTAGAGGGGGAGTTTGTGGGATGGGCGGGAGGCGCAGATGTTCGATTGGGCGATGCCCGGATCGGTTCGGCGCCTCTCGTCCTCTTGGGGTTTTCTTTTGTATTTACTGTGTTGTTTTTGGGGGGTAGTCCCCGTATGACAGATAAATGTTAACCTATTGCATGTGTATGTGGGTGAGGGGTACTTAATCAGAGATATCTAATGTCATGGATTCGTGGGAGTTGGTTGGGGATAGATCACGGCTGGATATGTCCATGTCTATAGAGTTTGGTGGGTTTTGGAGGTCTGTGAGTTGATGGTTCATGGTTTGGTCGAGTGTAGGGGAGTTTTCGGTGTTGATTGGAGATTTGACGTTCTTCTTCTTTTTTTTTTGTTCGCCTTCGGTCGGACCGGAGTCGACCCGCTCGAGTGATCTGCCTTTTCTTGTTTGCCTGGTGTTGTGTTGTGTTGTGTTATTGTGTTCTGTTTTGCTGTTTTGTTGTGTTGGGTTTTCGTTTTGAGGTGAAGTTGCCTTTTTCTTCTGCTGGGTTGGTTTTCGGGCGACAGTTGCGTTTGTTTGAGTCGACAAGGGAGTCTCCTTCTGGGTGGTGGTATTATTTAGTTGGTTTTTAAGCGACTGCATTTGCTGACGCATCTCGGCTATTTGTTTGCCAGCATCCTCGAGTGCCACGCGTAATTGTTTTATTTCCGAGTCCTTGGTTTCAGATTGTTTTTGGGCACGGAGGGAAAGGACCTCGGCCTTGAGAAGCGCGATTGTCCTGTCCTTCTCGTCGCCCCCCGGGGTCAAACGGTTTTGTACCTTATCGGCATATGAGGATTCGGGCTTACTTTGCCTCATTAGAGCACGAGCTTCCGGGAAGGAGAGTCCCCTGTCGATTTTTAGCCTTACGATCGCTTCCTCTTCCATCCATTTTGTGCATTTACGGTCGCGGGTGGGGTGATCGCCGCCGCAGTTCACGCATCTGTGGGGGTTCAGGCACGGTGTTCCTTCGATGATTTCATGAGGAGTGCCACAAGTTAAGCATGTGCGTTGGTTGGGGCAAAAGCGACTACCGTGCCCGAACCGCCCGCATTGGTAGCAGATCATTGGAGACGGGTAATACGGTCGTGTGGCCGTCCGGATCAGACCGATTTTTACGTGCGTGGGGCGAACGGAACCAGAAAAAGAAAGTACTAATAGTGGGGTGTTAGAAACGACCCCGTCCTTCCTCTTGGTTATCCGCCGAACAGCACAAACGTCCTGTTCTCGGAGTTCCTCCAAGAGGGCGTCTTCACTCCAGTCAATAGTGTCCCGGTCATATATCAATCCCTGGACAATATTGAGCGTGGGGTGGGGGACGACTTCAACCCTTTGGCCATCAATTAGCTCGTTTAATCGTAGCAGAGCATCCAGGGTTTTTCGCGACGTCGTTCGAATCACATATCGAGTACCACGGGCCTCTTTTGTGGCCGTGATCGTTTTTAATGGATCAAAACCCAGGATTCTCTGCACTGATTTGGCAATGACGAAAGGGTTGGGGGGCAGACGCGCCTCCGCCGCTCCTTCCTGATTGATTGCACGCAGGACTAAAGTTTGTCGATCAATTTCGTCCCCAGAATTCATAAACTCAGGGAGACGACTACTCTTCGCGAGGGGGGGGTATTCTTCGGGGGTTCGACGTGGTAAGGCTCCTGACTTCGAGCCGGAGGCTATCGCCCCGTCCGGAGGGTCAGGTCCCGTCATTTTGAGGGGGAAAGAGGTAAAGGGGGGGGGGTGGTTTGTGTTGTTGATATATCGGTTTGGGACAATTTACAATCGGAAAAATAAAAATACAAATAAAATAAATTAAAAAAGCAAAGAGGTAGACTCACTTAGGAGTTCCCAGTAAACACTCGTCTGTTACAGGCTCGGCAGAAGCCGGGCTGGTCCGGCCGGCGGGTAGAACAGACGCCTTCGGGATCCAGCGAAGACCGGTATCCACGTGATCGGGACAGACACTGCTATCACGACCGTTAATCCGGTGGTCGGGTGAGTGACGGAATTCTACTACTATACTATAGAATTCTACTACTACTACGTTTTAACACTGCCGCTATTGCTGTCTATGCAGCTTCTCACATACACTGCCGTCTATGCGGCTTCACTTTAGCCTTACAAAGCACTACGCGTCCATGTAGTCTCGTCTCAAAAAGGCTGTGCCGGGTGGCTAGACCCGTGCCCCGGAGCAAACCAGTATGGCGGCCCGGAGCACGTGGTTTACGGTTGTACACTATTTACTTCCAAATCTCGCTGATATCAACGGTGGATCGGATGGTTTTGTCACTAACGTGAATGCTAACCGTAAGCACGCACGAAACGAAACGGGTTGAATCAAAAGGTACCGTCGGTCGGTGGGAAAAGTTTGCTTCGAATTCTCACACGCGGCGGGTATATGGGCTGATCTACCGAAACTTTCACTCAGTGGAGCGAGAGAAAGACACGACCGATAAGCTCGACTGTTCGAACAGAACTGAATTAACGACTAATTTAAAACTAGAATAGTATCATTAGGTAATGTCGTATCGGGGTCGCGGATTATCGAAAATCTAGCTTTCAGCAGGCGATCGGCAGTGGTCAGTGAATTGAATGTAGCATTAGAGTCTTCCAGAGAAACACCCTTAGGTTGTGAAGACCCGGTGGGTGGCCCGCATGCTGGTTATCCACTGGAGTGGTCTTCCGTGGGCGGTGATGAGAATGAAAAAGTAGTAAATATTGTAAAAACGGGGTAAAAGGAGGTGTGGGAACAAAATGTCTAAAAACGACAGAGATCAGGGAAAGGGAGAACGAAAAAGTTAATGACAAAAAAAATGATCTTGTTAGTTTCCATAAAGATGGTGGACAGGGACGGGGATCGAGAGCGAAGCTATTCATCTTCGATCCAACCCATCTAGATTCTAACGAAACTGAAAATTAAACACAGAGGTTTTGCTCAATCAGGTTGATTTCTGCGTGATGTTTCACTTGCAGGGTAGCTTAATTGTCAGAACCACTTCCCCGGATAGGAAAAGTGCAGGAACAAATTAGCTGAAGTGGCTCGTTACCCTAGCTATTTGTGGATCTGTGCCTTGTCCTTTCTTCCTCGGTCGGAAACAGTTACGGGTCCTGTTCCTGCGGTAATAATTTTACGAATCTCTTCTGTATGTTTCGACAGTTCTCTTCCAATCTGTGTTCCCACTGGTTGGTGATTATAGGTTAGATTCGAAAGGCAAAGAAGTATCAATACCAAGGGTATTACCAAAATTTTGGGTATCAATTCAGACATAAGTATCAAAACGGCAATAAAGTATCGATACCTAGAAGTATTAATACTGTATAAAATGTTCATTACGACCTAAGTAACAAAAGTAAACAAACCGAGATTTTTATTGCATTTTGTTAGGAATGTCCTAATACACGCACTACCTGAACACTGTTTCTCGATTCACAATACCTTATGATTAAAAAAGAGCCGGAATTTTCATTTTAAAACTCCCGCGCTTGTCCAATCGGTAAACTTTTATTCTCTCAACGTTGGCAACACTTTTATACACATTCTGTCAAATTTTGACGCATATCGTACGGTTAGTTTTTGTTTGGCCTCTATGCAAAGAAGTTGAAAAAATTTTGTGTGGCGATTTTTATAATGGATGAAAATTTAGAACAACGGCTCGCCTTCGAAGCGCCATTCGGTCGATTGTTGTGCGGTTTCGACGTCATATTCATAGATCCACACCTCATCACCAGTTATGATGCATTCGATGAATGTGGGGGCACTATCTGCGTTGGAAATCATCTCTTTGACCACATCAACACGACGCTGTTTTTGAATGAAATTTAGCTTTTTTGGCACCAGCCGAAAAGCGACGCGTTTCAATCCCAAAACATCAGTTAAAATGTGTTCGGCTGATCCATAAGAGATGCCCAACAACATAGTAATCTCTTTAATCGGTACAGAACGATTTTGCAACACGATTTGCTTCGCCGATTCAATGTTTTCTTCAGTAACAGATGTTGTTGGGCGGCCAGGGATCTCATCATGATCCAAGCTTGTACGACCACCTTTGAAGCGTTTATACCACTCGTATGCCTGTGTTTTTCCTAGACACGATTCACCAAAGGCCTTTTCTAACATTTTCAACGTTTCGGAACACTTAAATCCATTTGCAACACAAAATTTGATGCACGCACGTTGTTCTAAATTTTCATCCATTATAAAAATCGCCACACGAAAATTTTTCAACTTCTTTGTATAGACGCCAAACAAAAACTAACCGTACGATATGCGTCAAAATTTGACAGAATGTGTATAAAAGTGTTGCCAACGTTGAGAGAATAGAAGTTTACCGATTGGACAAGCGCGGGAATTTTAAAATGAAAATTCTGGTTCTTTTTTTATCATAAGGTACATGCTATTATTTCAGGACTCAGGGAAGTGTTAACTTAATCGAGTTCCGATTAACTATTTCGTATACAGAAGAAATCGTGTTCCGAGGTCACCATTCCATCTACCAGCTTCGCCTCTTGCAATGTTTACATTAAATGAGTTCAAACATTTCAAATTACATTATTTTGATCTCTTGCAAACGGCCAACAATTCGCACCCTCACTGAGAGGCTTATCATGAGATAGGAACTTATGAGCACTTAGTTATCTCACCTTTTGACGACATTAACTAACCAGTTGTTTTTGTCTTTCTCATATAGAAAGGTTATGCAATCACTTGAAAAACCGACCAGTGTCATATACCATTCGACTCAGTTCATCGAGCTGTGCAATGTCTGTGTGTGTATGAGTATGTATGTGTATGTGTATGTGTATGTATGTGTGTGGGTGTGTGTGTGTGTATGTGTGTGTGTGTATGTGTCAAATAATCTCACTAGGTTTTCTCGGAGATGGCTGAACCGATTTTGACAAACTTAGATTCAGATGAAAGGTCTCGTGGTCCCATACGGAACTCCTGAATTTCATCCGGATCCGACTTCCGGTTCCGGAATTATAGGGTAAAGTGTGTTCAATATTGTACACCGTTACATAAACCGGCGAAGCAATAAACGTCAAAAAATTTCTAAACTGGTCTCAAAACTACACAAATCGATAGTCATCATCAGTAGGCAACTAAACAAACCGATTTCGGCTATCCTTGTTCCCGGTATCCGGTTTCGGAAGTACCGGAAATAGTGGTCAAATATAATAAAATGGATCTCACTCACTTTTCTCAGCGTGTGTTCAATATTGTACACCGTCACTTGAACTGGCGGATCAAAAACCGTAAAAAATGTTATAAACTGGACTCTAAACCGTTATTCCTAATCTTAGGGTCAATTGAAAGGTTTTATGGTCCTACCAAAAATTACTGCATATTTTCGGATAGAACAAACATTTAAATCGTCATTTAGAGTGCGATGGCAAAATTATCATTATCATTATCATTAGAGACCCGTGTGTTTGCTGGCAAAATTATCATTATCATTATCATTAGAGACCCGTGTGTTGCTACTCCGTTATTGATCTGGACCAATTGAGATTGCAAAATGATTTTTTGAAGTAACATGTTTGGGAATAACACATTGTTTCACACTGTGCAAACTGTATTGAACTATGCATGCTGATCAATACCGACGCCGGCCACGTCCGAATGCAGATCTACTTGGGAGGGAAAGGATTGTTAGTTCGATGCATGTTGCTACTAAGAACCGAGGAATCCTCTGCATTCCCACATGCATCACAGGAGAGGATACTTTGTTAGTAAATGTTTTAATAATGTTATCATGTGTTTATTGCTCTGGGTAGCCGGCTACCAAGAATGTTTTAAAGTATTATCGTTTTATGTGTTACTTTGTGCTGGGAATATAATGCACGAAACAGTCAATCTCCGAAATTGACAAAACTCCGGACAGCCGGCTGTCGAGTATGCAGTCACTCGTTTATGCATCTACCTTTCGCGTTTTTTAGTCATGCAAAAAAACACATTCGGATTGATAAAAAAAAAGTATCATCTCACTGCTAGGTGGATTAAGCACGTTTTTATAAATGAAACTACGTGATACAAAATAAACGAGCGAATAGGATTTAGACGAAAAAGTTGATTCATTGCATTGAAATATTCTAAACAGTTATTATAAAATCATTTTAAATCACCAAACAAAGGTCAACAGATTTCACACGCGTCTTGATTTTTTATTATTTCCGCTTTATTATTTTAATTATTTATCAAAATTATTAATTGGTTATATTAGTTGATCTGGGCAGCCGGCTACCGAGAAAAATATTAATTTACTGTTTGAAATATTAATATCAAGTGTTTTTTACTATGTATTCAATATACCGATACATGTCATCTCTGTTATTAACTTTGTAATATAAACGGATTTGCGCAATGGTTGATTTTTATCATTCATTTTATAATCCTGAAAGACAATCAATAACATGGAAGAAGAAATCATTCCTAATAAAACTTTTCTACGAAGCTGAAAATATCTGACAACTGAAAGGAAAACAAAACTTTTGCAATTGTCGCCTTTTACGACATGGAAGCAGGAACCCAGTGGATCTATTCTTGGTTCATTTTTTTCCGCCGGATTCCACACGGCATCTAGGCTGGTACAGTCCGGAGAGAGCTAATAGGTAAGCTAATAGTGCGATGGCAAAATTGTATAAAATCATCAAAATTCAAATAAAAACTAGTAGAGTTTGTATGTCATGTTAGTTGGTGGCCGTACGCACCGACTTTGATTATACCGGTTCTCGGGTTCCGGTGCCGGAAGTGCATATAATAGTGAACCCACTTCGTTTTCTTAAGGATGACTTACGCAATGAAAGCACTGTTTTATTCTGTATTTTATGCACAAACAATCTCTTGGTTTCTCTCAAAAATCGAAGAGAAAATTTTTGAATAAAATACCACAATATTATATGTACATGAGAAAGGCATCATTACACCACTAAGTGGATTAAAACAGGTTTTTTTATTCAATAATGTAATATATTTTTAGGCACACTGCTTAAACTCTAGGATGCCAAGGGTATTTTCTAATCTTAATTAACGACTAACTAAAACTAGAATAGTATCATTAGATTATGTCATCTCCGTATTTCGAAAATCCAGCTTTCAACTGGCGATCAGCAGTGGTCGGTGAATTGAATATTGCATGAGTCTTCCAGATGGCGTTGTTAAATATCTATGGCCGCTTCCTTCGGTTCGTGTGGGTCCACGGGAAACACCCCCAGGCTACGATGGCCCGGCGGGTGGCCCGCATGCTGGTCACCGTTCGTTTAATGGACGATTACAAATTTTGGTTTACGAATGTTTCCAAATTTTGTGATGTCATCAACTGTTCTTGTGTGCTCTGACTAATACTGCCGTAACGTCATGTTCATCAAATTGGCAATGCTCTAACCAATGCGTTGTTATACAAACATTTATTGTAATTGTTTTGTGCTAGCTGAAAGTAAAAAAAAAAACTTTCAACTAAACAAACATTTTATACATTTAGCTATAAGGACTTTGATGCAATATGTTATATATGTGAAATGAATGAGGAATAATGCAATTAATTAGTGCCTAAAATGTATAGGTTTTCCGCTTAAAATGTTGAAAATCTTGACATTATTGCTGTATCTGTTAATATACTACGCGTAAATATTCTCATGTATTCTGGTAAATTGACTAAAATCAAATTTGTTAAATAAACCAATCCCAAAACTAGATTTGTTGTTCCTAATTCGTGTTTTTTTTTCTTTTACAGGTAAAGTGAAATCATCAGAAAAGCGCAGTTTCGTACAATTGAGTTATTTTATGTGTGTATTAGACATGAATTTAGTACAGATTATTGAAAGTGAATATAGTAGAAAAAAACGTCGTAAATATTGTAAATCTTAGAACAAGACTGGTAAAAGTCTGATCGTGTAAAAATGGCATGAAGAAAAGTAAAGTGTTATAATTGTGATCTAGTGGAAAAGTAATTCATGTCAGTAGTACTGGTTTTAAACAGATATTAGTGTACACCATCTAAGCCCATGGATAATGGCTGCTATGCATTTTACGAACGGTTTGATTTTCTTTCATAACATTTTTTCACTTTATTTATATTTTATGTGTGTATATTTCAACAACTTTCCTGAAAATGAATAGAAACGAAAAGCTTTAAAAACGTAAATGTCAAAAATTCAAAGCTGCAATGTGTTCAGAATGACAAGACTGCAAAAACTAAACGGGGTGAAAAGCTGTGAAAAGAGAGCGCAGTATGTATGTATTTGAAATCGCGAGCCCCGGCATAGACGACATGCGCAGTGCCGCCCAGACTGCGTATTCTTGTCAAAATAGTCTAGCAAAGAAAGTTGAAGATAATGAAGTTTAATCTTTAAAATGAAAATGGAAGAATTTTTTGGGGTTTTTTCCTTGACTTCAATTTATCTGAACTCTGTTTTAGTTAGAATTTAAAATTTCTTGTAGGTATATATATATATATATATATATATATATATATATATATATATATATATATATATATATATATATATATGTATATATATATATATATATATATATATATATATATATATATATATATATATATATATATATATATATTTGATCAGTTTCAAAGTTTTTGTTTACATATTTTGCAACGTCAATTTAAATGAAGGCGTGACATTTGAAAACTGTTCACCTTACAATTCCGGAACCGGGTATCGGATTCGTTTAAAATTTTATAGCACCCTATTATCCCTCAACTATCCCTGAGAAATCAAAGTGAGCTCGTTTTTTAAGCTTTTGAACACAATTTTAATGAAATCTCGTAGCATTCATAAGACATTCATTTGAAACTATATTGGCGAAAATCGGTCAAACCGTCTCCTATAAATCGAAGTAAGTGATTGCAAAGCCTTTTTATATGAGAAAGTCAGAAATCACATCGGAAGCTATTGTATTGCCATGTGCTTGTTATGGCAACCTTCAGAGTCTTTTCAATAGAGTAAGATATTTTGCAGATTTGTTATTGATGATGCGTCCAAATCAAATGATCCATCGAAATAAGGTGCAATCTGCTAGGAGGCCACATGTCCATCAGCCATCGTTGGGTTTAACTCAACATGTTTCATAGTGCTCCATCCTACCGCTTGAAAACGCATTAATTGACAGAATTGGTCTATGCGGATGTTAGATAAATTTTTCGAAAGTAACCTTTTCGAATGAATTACAACTGGTTCTTTTTTCCACTATGTAGTCAAGTGGGGTTTCTCTCTGGCTCAAGAAAGAAATCAGGAATCAGAGCAAATTTGTTCAAGTGTCATGTTCCCTCGATTATTTGGAGATACTTTGGCTATGGTTGTCCCGGGTTGGCGGTTCAATGCATAGGACGCTGGTCTTACAAGCCAGTTGTCGTATGTTCGAGCACCGACCTGGAAGGATTCTTAGTGTCAGTAGGATCCATAGTACTAGCCATGCAATGATTCTGTACACTAAGAATCGGCTGCGAAGTCTGTTGAAACAGAAAGGCCAAATTCCACAAAAGAAATGTAATGCCAAGACTTTGCTTGACTATGATCTTGTATCATTTTTCTGATAAGAAAAGAAGCATAAAATAGACATGGAACGGACTTGTGTAGTGGATAAGGCGAAAAGACAGCACAAAGCAAAAAGAAACAAATCTTTTTGCATCCTCGAAAGGATGTTGAACAAATTACCGGTGCCAAATATGTACATTTAATAAATCTTTTTACCCCCGCATTCAGAAATTTTACAAAAGCCACAGCACCCTGCATCCCGGGAAGCATGGAGAACTATTTGCAATATTTATGTTCGGCACCCAAGCAGAATATCACAACATCTGCTAAAATCTTCCAAAGTAAATACAACAAGGATTAATTTACTCTTGGAAAAAATATGAACTTCTTTGATTACAACTCCCAATCACAATTCTTCAATTTTAGCTCGCCATACACAGATTCAACTATGTATAGAAAACCAAAATCTCGGATACGCAGTTGCGTCAATACGGGACAGTTACATTTCAGATGATATCAAGCACCGTAATCGCGTTCACACAAATCACACGAATCATACACAGCACATTGAATAGCAGCCTGTTGATGGTTGTATTTGCAAAAAAGCTATGACGCGAATACTGCAGTGATGCTTTAAAAATGCAGTAACATTTTGATATTTTCAGGTTCGCCAAGTTGCGCTTTATCCAGCTAGTTGTTAATGGTATAGCTGGTCCTGGTCCAGTGATATCGTTCGTTGCACCAGTTCTAGCCAATTCATTTCCAGTAATACCTGAATTACCGGGTATACATTAGGTGAAAAACAGCTTTTGAACTGCTGAGGTCTTCTATTTGAGTTCGACATGCGATCAATAGATTCGATCCAGATTCTCTGCTGAAATGTCGATTGTACACCACACAGAATCGCGTAGATTTCTGCTTGGCATAAAGTACAGTATCGACTTAGTGAATGAGACTGCTCTCGTCTCATTTCACGACAGTAGACACTAGCACCGGCACGACCATCTAGATTAAACTATGGTTTTCCATAATTTCGCAAAATATCTATTCCTATTTCAGAATTTAGTACATGAAAGTTAACACGAACAAATATGCCGTCAACAGAAATAAGTCATTATTCACTCGAATTAGCATTGGGTAAAAAAAAAGAAAAGTTTGAATTTTTCCACATTTTATCTGCCGCACCCAGTAGTTTGTCTTCCGAGGGATGGTGGTAAAAATAAACTGAGCTCATGAGCTTCTCATACGGAGCTTGACAAAGCAAAGTCAGGGTATTACATTCCGATGACATGTATACATGAAACATTTTTAAAATTTTGTATAGTGAAGTATAGATTAACAATACATATACTAAATAAAAATTCTAGTGATATGGAACACATTTAATACAGTTACTTGAAACAAAACTATAGGGTGATTTTAAGTCGTTTATTTGATTTCAGAAAAGCTATTATGTTGTGAATAGGTGTGTCGAGTGTATAACCATTTCCATACATAGTTTAGAAAATCCGGAAAAGTCATGCTTTCATGCTAATATCGATATCGATCTTCACCATCACAAGTATATCCTAATGTTAATGGTTTATGCTTCTGATTATTTTCTGTACAGTCGAATCCATCAAGTGTTCGTTTAGCCGATATCTCTTCAATTCATTCTTATGATAGTCATTAACCGATCATATGTAAATATATATGCGTAACTTTTTAACCCATTTGTTATAAAATTGTTGGCAGATGTGGAAATTATCAATACATCGGCAAAAAGTATCACGCATCGACAGACACGACTGTACTGTACTGCAAATCCTTTTACGTGACTGGTCTGGTACCAGGGCAAATCACACCAGTGCCCATCCCAGCAGAAGCAGTGCGATCCTATCATCCTGCATGGAACGTCAAATCCCCGCACCACCGCTGAATGATTGCTAGTCGTATATATACACACACTCAAACATACGCAAATTCTCGGAGCCTTACAATGCAGTAGCGAGCCGTTTTAGGTACCAGAAATTCCCCGGAGCTTTCAGCATTTCTTTGCGAAGTACGGGCTTTACATATATACATACAATTTGCGCTCTGTTTTTGTACATAAATTATATCCGCACGTGAAATATAATACAATGTTTTGTTGTTTGCCATCGGGTGTGCGGGCGTACAAATGCCAGAGAAGGGTGCCGGTATGGAATATATAACAATAATAAAGTTTTAAAGAGGATATGCCGAAAGCAGAGTTTGTAATGTAGTAAATCTTTTCGCTCCGGTTGGTACTGGAAGTGAGTGTTTTTCGCGAGACGTTGATTTTGTATTGCTAAAATGTGACCTTGAACTCTGAAGGAGTATTTATCGTGGTTTTATTTTTTGACAATTTTATATTTTCTACAAAGGTTTCATTTAATGTTTAGGATGTAATTGTTATTTCTCTCATAGTCCGCATAAAAAAAAAAAAACTTTATTAGAATAGCATTTTGAGATGGTTTATCTAAGAGCGATATCTGCTTGGAATAACAAGTCTCTAGTTCATCAATATATTTTAACTGTACTCCTGCTACAAAATGTTATTAGAAAGCATTAAAATATATTCAATGAGTACAGCACATTTTACTGAAAAATCCAGCTAATACAGTACCACGACTTTGAAAAGTCAGTACATTTTTCAGCACGCATTTTTTTAAATAGTGGATAAAACAAAAGAAAATAACTATCAGATGCTTTTTTTTCATCATCTCAATCTTTTTTTTTAATTTTCATTTTTAAGGTGAATAAAAACTAACAAAAATACAAAAATTTGATGCACTCGATGAGACATTTGTATCATTTGAATAAGCTTCGATTTCCATTTTTCATTTGTTTTGATCATTTTGAATTCAATTCTTCTAATCCAGAAATTACCAATGTTACAAATTTCATTTTTGTTTATGAACCGCGGCATGATTCATATTTTTTTATATCGTCTATGTAAACCAAAATATCTAGATGAAAAAATGATTAGGTGGATCAATACCGCATGAATTGTCATATTTATGAAACACATTGAACAAAGTGGCTGGTAATCGTGAGAATGATCATCCATTATCATATCTCAAATGATAATGGATGATCATTCTCACGATTACCAACCATGTAGCGATTTTCACTTGCAGATGATGATATTCAGATGACGGTAGTGCAATAGGCAATAGCAATATGCAACACAAATATAGTGAAAAAAAAAACACATTCTGAATATTGAGTATAGAGACAAAAGACTTTGTTTTAATTCCAAAATTGATTTACTCTCATGGTCTATTTAGATTAAAATCTATTCGGTATGAATTCAATTTATAGAAGTAACATGAGTGCAGGACTACGAAGAATTTTGCGTTGACTACGAAGCGCTTGGTAGAGCGCCATTCCACCCATTTGTTAGAATACTTGTTTGAATTCGCTCCTACGGCCCTGTTACTTCGCTGTATGAAATTCAAGTAGATAGTACAGTTCGTGCTCGCATCTCAGCCAACGCAGTCGAAAATCGTTTGCGGTCGAAGCAAAAGAAACAAAGACAATACAGTGCAGTGAACAATAGAGTGTACGGAATGGTCAAATACGATTTAACAAAGCCTGAAACTTGGCCAACAAGGCCAAATTCAATTTGTATAGATTTCAAGCGTTGCAAAGTTAGACCAGCAGCAAATGAAATTGAAATCTTACTTAAAGAACGAATGCATCTAGACGCTAATAATGTAACTGAGATTCAATTCAACAAGGCGTCTAACTGTGTGTACATTATGTTTAAACGTGAAAGCGATGCAATTGCATTCGCTTCGGTTAACAACGAGGTGCACAGCGTTGAGTGTGACAACATTAAATACAAAATTCCTGTGCACATGGTGGACAATGCCATACAAGTACGCGTGCATGACCTTCCCCCGCAGTGCACCGAAGAGTATGTTCGGGAAGGTATGTCGCAGTACGGTGAAATTCTTTCCATCGAAAGGGAAGTATGGCGGAATTTTTTTCCGGGTATCCGGAATGGCGTGCGAGTGGTACGTATGCAACTACGTAAAGCAATTCCATCTTACATCATTTTTAATCAAGACGGGAAACATCCGTGTAAATCGCTGATTACGTATGAAAATCAACTGGTTACATGTCAGTTTTGTGAACAACCTGCACACTACGGCAAACCTTGCACTGAAACTACGAAAACAAACAAAACAAACAAAAACAAGGACAACCGCTCAACAACGGAAACTAGTGAGTGCAGTGCTCCTGTTTCAAAATCACCTTCACCATCTAACCAAACAGCAACTGCAACCAATGTACAACAAGGCGCTTCTACAGTAACTAGCAACGAGATCAAGACTGCGAATAACAAGGAAAACGAAAAGAAGACGGAAATCAACAATGCCACCGATGCGTCAATGGACGACGAGACGAGCCACGAACAAAGTGCCCCTCAATCCTCGCAGGAGGGAAATGGAAGCTCCTCTCCCCCTAGAAAAAGGGTGACAACGAGATCGAATACAAAGAATTTTTTATTTAAAAAATCGGCTCAATCGGCCACGTAAAGCTTGTACGCAAATAGGCCTGAATAAAGATGTCTTTTAAATAAAAAAAAAAAAGTAGATAGTTCTTCTACCATATTTAATATCATCATTTTCAGTGCAAATCGCAGCAGGTCCTATAACCGTGAACATGATTTTAAATGATTATCATTTCATTATCACGAGTGAGTTTATGGAACATCATTATAGTGATATTGAACGGAATGAGATATTGTCCATACTCTCCTCGAGTGACCATAATCATCGGTTTTAATCGATGCCGGGGCATGTTCTTTTTTCTAATATTTGATATTTTCGTAATACTGCTCCTAAGTATGCGATTCATAAAACCTAATTCATCAATAGACAGAAAATTTCATTTGTAATAATTTAATGCTGGATTATCATGAATTTTACTGGTTTTGACTGTGAATTTATAGGCATCCTGATTGTGGTATGATTGAGCCTTAAATTGTAATATTGTTAGTGACAATATAAGTACTTCTGTATGAACCGACTCTACTATGGGTTAGCGATTTAATACTCAGGTCGCTGATCGTACAAACCAGTTGTGGTATGTTTGAACCGTGACTTGGAAGTATTCTTATTATCAATAGAATCGTAGCACTTAGATATACAATAGTTGGATACGCTAAGAATCGGTTTGCTTGTAAGAGGCCACTGGTTCTATGCCATTAATAAGCCGCCGAGCCATTCGATTAAGTAGCTGCGCCATATTGATAGATTTATGAAGAAAAATGTACTTATAATCATCTTATTTCCCGGTTTTCCCAAAGCTTACTTCATTTACTTTAGTTAGATATATTTACTTTAGTTAGGAACAAACGGCAGCGAGATTCGGACAGCGCACGCTTTAAATCAAGAAGGCACATTTTTCTTGCGGCCGACTAACGGTTAAGTACTAGTTTTTGGTTCTGAGCACGAATCATACTCATATTAAAAATTCGTCTTGGGAGATTTATTGGTAATCTTCAAAACAAAATTATTTTATTCTTTATTATTGAAAGTCCTTCAAACAGATAGAAAACTATTTACGAACTGTGATTGCGAGCTCATCTGTAAAATTTTTTAGACAAGCGAGAGCAGCATTTCTCGAAGAAATTACTTTTTGCCTTTCTCATATAGAAAGGCTATGCAATCACTGTGAAAACCGACTTTTTAGCCAAGGCCTGGAGTGCCAAATGTCATATACCATTCTACTCAACTCGGCGAACTGAGCAAATGTCTGTGTGTATGTGTCCGTGTGGGTATGCACTCACTTTTCTCGGAGATGGCTGACCCAATTTTCTCAAACTTAGATTCAAATGAAAGGTTTCATGGTCCCATAGCTCGCTATTGAACTTCATCCCGACCCGACTTCCGGTTCCGGAGTTACAGGGTAATATGCACCATAAAAATGGAAAAAATACGCTCTCACTTTTTCATGAATGGCTGAACCGATTTTCACAAACTAAGATTCAAACATTTGGATCTGACTTCCGGTTCCGGAGTTACATGGTAATATGGGAAAATTAGAGGAAAAGTGTTCATTCAATTTTCTCTGAAACAGCTCAACCGATTTCCACAAACTAAGATTCAAATGAAAGGTCTTATAGTTTCCTAAAAATTTCTATAACATCTTATCCAGATCCGACTCCCGGTTCCGGAACTAAAGCGTGATAAGTAGAAAATTACAAATTTCATAAGTATTTTTTCACAAACGATGGTCAAAAACAGGTACAAATTCCATAAAACTGTCTGATAAATTCTTCTAGTTAGAGCTTGTTAGTTTGTGGGCATAAAAGCTTAATTCGGTCCTACTGGTCTCTCCTTTTCCTGTACCGGAAGCACCGGAAGTGGTGCAGAAAACTTAAAAAATAGAACTCACTTCGATTGCTCTGCGGTGCTTGAACCGATTTTCACATATCTTGATTTGAATTAAAACTCATATTTTATTTAAAGCTACTGTGAAGTTTAATCAGGATCAGACTTCCGGTTCCGCAGTTACAGGGTGATGAGTGTCAAAGTTTGCCATATAGAATGACAATATGTACCACACCGAAAGAAGAAGAAAACACAAAACAAACGATGTGTGCTTTGTTCTATTTCGTACACGCTATGAAGAAATCGAAATGGTTTTCAAATGTTTGCTACTAGTGTGTAATATTGGTAAAAGACGGTGCTGTGATTGATAAAAATTAGTAATAATAATAAAAACAATAATTTTACTATATGTTTTATGTTGCTGATTCATGTTGTTTAGCTTGACCTACATATCCAGAAGTAACAGAAACGCAGGTTCGCTTCGTTTGTCAGATTTCGTTTAATTGATTTAATCGTAATAGAGCATGAGATAGTAAGTCTAGGTTTAACTAGGTTCAAAACTGTTCCAATTTTAAGGTCATGTTTGTTGCTGGCAAACAAACCAACTTCGGCTATTCCGTTCATCTGAATCCGGGTTCGGAACGGAATTGAATCCGGGTCCCACTCACTTTCCTTCAAGATGGCCAAATCGATTTTCACAAACTTACAGGTTCAAAGGAAAAGTCTTCATACGGAATTCCTAAATTTGTTGTGGATACACTACTTTCGGTTCCAGAACTACAGGGTAAACAGGATGGAAATTCAAAACGAATATTTAAAAAAATGCTCAACAGAGGCGATTTGGGCAAATTATAAAAACCGCGAAGTTTTATCTCGTAAATCGGAAAATTGGAATCGACAATCCACTTAAAAGCCTTGAATGACGAAGCGGTGACAATCCACTTAAAAGCCTTTAATGACGAAACGGTGACCAAAGCTGAAAACGATTTGTTTCTGAAGAGTTTTTTTTCGATGAGTTCAATATTTTTTTTTATAAAAAATAACGTTTATTCTTCAAAAACAGGTCAATGAATATTGGAGAAGGGCCCTGGTTCATCTTCCGGATCCGGATTGGTTACCTGCTTCGTATCCTTGACCCACCAATATATATATATGTTTGTACACTAGGGCACTGAGGGAGCCAAAAAAATCCTGAATATCTTAGCGTGATGCCTTTCACGCAGCCCACCTGAGTTCGATTCCCAACCCTGTACATAGGGTTAGAAAGTTTTCCTGACCAAATGATCTTAAGGTTAAAGCCTCTATAATTGAAACAAAAAAAAAAGTTTTAACTTTAATCTGTTGCGATACTGTAAGTATTGAGACCAAAAGTAACGATACTAACAGTATCGTTACTTTGGCGATATCGATACCTCAAAGTATCGACTGGGTATCGGACATTCGGTATCGGACATCCCTACTGTCTGCTCGCCCGTGTACTCGAGGGACAGAGTCTTCTTCCTACAGATGATGTCCTCCATCTTGAGAGTTCGGTAAATCACGGTATTGGGGCAGTGATATTTTCGGCCGGTGTCAAACTCGTTCCGTCCTTGCTGTCAAACAGCCGAATTTTTTTTTTTCGTTTTATCTTATAATAGTAAAAAATTTCAAGAATACAAGTTTTCAAGGTAATCGAAGCTGAACTTTTGGGGCTGACTTCTTAGCAGGATAAGATAAGAACTTCCAGAGTTTTATTCCGATTGGCTTGAAAATTTGACAAAATATTCATGAAATGTTTTAAGTATAAGAAAATACAAAGAAAAAATATAATGATTTTTCAATTATTTTTGCGGTTATGATCTGTAAAATATATGATAGGTTAGTAAAACTCAATGCCTCATGGAATTATTAACTGTGAGGGGGAGAGGGTAATGGTTAAACTTTCACATGACATGAGAATTTCCGCCATAAGATGTGTTACCTTAAGGGAGGGGTAGGGCCTAAACTATGGAACGATGATCATAATTTTAGCGATTTTTTTTCAGAATTGTAATTCAACAAATCAAAGGCTATAGCAGGATAAGCATGTAAAATCTGCCCCCAAAGGGAATTCATATTGTTATACCACATTCGAAAGGTCATAGACTGGAAACTATTTTCTCAAAGTTTCAACCCTTTAACTGCCATATTGACGGAACTAGGGTGGTTCTATTGATTTTTATTTTATTTGATTTTTGAAGAAACTGCTTCTCCGAAAAATTTGAAAAAAATCAGGCATGTTTAAGGCATTATGGGGATGCTTTACAATTTTTTTCAAAATGTTTGAAGATGTATTTCTTTTATTAAAAAATACTAGAAAATTTTGAAACATATTTTTTCCCTCTTTCAATTTTTGCACCACCCTGGATTTTTTAGTGATAAATAAAGAATTTTTGGACATGTTAAAGTGGTATGTTTCCATATTTTTTAAAAATGTGGACGACCAAAATATTTGATTTTTTCTAAAAAATTAATAACAGTCGACCATGCGTCCCCATCGAATTCTGAGAGAAGGAAACGCATGGTGCTTTATCTTAGCAGTTTCTAGTAGTAGTCGACCATGCGTTCCCATAAAGTTCTCTTAAAACGGAAACGCATGGTGCTTTGTTCTAGTCGTTTATGATGCAACTCAAGCGCAAGGCTTAGAAATCAAAGTAACGAAAAGAAGGAAATGAGTATCAACCTTTGCATAATACATACACGATCATACTTCGGGTACAACCTAGAAAGCTACAAAGCGAGAACTTACTGGTATGTGATTCATATATGAATGGTAGTAATACATGAACTTCGCGAGTATTACACATATGAAATTCGGTTATGGCAGTCAAGAACTAGAGCGAGTGTCAGTTTTTTACGTGTTGCTGATGGATGTAAAGAAGGAATAATGAAAGAAAGAATGAAAATTTCATTACAGTGTCAAAAGTTATCATAAAGATATGTTATCGAGGGATGTGTACAGTTTTCTGGAAAAATGTATAATAAAGATAAAGTTGGAGTTTTGTGTTTGAAAACTTCAATCGAATATCTTTATGATGGTTTTCATGGTTTGTAGACTGAGAGCGCTGTATATTTTTTTATTTTTTTCTAAAATTTGAAACAACAACAGATATAAAAAAATAGTGATGCGTTATTTTGAGTTATAACCTTTGCATAATTTCAAATCAAGCATTTATCGACCATGTCTATTAAAATACTTGATTCGCTGAATCGATCTCTTTAATTTTTGGGTATATTGTGTAGCTCCATATTTTCCAGAAAATATCTGAGAATACATAATTAACTCAGTAAGTGATTTTCACTCTCAGAGGAACGCTTCCAGGTTTTTACAGGTTTAATATGGTCAAATATCATTGAGCTTCGTGATATGCTGGTGTAAATGAGAAAAATTTATTCGTATTTTTGTTCAAATTGCGAACGGGAAGTTCTAATAAGATAATATTATCAATCCTTGGATTGGAACGAGTGCAACAAGTATCGGAATATAGTAGCTCTGGAACAGAAGCTTTTGAAAAGGATGTTCTGCCAAGTAATTTTGAATTTAAAGCTTTATCACGAGATGACCCAATTGAGACACACAGATCACAAAAAAGCTATTCGGGCCGGTAATAAGTCTCATTTTTAAAAGCTTACAAGTACTATATCGAGTACACTACAAATTCGACTGGATATTTGGGAATCCAGCGCCGTTGCTGTGAATGCGTTATTGGCAATAGAACTGTTGGTTGCTGTTCACACGAGGCCGCCATTATTCACTACCTTTCCTTATGCTCGGTTTTTATCCAGAATTGTGAGACCGGCGAAAATATTGTCAGAAATGCTTAAATCAGAACAGCTACCAAGTGACGATGATAATTCTATAGAATAAACGAAAAGAATCAGAGAGAAAATGTGTGCATTGAAACAGCAATGTATTTTTATAACATTTTTATCCCATTTCCTATTTAAATGAAAAATTTCTTACATGAAACTTCTTAATCATTTCATAAAGACAATTGAAGTTTCAATTTAATGATTGACCCTTTTGAGTCTTAGTTCTGACTCCTACTGCGTCCATTAGTTCATCCAATAGCAAAATTTTATTAAAAATAATGTGCTGATAAAAAAACTCCAAGTGGGTTATGAAATCAACCACAAAATGTATAAAAATTTCAGCTTATTTTTAAATTTATAGCAGTTCATCGTTTAGTTTAAATAATATGATATTTAAAAAATAAGAGGAATATGCTTTATTAAACTCAAATTGATGTGACTATATTAGTATTATATTAGGATAAGAATTCTATGTAAAAGTGATGCTACGGCGAAGAACAACTTATGTAAATTGCCTTAAGAAATAAACGTATTTATGGAAAAACAATTCTAAGAAATCGATTCCAACCTTCATCAGTGGCCACTTTTGTTTGACACCAATATAAAAAAGAAAAAATTAAATTCACTGCTGTTTCAATTCGCTATGTATTTAGTGAAATGTACAGAGCAGGCAAAAAGAAAACCGCGTTGTACGAGACCCAACAGTGCAAAACGATTTGACCATTTCATGAAACACTATCGAATCATCGAATTATATACAGTCACTCGCTCTAGTTCTTGACTGTCATAACCGACCTGCATATGTGTGATACTCGCAACGTTCATATATTATTACCATTCATATATAAACCACATACCAATAAGTTCTCGCTTTGTAGCTTTCTAGGTTGTACCCGAAGTATGATCGTGTATGCATTATGCAAAGGTTGATACTCATTTCCTTCTTTTCGTTACTTTGATTTCTAAGCCCTGCGCTTGAGTTGCATCATAAACTACTAGAACAAAGCACCATGCGTTTCCGTTTTAAGAGAACTTTATGGGAACGCATGGTCGACTACTACTAGAAACTGCTAAGATAAAGCACCATGCGTTTCCTTCTCTCAGAATTTGATGGGAACGCATGGTCGACTGTTATTGACTTTTTAGAAAAAATTAAATATTTTGGTCGTCCACATTTTTAAAAAATATGAAAACATACCATTTTAACATGTCCAAAAATTCTTTATTTATCACTAAAAAATCCAGGGTGGTGCAAAAATTGAAAGAGGGAAAAAATATGTTTCAAAATTTTCTAGTATTTTTTAATAAAAGAAATACATCTTCAAAAATTTTGAAAAAAATTGTGAAGCATCCCCATAATGCCTTAAACATGCCTGATTTTTTTCAAATTTTTCGGAGAAGCAGTTTCTTCAAAAATCAAATAAAATAAAAATCAATAGAACCACCCTAGCTCCGTCAATATGGCAGTTAAAGGGTTGAAACTTTGAGAAAATAGTTTCCAGTCTATGACCTTTCGAATGTGGTATAACAATATGAATTTCCTTTGGGGGCAGATTTCACATGCTTATCCTGCTATAGCCTTTAAATGTTTTGCATGATAAAAAGCATCATTCGAACGACATTTTGTAATTTTTTCGTGGAAAATTATTGAGAAATAAGTCAGTGAAAGGTAGTTTTGAGGACGCTTCTTAAAAATCATGATTTGCGGTGTCCACTGAATCTCAGCGCAGACTAATCAGAAGTGAATAGATCAAAGCAGCATAGTTAGAATAGAAGTTTTTCTAGACCTCAACGTTTGATGTTTTTTTTTAATTTTTTCAATTTTTGGTGGTTGCTCAAAGTGAAAACTACGATTTTTCAGTAACAAACAAAGCAAAGGAAAATGTTAGGGTCTGATTTTTATATGCAAAAAGAGTGCAAAATTTGAAAAGGATTGGTGCAGTAGTTTTTGAATGACGATGGATACGGACTTTTTAAACCTGCTTTCGAGAAAAACGCGTTTTAAGTTTTTTGTCTATAAAATCAATGGAAACAATTTCTTATTCCAGGGAGCTCGTACGGTCTAACATTTTCAAAAAAACATATTTTTTCTTTTATAACTTATTATAATTAAACCTTTCAAGAAAGTTTTTTCAAGTTTTTAAGTCATTCGTAGCAGAAATCTTGGGCCTGTGTGCCGAGCTCTTACTTCTTCGCAATATGAGATAAGTATACACACTTAGAAAATGTTACATCTTCATAGATGCACATAAAAGGAGCGTCGCGATTCACTTACATTTACAACACAAAGCATGTAAAGATCAGTCATATCATTGACTTCACAGTCAATAAAACTGAAGCTTACATCAATAAAGACGCAAAATCTATATTTACATGTCAGTAGATGTAATATTGTGTCATCACCGAAGAAATTACGGCACATTTGAATTTACGTCAAGCGTAAATTTCATTTTTTCTAAGAGTGTAGATAAAGGCCCATAACTTGTAGAGTTTTGTTCCGATAGGCTTGAAAATTTCACAGAATGTTCTTGAAATGTTTTGCTATAAGAAAATACAAAAAAAAAAAATTCAAACTTGTTAGACCCTACCCGCCTTTTGAATGAAATGAACCGCTGACAACGCATTAGGCATCTATTTTTTAAAATTCAATTTTATTATTATTTAGATTTTGTTGTCATACATAAACCAAAATTTGATTGTTATTTTCATCGTTATCATAATCATAGTCATCATTATTGGGTAATTGCGTGCTTTGCTAGATTGATTCCACTTCGATTATGTTTACCACTATCTCTCCGAGTGAAAAATTGCAGTGTATTAACCTAGATTTATTCACATTGTTTTTTTTCTCTTTGATAAGAGTAGTGCTTGTAAATTTAGTTGTGTCCATAACTGAAAACTTGAAAGTCTACAACACAGATCGAGTGAAATTATTACTGCGTCCGAGGTTATGTAATGTCCTGTGATAGTTTGGAATGAATAGTTCCAAGACTATATAAAGCATTTTGACACTTCACATATGACAATCTTGAACCCAATTTCATTCGGTCTATAATGAGTTAGTATACAAAAGCGAAGAAAAAAACAATCAACTTGGTGCTCAGTCTAATTGAAATACATTCACACAACTGCACGATGATGACAGTTGTAGGAAACGTGTATAGTCTAGCGCATGCTCAAGTGCATTAATGTTTTTCGAGACGAGAAAGTGAATTGCTATTCCGGATGAGCAAAAGCGCAATGTTTTTTCTGATGCAATTTAAAATAGAGCACATGTGAAACGTGCAAAAGCCGACGTTTGAATATAGATGATCCAAACAACGTACCAAGCAACTATAACTTCCTGTAATAATTTTCTTCAATGGTCCATTCTAAGTACGGTGCATACAATTGAATTTAGTCGATGTACAGATAGTAACTTTTCTCTTCTATTTATATTAAATGAAAAGATGGAATCTATATATTTTTTATGCAGATTAGTTTGCCGCTGGCAAACTACAAACAAAGACATCTTTCTCTATAGAAAGGATAGAGAATTGCTAGCAAACCCGATTTTTGATCGGTGTTACATACCAAAAAATCCGACTCACCTAGACGAGAATGTCTGCGTGTATGTCGCTCTATGTGATTAAGTTCAAATATCAAATTGCTATCTCTTTTGGTCCCAGAGATATAATGGTATAAATAACACTACTAACAAATCGCACTTTTTCCTTCACTTTGTAAAATTTTTTCGGAGATGGCTGAACAGACTTCAACAAGCTTAGGCTTGTTTGAAAGCTACTATTGATTCATTTATCAAATTCGAAGATCAAATGTCTGTCACTTCCGGTTCCGGGATAATAATGGTATAAGGGGCTGTCCATAAAAGACGTCACGCTTTTTTGACGATTTTTGACTCCCCATCCCCCCTTTGTCACAAATTGTCACAGAAGCAATCAGAATCAGATAAGAATCAGATAAGAGAAATTCTTATGATATACTATTATCAATGCTAGAAAATCAAATTACTGAAAAAATTGTCAGTGCATAACTTAAGTTAAACCGTTTAAAGGCATCTTTTTCTTTTTTACTCATATTGGGCAAAATTTATTAATTTTGCTAATTTATTCGCTCCTCCGTGCACTTTTGCTGATCACAACAGAAATGATTCCCTGCATCACTCATTTCCGAATTTACAAGAAGAAGCTTTTACATCAACAAATACACGTTTTTTCTATAGAATGTAAACGTTTATTGTGGAGATTTTTTCAGGAAATAGGGCAAAGCAGTTATATAATTAGGTATTTCAAAAATGCGCTCATTGAAAATATTGGACGTCACATTCCAAAAACCTCCCCCCTCCCCCTGTCACAGAAGGTCACGTTTTATGAAACACCCCCCTCCCCCTTGCGGCGTGACGTCTTTTATGGACAGCCCATAAGTCACGTACTCACAAAACGCATTTTTTCTTCCCGCTCAAATTTCTCAAAGATGGCTAAACCGATTCCAACAAGCTGGTTTGAAAGTTGCTATTGCATTGATTAAATTCAAAGGCCAAAAATCAGAAACTTCCGGTTCCGGTGATATACTGTGTATAAGGAGCTTAACCGATTAACTGCACATTTGGGATTGTCAGATCTGTCTAGGAGATGGATCAACGAACTTCGATCAACTTAGGCTTATTTCAAATATATTATATATCAATATGAATAACTCTTACAATTCACGGGGGATATCACAGTTACAATGCAGTGGCAAAAAGATTACTAATACACTACAATTTTTTAATACACTAATGATGGCTTTTCCAATCAGTACACTGAATCAAACAACCCTAAATATATCAAACATTTCTCCATGCACGAAAAAAACTGTAAATACGGCGTAAAATACAATCTTTTAACGATTCGAGAAAAACGAATTCATCGTAATGCTAATTCAAGAATTTCGTCAACATTTCCTAGGACAGTATTACAATTTCTAAATTTTAGAAATCAATCCACTTGTATTCAGGTTTATGATAATGATGATTTCCGATTCTAGAGGTATAAATAAACAATATCAGCTTTGAATTGTTTTTCATGTTGATTGTCGTATTGTTCATAGGCTATATTTTTTTTCATTAGAAAAAAAAACACTTCAATATAGACAAGTTTCCACCTCTAAGTGGGCATCAGGCTATCAATTAGTTTTGACATTTCATATTTTGAGACATGCTAAAAGCAAACTATTCAACAATATTGAATTAGTAACCTTTTATATCACGAGATGTGGTAACTGTGATGTCTTTTTCGATTTGTATTGAATTCCCTGGAGTGATCAATAGTGATATATAATATATTTGCTTATTAAAAAGTTACTAAAGTTCATTGATCAAGAATGGAATGGTTATGGCGAACATGTAATATTATTCGTGACTGGCAAATCGCAGTGTTTTTCAACGCGCTAAAATGTTTTGGAGATACCTGAATCGACTTCCAAAATCTTAGACGCATTTGAAAGCCGCTATTAGGTTATTTGATATAAAATATCAATAATAATGTCTAACTCTTTTAATCCGAAAAGGCATACTACTAGGGAGTAAGAAGTTTTTTATTAAACAAATATTGTGCAAGCAAAGAAATGGCTTGATAAGCATTATCCGGGTTCTGATTCAAACAAATATAGAATTTAAAAGTTTGACCAGATTCTGTTCCTATGCATTGTTCGGGAATCTCCACTAAATAATGATTTCATAGATAGCCCCTTTTCAATGATAAAATTTTCTATAGCACTTTTGTCTTGTAACAATAACGCTCCAGGGTTGGACAGAAATAAATTCAACTGGAGGCAAGTTATCGAAAGTTATCGCCATTCAAAAACCGGTGAAAGCAGCTTCCAATCACAACTCATATAGACCCATTGCCATGTTGTCCTGCATCAGAAAATTGTTCGAAAAAATTATTCTTCGACGTCTTGACACTTGGATCGAGACGAACGGCTTGTTGTCAGATACTCAGTTTGATTTCCGTTGAAATAAAGAAACGAATGATTGCCTTGCATTGCTTTCGTCTGACATCCAAATTGCCTTCGCTTAAAAACAACAGATGGCATCTGTATTTTTGGACATAAAAGGAGCATTTGATTCAGTTTCCATTGATGTTCTTTCAGGCAAGTTCCACCAACATGGACTTCCAGCGGTCATAAATAATTATTTGCACAACCTTTTGTCAGAGAAGCGCATGTATATTTCACTTGGCGATCTGGTAACATTCAGAATTATCTACACACAGAGAAATGGAGCATGTTTAAAATAACCAAACATTTAGTAGAATCTCCCACAAATATAAAAAATGCACACTGCTTGGTTTGAATCTAAACTTTGGTTTAACCAAACGAAGAATTTATTTGCTCCCGATGAATTTTGTTGTTGAAATAGACCAACTGTTTATTACATGTCAACCAAAGTTGAATTGACGTTATCGAAATATCCGTGTTGACTCAATCCTGCTGTATCTTTATTTCAAGAAAGAAATAAGTTCAATTTATCTATGATCTTATTTGTGTACTGATATAACTAAGTTTACTGTTCAAATGAACCGTAACAGTTTTATTTCTAATAAACAAGAGCTTTTTTCCCGCGAGAATAATCCAGAGCATTTTTTTTTTATCTCCCGCGGATAGTTTTTTGCATGTTTTATAAGTTACGTTTATCTGCTTCTTTAATTTCCTAGGAGATTTTCAATAATTCAAGCGTATGTATCGATATTTGGGAATATTTTGAAAATTGTATAAAATTACATAACACATTTTCTTTGCAAAAAAATATTTCATGTAGGATCTCTATTTGGACTGATGGAGCACCGAATTGTTGGATGCTATAAAAATTAAAAAATCCTGACTTGATTGTGGTATGTAAATATTTCGATCGTCTAGCGACAAAACGGCTAAAAGTCTTGAAAAAATGAAAAATTTCACAGAAATGTATATTAGGAAATTGAAAACAAATAAAAGTAGTTTCAAAAATTACTTTTGAAAGAAATCATTTTATTCCTAAAATCCAACAAAATGTATGGTTTCAACAATCAAAAGCGTTAGTTGAAATAACTAAATTCAAGGAAATTTATTTCAACTAGAATGTTTTGTGAATTTAAAGCGTTACAATTATTGACTTTAACTAGAGTTCGTTTCATTTAAAACTATTTTTAAAAATTTAATTTACTGTGAAATTGTTTTTCAAGAGATTGACAGGAACGCACAAGTAAAATATTTGTTATTTTTATCAAACTATTGATTGAAACAAACTAATCCACCGAGAAATTTAAACGATAATGTTTTGTAGTTTCAAGTAACAATATTTGCAATATTAAACCACATTTTCTTTTGTCACTATTTCAACAACAATTTTCGTTGAGTGAAATCCAAACTTGGTTATTTTTACATTTTTTTCTCTGCGTGTACATGGGTCTCCTGCAAGGCTCATGCCTCAGTCCGCTCCTCTATAATTTTTACGTGAATGACATTGACAGCTGTTTAGTAACCCCATGCACACTAAGCCAATTGGTAGATGATGGCGTGATTTCAGTTACTGGACCCAAAGCTGTTGATCTTCAAAAACCATTGCAAGATACCTTAGATAACTTGTTCATTTGGGCTGTTCATCTGGATATCGAATCCTCTGCTGAGAAAACAGAGCTGGTTGTCTTTTCAAGAAAGCATGATCCCGCGCAGCTCCAGATCCATATGATGGGAAAAATCATCGCGCAGGTTTTGACTTTCAAATACCTCGAGGTGTGGTTTGATTCCAAATGCACGTGGGGAGGACACATCAGGTATCTGATAACAAAATGCCAACAAAGAGTAAATTTTCTTCGAACAATTTTCAGTATGTTCATCCGGAAGATCTAATCAAATTCTTTCAGACAATGTTAGTTTCAGTGGAATATGGATGCGATTGCTTTCGTTACGCTGTAAACTCTCATATTATCAAATTTGAGCGAATTCAATATCGTTGTTTACGAATTGCCTTAGGCTGCATGTATTGGACACATGCAATGTGTCTTGAAGTTCTGGCGGCAGTTCTTCCATTGAAAGATCGCTTTTGGGAGCTTTCATCACTGCAATGAGTCTTGAAGTTCTGGCGGGACTTCTTCCATTGAAAGACCGCTTTTGGGAGCTTTCATCACGACTACTAATAAGATTTGAGGTACTGAATCCCCAGGTTATTAATAACTTCGAAAGACTTGTCGAGCTTCAATCTCAAACAAGATTCATGAGAGCATAGCATAGCATGTCACATGAAATCAACCATTCAAGATATATTTCTATACGTGTCAGCCTCTTAAATGCCCTGACTAAACTCTATTTTTCGACACATCCATGCAGCGCGAAGTGCGTAGAATCCCGGATCACCTACTCTCGCTGAAAATCCCAAAAATATTTTCAAGTAAATTCAGGCATATTGACTGTGAGAAAATGTTTTACACGGACGGTTCCCGAATTGAAGAGACTACTGAGTTTGGTATGTTCAACAATAATGTTTCGGTCTCATTTAGGCTTCAAGAACCTGTATCTGTTTATATAGCAGAATTAGCAGCAGTTCATTATAGCTTGAGTGTAATCGTCACATTATCTCCAAACCATTATTTTCTCTTCACAGATAGTCTGAGTGCGATTGCGTTTAACGAATTCTATAGCGCAGCTCGCTAAAGAACACTTGCCAGCTGGCAAGATTATTGGGATAGAGATGATCTGGTCGGTGGATGCACTCTATTATTCCTAAAATATCGACAAAGGCATGGTTCAGGTGGCTGGATGTGAGTAGGGATTTCATTCGTATGATGTCCAGACTCATGTCCAATCACCACACGTTAGACGCACATCTCCTTCGAATTGGACTCTCCGAGACTAATCATTGTGCTTGTGTTGAAGGTTATCGGGATATTGATCATGTCGTTTGGACATGCGTGGAGTATCGTGATGTCAGATCTCAACTAATAAATTCTTTGCGTACCCAAGGTAGACTATCCAATGTTCCAGTTCGCGACATTCTTACTTGTCATGACCTTCCTTACATGAAACTTCTTTATCATTTCATAAAGATAATTAGAGTTTCAATTTAATAATTGACTCTTGTCAACGTCTTTGATCAACGGTTGGTGACAGCAATGGGTCAACGTTTTGACAGGATGTTTGTGGAAATTTTATCTTCAATAAAACGCAGGTGTTTCGTAACCGGAAATTATAATTTTCCTAATAAGAGAAGTGATACAATATGACATTCACAATTCAATCCAATTCCGGTTACTTCCACATGAATGACGTATAGTTTATATATATTTTAGGTTCAATTCAGTGTTTACTTACGTTTAGTTTCTATTCTGTTTTCGCTTGAGATGCAAAATTCTATTGCGATATAGTGGCGTTCGAGTTCCTGTAGGTGATATCGGCTCTAGTAAAGTATTCCCGCTTGTGGGTGAGCTACTATTACTGAACTAGTAGAAATTTATTAGTAATGAGCACTAGAATAGTTCGTTTTATGGCAGCTATTTAAAGGATTTTGTTTTGAGAATGTGTATTAGATACGCACTGTGAAACTGTGTTCTATTTGTTTACTTCCGCTGTTGAACTGTCACTTTCGTCTGTACCCTAGCTAACTGATGGTGTGCGTGGACCAAGATATTGGATAAGAGGTGCGCGTGGTCCGAATAGTTCGGACAACAACCCTTTTAAAACATAGTTCTGACTCCAACTGCGTCCATTAACAGTTCATCCAAGAGCTAAATTTGAATAGAGATGATGTAATAATACAAACAAACTCGAAATAGTTATGAAATTATCAATAAAATGTGTAGAAATAGCAACTTATTTTATAATTTATAGCATTTAATCGTTTGGTTGAAATAATATTCTTATTCGTTTGGTTGAAATAATATTACTTATGAAAAAAGTAGAATTTAAACGTAGTCGTAGGAGATAGCTGACATCGTAAAGATATCAAAATAAAGGGTATTCACAGTTTTGCTTGAATATGAACACAAAAAAGGTTTGCAAAGTTAATCGATGCAATGGCTAAATTGGAGAAATTCGAATTAGCAGGGCTTACTGTAGTGAACAGTTTTCTGACCGGTGATTTAACGGGGTACGTTGTCTGATGACCGAAAATCACATTAGATGGAATTAGCTTCTCCGAACATATACGCAGTTCAAACGTACGTCATGCAGGATAGCAGGAAAATATTTTTTTTTTCACATTTCAATTTCAATCGAAAGAATTTATCCGTATTGCGACAAGGTTCTTCGAGTACATACATTGCTGGCGACTGAACAAAGATCATGGTCTCCTAAGGCATGATCAACTTCATGTTACTATTGATTTGCAATAGTAACGTGTAAATTTCATCATTTTTTCTGTGTTATACATCTAAATATTACAGTTGTTTCCTTGTTGCTGAATCATAAATGGAAACACAAAGAATTACCAACACGGCAAAAATTTACTAACACGGAAACACAAAGAATTACTTCACGGCAAAAAAAATTGTGAAATTCGAAGGTGACTCAATTCATAAGAACTTAATTCGCAAAATGACTCAATTTTACAAGATTGTTTCGAATATGTGACGAATATTCCCCATATTCGGCATTCTTCAAAGAAACTCTCTGTGGAATCAGCCTCATTTTAAAGCAGATCAAAGCTGCTAATGTATGTATGTTTTAGTTCTAATGACATTTATTTGTTTAGTTATCTATCTCTTGTATTTATATATCTTTTTGACATTTATTTGTTTATTCATCTATCTTTCTCTCTTTTCAATTTTACATCGCTCAACGGCAGTGTTGCCAAAGACAGGGTGGCAAGTGATCGGGAATAAGTTGGAAATTTGGTTTCACCGGGAAACCGGGAAAAAGCCGGGAATTTTTGTGCAAAACCGGGAAAAATATTACTAGCCCGAATATGAGTAAACATTTTTAGTATCATGATTTGTGTTTATTCAACAAATGAAAAGTTAGAGGCGTTTGAGCGAGAGAATTAGTAAAAGTGCTACAGGTTCTATGCTAAACTGACATGACGGATATATCTATCGGTTATTGGCTAACATGTGCATTAGAAAAAAACAGTGATTCAAAAGAGCCAGCCGTTGGCAGCAGGACGGTTTTGCTAAATTTTAGGTACATGTACATCTAAACTTTTGCCAACTCTGCTAAATTAAGCTGGTTGTGTTTTCAAACCCCGAAAGTCTTTCAACGTTTTTATACTGTTTTCGTTTGTTTTTGTTTTATTGTATAAAATTCGACTACTGTTTGTAAATTAAGTTAAGCTGGTTGTAAATTAAATTAAGCTGGTTGTGTTTTCAAACCCCGAATAAAATTGTATAAAATTCGACTACTGTTTGTAAATTTTCATACATTGTAGTGTTTTAAGTCACCGATCCGGTGTGTTTCGGCAATTAGTCCCATCGCTGCTTGCTTCTTCCAATCATACGAGGTCTGTTCAAAAAGTTCCAAAAATTTTTTAATTGCGCGCGTCTGGAGAGTCCGGTGGTCAAAAAATTTTTTTTATTGTGTTGGTACATATGTCCCTAATGTATGGTGAAATTTTCAGCTGTATTCATTGTTTACATTCTGTTTTGTAGCGGCTGTAGACGTGTTTTTTTGAGCTCGGCGATTTTTGTTAGTTTAAACAATGGAAGAATTGAAGAGTCAAAGAATTTGTATTAAATTTTGCGTGAAAAATGAAATAAAGTGTAACCAAGTGTGCGAAATGTTACAGAGAGTCTGCTATGAAAAAAAACAAGTGTTTACGAGTGGTATAAGCGTTTCCAAGATGGCCGCGAAGACGTTGAAGACGACGAACGCTCCGGTCGACCCAGCACGTCAATAATCGATGAAAATGTCGGAAAAGTGGAAAAAATGATTATGGATGATCGCCGAATCACTGTTAGAGAAGTTGCTGATGAAGTTGGCATATCAGTTGGCTCATGCCATCATATTTTATCAAATGTTTTGGGCATGAAACGAGTGGCAGCAAAATTCGTTCCAAAACTGCTGAATTTTGATCAAAAAAACAAACGCATTACCATCGCTCAGGAGCTGTTAAACGACGCCCCAACCTCCTTATTCACCAGATATCGCTCCGTGTGATTTTTGCCTGTTCCCAAAGTTGAAGAGACCCATGAAAGGACAGCGTTTTTCATCGATTGAAGAGATAAAGGCAGAATCGCTGAGAGTGCTACAGAGCATTACAAAAAGTGACTATCAGGGGTGTTTCGAAGACTGGAAAAAACGCTGGCATAAGTGTATTATATCTAGGGGGGATTACTTTGAAGGGGACCATATAGATGTAGACGAATAAATAAATATTTTTTTAGAAAAATGAGAATTCTGGGTACTTTTTGAACAGACCTCGTTACCGTCGCACAGCTATCTAAACAATAGGTGAATCAGATATAACACGGTAACAATAGATATAACACGGTGCCAAATGCAGCCAGACTATATCCGACATCGATTCAGTTTCATGACCTATTCTAACGTTTCCCGAGCCATTTTGAGCTATTTTACATCGCATCACAAAAATCTGTACTGAATGCGTTATAATTGTGCCGCTTTGTTTGATTAATTCGCTTCGCATGATGATAAGTCTCCTCTAGTGTCACTCACTGAGGTGATCAACAATGTGCAAAGCGAAATAAAATCAGGAGAGAATGTTGTTTGTGTTTCCTATCTGCGAAAGACCGGCGAGCAAATTCTGGCTTTATTTGTTCCGCATAAGACCTGATATGAGACCATGCTTCGTACTGCGGTTTACAAACTGGCGTTATCTACCCGGACTTTTCCGCTGCTGCTTTTGACATAATGAACGTCATTACAGTCAGCAGATTGGGCTTTGGTTCTAACATTCTGCATTGGTTTCGCTCTTACCTCAATAATCGCCGATTAGCAACCAAGATAAATGGCTCTGTATTCAAAGAGTTTATCGCTTCATTTGGGATTCCACAAGGCAGCTATTTTGGGCCTCTGATTTTCCCCTTGTACTTCAATGATGTGTATCTTTCTTTGGAATGTCCACGCTTATCTTTCCCTGATGATCTATTCCAAATAGTTCCAAGTAACGAGGATGCCGTTTTTCTCCAACACAAATTTGAAATTTGTTTAAATTGTTGTTTGTTGGTAAATTGGCGAATGCTCAATTATCACGTTCACACGCAAAAAAGTTCCTATAAGGTGCAACTACTGCCTTGATGAAGCGGTAATTAACAGAACAACATGTGCTAAGGACCTGGTGCAATTTTAAACAAACTATTGTCTTTAAGCAGCATATCAACTCTATTGTAGCACTAAGCCGCACTAATTATGGCTACAATGGTGCTATTATTGGTCTACAACGAACTTTCAATAGCATATCTGTCGGGTTTGACTTTCACATTACATGCAGCATAATCTAAACGAATTTTTTAAGCATACTTAGGAATAAAAATAATTATTACGTGTTTGTAAGCGTTAAATAGAGGTGATTTGAGTCTATTCTAAAAACCGGGAATTTTTATCTTTTAAAACCGGGAAACCACCCTGCAAAGATGTTGTTCCAAACATCCCGTATTGCAAGCAAATGTGTTAATTTAGGTGTTTCATATATCAGAATGTATTGAATATGTGTCAGATCTACTTTAAAAATGAGTAATTTCTGACGTTCGTATATGTCGGTCACAGTTGACTTAAATTTACATGATTTTTTCAAAGTGTGTAGATATTGAACCACAAAAAAATTGGAAGGCTGTAGAACTGTAAATTTCAAATGAAAATATAATATAAGTATATCAAAATCGATTTGAAATTTTTTGAGTTCATGTCAATTTCAAGAAATCATGTTTACCGTGTATCATGAAGCCAGTGGGTTGATATCAGTCTACAAATCCTGCAAGTCTTTGGGGAACATTTTTGGGACTTAGCCGACCACACTCATGAACCAGTCACTCCGAAACTAGGAATCGGATTCGAAAAAATCGTTCGACCGCGATGTACGCGCAGAATTCAATTTCACACCTGAACCAAGAAATCAAAATCGGCCTAGTCATCCCTAAGAAATCGGTATAAGTTCCATTTTATCTTACTGACTCCAATCTTATAGGTGTTGTCTCTTTTTTGTCGTCATTTTTTATTATGCTTGTTCAATCAATACCATGAAGATGATGATCAGTACATAGGGAACCCAAAGAGAGAAAAACACATGGTCTCACGTTTCATAGCAAGATGGTATATTTAAGCAATGTGCCTCCGTATGCAAATACCAGTGAATATCACGTTTGCAATAGTTTATAAGTTTATTGCTGAACTTCCTGCGAATCATTTGCGCCACGCTTTCGTTTTCCTTTTTGTATTATGTTTATTGGGCAGCAAAGTCTGTATAATTGATCTATGTTGTGTCTTCGCTAGTCGAACTTTGTTGAATAATACTACTTTTGTATGCTTGGTCAGTGAAATTATAGCATTTCCTTTTATTTCTTGCATTCTATTCTTTGTATTTATTACTTTGACGATGCTACTAAAAATAACACCGTTATCATGCAATAATCCAGCGAGGAACAAATGCACGAGCCGTTCAAATGTCATACCAACACGAAACCATTGACACGTACGTGCAAGCACTGTCTCACACATCCATAGCAAAACACACCAACGAATGAAATGAAGTCATCAGCATCAGTGGAACGTAAAACGAAACCGGCTGGAGCACTCGATGTTCGCGGTCTGAGGGCATGTGCGATATAATTTATCTTTATGGCTGCCATTGAAAAATGCTGAACAGAAGTGAGAGGCATATAGGCAAAAAAAACAGCGCACAACAATACATGCCGGTCGAACGTTTACGCTTATGGATGGTAATAGATCAGGCGGGTGCTCAGTTATAGTGAATGATTAATATTATGGTGAGGGTGGTCCCTATCTTAATTCACTTAACGGTAAGGCCGCTTCAATTTTATGGATTATAGCTGTTTTAATTCCAAGTTGAAAATTCGCGATACCAAAAAAAATTACTGAGAATATGTTCCTTAAACAAGCTGGAAATGTTTAGGATTATTTTTTGTTTAATTTTCAGAATAATACTGAGTCTTGTCCGTTAAGATGATCAGAGCTGTCATTATATCAGAATTGAATGTCATCTGAGCTGTATGCAAAACGAAAATTTCCTATTTACATCACAATATTGGAAAAACGTACCTTATCCACCTTGCAGTATGATGATACCTTTTTATCGATCCACATGTTTTCTGCATTAATAATCGTGCTTCTCTCAGAAATTGTTGAACCATGCTAAAAACAAATCGAGCCAAAATACTATGCTGAACAGTGCTGAATTCACTCAGAAATTATTGTATTGAAAATTGTGTTTAATTTCAATTCCAAGCTTCATTTCATCGTGCTTCGTTCCAAAGCTCTTCTATGGCAAAAAAATCGACTACACAAAAATATCGATATCTCCATGAATAGTTGACGGATTCTTACAATCCATGGCTTGTTTGATTGGTATTACGATATTACGGTATCGAATTTTTTAGTTTTGAAAGTCAATTGTGACAGATATTTAAAAAAACTGTAAACTTTGAAATAAAAGTTAGCATTATCCGGAAAATAATCATCAGATCCAAAAACAAAACAATAGCCTATATACTTCCAGGAAGACCTTTAATTTGCCACTAGTTTGGTCAAAATCAGACCAGCCTTCTCTGAGATCTACGCCTTTTTATTCTGCCCTCACATACACTCATACATACATACACTGACAATTGCTCAGCTCGTTTTCCAAAGTTTGACCGAATTCTATATTTATTTTTTATATTTATAAAAAAGGTAAAATATACAAAAACATAAAACTACATTTTGGGGCCACCGATTCACAATGCTCCATATCTCGATACTAATCCTTTTTAAGAGTTCATGTGTTCGGCATGTTTTTTTTTATATTATTGTCTACAACTTCTCCAAAGAAATGAATTCTCTATCACGCATAGGCAAATTATAACTTTAACTTCATTTCTAGGTGGATTACTGACAATTTTAATTACAGTAAGAGAAAGGGAAAATTCCAATCAAAATTCTTCTGAAGGCATTTGAATTCTAAAGCTCAAGTCGCTCACACAAAGATATCGATATCTCCGTTAAAAATGGACGAATTTTAACCATCTATTGCTTGTTGGATAGCCATTATCGTTTAGAATTCTCATTTTGTTAACAAGGTCGATTGTGACAGATATTGTCAAAAAACTGCAATTTTTACGTAAAAGTTTGTATAACTCGAAAAGTAGTCATCAAATCATAATAACAAAAACAAACTATTTATACAAATAAACAAAGACCTTTCATTTGCAATCAGTTGGTCAAAATCTGTCCTGCCGTCTCTGAAAAACACACACAAACATTTGCTCAGTTCATCGAGCTCATTCGATTGGTATACAGGATCCGCCATCCAACATTTTTTTTTAACTAGCGGTTATTTCGACATTGGTAACCTTAATGTCACTTCTGATTCGACAGAAACTTAGTTTTATCCTTCCGTTGAACGAAAATGGTTGTGTATACGCTTGAGGAACGCATGAAAATAGTCTTGCTCAAGGAACGCGTGAAAATAGGGCTTGCAATCAGCTTGAAGATGACGCCGATTTTTGCCAAAAAATCATCTTCTCGGATGAGGCATATTTTCATCTCGGCGGGTATGTTAATCAGCAAAATTGTCGTGCCACACACCAACGCTACGATCGATCTTCTGCGCACAGGCTTCGAAGATCGAATTATCAGTCGAAATTCGGATGTCGTTTGGCCGCCTCGGAGCTGTGATTTGACACCGCTAGACTATTATCTTTGGGGGGCTGTCAAAGATAAGTGTTATGTGGACAAGCCAAAGACAATTCATGCCTTGAAGGACAACATTCGTGCAGCCATAAAAGTATGGCGTACTGCAAGGCCAGCCGAGGCAGCCATTTGAATGAAATTATATTCCACAATTAACCGGAAGGATTGTACTTTAATATGAAAAAATAAATTGTGAAATCGGATGAACCGTTTGTGTTTTATTGCATGTTTAAAAAAAAGTTACATGACGGACCCTGTATGACACTCGGCCTTTCAATGATCTTATTCGGGTTCTTCATTAAAAAATCGGGTTAAATCGGGTAAATTGCACTTATCCGACTATTGCATTCAGCCGTTCAAATGTCGATCAACCTCATCATTCTTCACAAATCCTTTCCCAGCAAGGTTCTGTCTTAAATCTGACAACGGAATATAGTCGCTGGGGATAAATCTGGCGAATACGGAGGATGCGGTAGAAATTCGAATTTCAATTATGGAATTTTCACGTTATCCTGATGAAATAGCCCTTTTTTCTTCGTTTCTGTCTGTTTCATCTCAATTTCGACTATTAAACTATCAAAACATTCTGTGTAATACCCACTATAGATAATTTTATCCTTTTCAAAGTTTTCAATGAATAAAATTTCATTCGTATCCCAAAATACAGAAGCTATTACCTTGCCTGTCGACGATTGGGTCTTCGGACGCTTTGGTCGATATTGATCAGCTGTTGTGCATTTGGCTATCTGTCACGCAGAAAAAAACCGGTTGCTTAAAACAACAAAACGGCAATTGCCCATCAAACCAAAAAGTAGTTGTTTCAAACCAAGATATTGCAGATTCAAGCAAAATATGCTTATTTTAGGTTGGAATATGGTTGTTTCGAACAAATGCTGGTTTCATAAAGAACATTGGTTGAATTACCTGCTATTTCGGATTGTAAACTAAGTAACAAGAATCATAATTATCAATTTGTGCGTCTTTACCGAATCGATATCACGGTCGTATCCAGATTCCAGTATTTTTTCAAGAATATCTTAAAGTTATTCGAATGAAGTTAAAAGATGTGTAAATTTACCTTCTCGGAGTCAGTCACGACATGAATGAACGGCATGATTCATGTAAGCTACTGGTACGCTAATCGAAGATTACATTATCTCGCTCTCATCATTGTTTTGAATAGAGCTATTGTAGCAATATTCATCTGATAAGTAGAGTCGCCATGTTATTTTGCTTATTACTCGACTTTCTATGAACGAATTGTGATAAAATCGAATACAATATCTGTGCTTCGGCTCTAAGAAGCAATACTGCAGAATAGTTTGAAAATTGTGCAAAACTACTGTTATAGCGACATGAAAACTCGAAGCGAAAGTATCTATTTTCATCTTTCCCTTTAAAATATTTTTCACGAACAAATTTGAACTGAAGAATGAATGAAACTACACCGTTAAACTGGTGATTTTTCCAATATTTTTTGCTCGGATCTTTGATTATTCGCAATTTTTGAGAATTGTTTTATTTCTGAACAAAAAACATTACTTTCATATTAAAAAATTTATATTTCATGTATTCAGATACCACCCTAACGTGTAGGTACAGCGACACTTCACATCTCGCGGTGGGTATGGTGGATTATTATGCGGTGAGGAACAGGCGGTGCTAAAACACAGTTTCATGACATGCCTTTCGACGACTTTCCACTTTATACGGGTCTTTGGTTCGGTCAGTTGTAAACATTTTCTCCTTATCGGGCGCGCGGGAGTGACGTCAATTTATGGAAAATATATGTACATGACACGACCGTCGTTTCGTTTGCCTCTCAACTTCCACGTTGATTTCCGCTTACTTCGTTCGCTCAACCCGACCGTTGTTTGTAAATAATACCTCGTAACTATTTTAATTCAATTATTGTTTCGTTTTATTTCCGACGGCAGGTTTTTTCCCCACTGCACGCTCTCTGCAGACATTTTTTGCTCGAATGAAAAAATCAATGTCACTGTTTAGCGTGAAATATTTATGCCATGGCTGAGTCATCGCTTTAACCTTCCTTCCGTCTGAATCATTTACAGACCGTATTTTATATTTTAGTTAGGAAATTACATATTTATGCTGATATATAGAAAAATATGTGTAAAATGTTTGTTTTTAAATTTTTTTAGAATGTATGAATTTTTATTTGAATATAGTTTACACATTTAGTATGACACAATTCGACTGTAAAAGGCATAATGTACCTTCTTATTTGGTTTTATTTGACGAATAGCTGATGAGTTCGAATCTAGTTTAACGATATGAAGCTTTCAAGAGATTATTATGCATATAGAGATTATAAAATAGATACATTAGGTCTTATATTGAGATTTTTTCGTGAGAAAATTCATAAAATATAAATTTTCTGTTTTATATGGAGTAACAACATTGTAGTCATATTGTTACAAGAATTTGTGATTTGTATTTAAAGTTAAGTATTTTATTAAACTCACGACATAAGTTTCATCATTTGTCAACCATAATAGATTGTAGCGCTACTATATCACTGTCGTTACGAAATCTATTTTTAAAATGCAAACAAAAAAATGTTGATTTCTAATTTTTCCATGTTTTTTCTTACAGATCTGTTGAGTCCGTGCAAAGTTACAGCAAAGGTGGTTCATCGCAGTCTCAATCCGCTCCTAGATCGGCAGCTAGTCCTCTATCACCACCACGACCCGGTCCGGGAACGGGGGCCGCGAGCTATCCACCATTTGCCGGAGCGCCTGCCCGTGAGGCACCCCTTAGATATGTACAGAACAACTCGTACTATCGGGAAAGTCCTTACACTCGAGTGTCACAGGTCAGTTTCTAGTAACATGATTGAATGATCTTATTCATTCAATGTTCAACTCTTTCCAGGTACCACAGATCGCAGAATACCATCGACAGGTACCGGTTGTTTCGGTATCTAGTAGTATACCTGCACCAATTAGTATATCAAATTCCATGGAGCCAGTACAACAACAATCAACCCGACCCCGAATATCCCTGCTACCCCACAATCCCGATTATCCGCAAGCGCGGATTCAGCAACCAACGGATAACGGCCCTCCTGCATTTAAGAAGATTCGTTTGAACGAAAACAGTCAACCTGCGCAATCCCTCCTGAATGTTGATACACGTGATCCACCGGCGTCATCCGGTGCGTATCATCCCCAGGTGGAGGCGATCTCACCAACGCTACCAAGTGATCCGACTGAAGAGCTCCGAGCCACCAAGGATGATTTGCTACAACAAATAGCCAAGGTGGACATGGAGATCGATAAAGCGGAGAAGACGATCAATATGCTGAAGAAGAAGCAGGAAACGCTCGAAGAGGCTTCAGCGAAACCAGCCGTTGAAGAATGTGCCGCCGAAGCGCAGCCCAAGCACCGTAACTTAGCGCAGCAGATCTATGCCGACAATCGAAAACGAGCATCGACAGCTCATGCTGTATTAAGTGCACTTGGTACTGCCACCGATCTGCCCCTGTACAATCAGCCGTCCGATGCGGATATTTGCCGCGAAATACAGGAACGACATAAAACGTTCAAACAGCATCTGCTACTGCATTTCAAACGGATAAAATCCGAACGGGCAGCTAAACAGGTAGAACTGACTGAACGATACGCGCAGTTATCGCAAGACTGGTCCAAACGTGTAGATAAGATGGAAGCTAGTGCAAAACGGAAGGCGAAGGATGCGAAAAACCGGGAGTTTTTCGAGAAGGTATTTCCCGAGCTTCGAAAGCAAAGGGAAGATAAAGAGCGATTTAATCGTGTAGGTTCTAGGATTAAATCCGAAGCCGACCTTGAAGAAATCATGGATGGTCTTCAAGAGCAGGTGAGTGGTATCAAATGTTGTAATGCTACCAGGTTTTTTATAACAGTTTTTTTTTGTTTTTATTATATTTAAGGCGATGGAGGATAAAAAAATGCGTTCATATGCTGTGATTCCACCTTTAATGTTAGACTCCAGACAAAGAAGGCTAGTGTTTAATAATGAAAATGGAGCGCTAATAGATATGGAAACAGAATTCAAGGTAAGTTTGAATGAAAGTTAACGAACACATTCTCTGATGACTGTGTCATCTAGCCTAGAGTTAAACCATGTTCCCACTATAAAAGACATAGGCCGAAAAGGATTTCCTAAAATTTCGAAAAATCATTTGTTGGAAAGCAAAACAAAAAAGCTGTGTTAATTACATTATCAAAATTTCAATATGAAACAAACACATGTTGGGCAGACCAAGTACTTCAGTGTTCGTGAAATGGAAGAATTAATTGATGAAGTTTTTATGTAGCACCAGGAACACGTGCTTATTTTCATCATATCATTCAATCATGTATTTTTTCTGAAGCAATCATTTCTCTGAATCGAAGCATCAAGAGAGCATGTTTCGGGTTTCACGCGCACAGCCATGTGTTCTCCTCCACATGAACATGTGTGAAACGTCAGCTGAATATTTATTTTAGTTGATCAACAATCTAACCTGTGTGATCACATTTTTCATGATAACGATATTAATTGACATGCGTATATTTAACTTTCGATACCATTACCGGTAAAATATGTATGCTTACATTTTGCACATTAGTATAGAACGAACAGATTATCGCACTCGTCAATACAGGCTTGTTCTAAAGTAAAAAATTAAGTTTGTGGTTTATAATACACACGATAAATAAATTATAGAGCTAAAGAATAGCTGATATTCTCTTAACTCTTCTTAAAACGATTTTGCAACCAGCTTCGACTATTACCATGTCTCTGAACGAAGTTGAATACAATTCCATTACACATGCACATTTGAATATCCAACTTAACCACATTCAAAGATTGTATGAAGATCAATCACGTTCTTAACATTCAATTCAAATTCGTAATGAAATCGGACATGATTGAATTTCACAAAACAACTTGAACAGTTTTAAAACGAACTGTGGTGTAAGATGGGGAATGGATAAATAAGTTTTGTAGAAGTGTTCAAGATTTATACATTTAGTTTCAAAATTCATGAAAACCTTACGCAATTGACTCTGGATGGACTTTGCGGTCAATCAGGTCAATGTCCAAATGGTTCAATTTTTGGATAAACTTGGGAAACAAAAGCAAATTCATCACGAATGAATCGAGCTAGTTGACTGAAATGTGGGCTGTGAATAATAAATTGATTAAAACCGGTTAAATGAACCTACAAATTCATATCAATAGTAAAAATTACAAACCGGGGTTAAATAATCGACAACTAACTAAGATTAATCAAAGACATCATATTACACGATATCCTGCTTTCACATTTTACGAACAAATCATACCCGACATTGACATGATATGTTCAATGCCATACCGTGAGATGGCGTAGCTGAACTGAAGACTGATTTCTTTCTAAGCTGACAGGGTTTGTATTAATATAATTCGGGGATTCTGAAAATATAAATAGAGACCTCGTTCTCAAAGTTTACCGATACCCTAAACTCAAATTACTTTCCTATTATTATTGTTGTTATTATTAATCGTTCATTTGACCTCGCCTTTAATCGTTTGGTCAATCGCTTTCAAAATACTATCGCCAGTATTTTCTTTTGATTCAAAATGCGTTCTTATTGAGAGAAGGCAGTTTTCTTATTAACAGAAGAATTTGTATAAAAATGCTTTTTTGATAATAGTGCTATAGTGGCGTTAAATCCGGTGTACATTAATTCTAATTTCATCCTACCTCTTGCCAATACATTGAAGAGAAATAATAGATCTAACTCTAAACTATTAGTTTTATAATACGAAAAGAATGGTGGAGCTGAGAAGTTAAGGGCACGGTTACTCCATGTATACTAAGAGTTACTGCTTTGAAATATTGCTGAAATTACGCATTGACAAATAACAGCGCGTCAAAATACACACCTCAAAGGAGATAAGATAAAAATGTTGATTAGCTCTGAGATCTTGGTGAAATTCTTTAATAGATTAGTAGCCTTTCAAACGTGGTGTGTGGTTCCTTGCAATAACTTACCACGTGTGAATATAATTGGATGATCATTAGTAACCATAGATCATTTGTTAGGTCAAACAATATTACTTCATTGACCTTAGCCATGTGGTTTATATGTGATTAGGTGTGTTGGGTTATCCCGTAGTTCGTAGGTTTGTGCACAACAGATTGCGTAGGGATATATTGTTACTTTTTATTCTTCAAACAAAAACATGTGCTCGACGAAACAGAGGAGCAGCATACCTGACTCTGCGCAGAGATGAAGTGCTACCAGATTTAGCAAATGTTTTATGTATTCGGAAGATGTTCGGTATTTGATCATCTGTAAAATTCTACCGAGTGATTGGATAGTTACTATGAAAAAAGGTTTGATATTTTAATAAATACCACTACGGAGAACTTGTCTCGTATTACTTTCATCGATTTTTGAGATCAATCGTGTGAATTCGTTTTATCGGAATATATTTGACTTTTACTCACCGAATTCGCTAAACAAAAATTGTACAACAAAAATAGCTCAAGAATAAATTATACTATAAAAAACGTTATTCCAGATGTTTAACTAATACACATCACTACTTGCTTTTTCAGGAACGGTTAAATTTAAATGTGTGGACGGCAGGAGAGAAAGAAATTTTTCGGGAAAAGTTTTTGCAACATCCGAAAAACTTCGGCATGATTGCAGCCAGCTTGGATCGGAAAAGTGCGCAGGTATTCTCGAGAATGTAATGAAAAATGCAGATTCGCAATTATAAATATTGTTTCATTTAATATAGGATTGTGTGCGATATTACTACCTCAGTAAAAAGGCGGAAAACTATAAGCAGTTGTTACGAAAGTCTAGGCAGCGGACGCGAAGTTCAAGAAATATACAGAAATCCAATCAAAATCAGACACAGAGCATAGTAGATGCATTAACAACTGGTGTTACAACAAGGTAAGGATCATAAATGTTTATCTCAATATAATTGACGTATTAAGCTGGCTTAGCCTATTTTGCAGACTACAACGTGAACAACAACAAAAGACTGTAGGCCGTGATCGTGCCGCGAATTCAACAAATAGTTCAATAGGAAATAGTTCGGCATCTAATGTCACAACAAATTCATCTTCAAATAACACTAATAACAATAATAGTAGCAGTAATAGTTGTAGCAGTAGTGCAAGTAGTATTAGTGCGAGTACGTCTATATCTAGTACAGCAACAGCATCTGCGACAGCTACAAGTTCCGTGAGTACTGCTCCTGCATCCAGTATGGTAATATCTTCGGCATCTCCTCCACTGGGAATCATCTCGACGCCTCCAACGACTACGTCAACAACTACGACTGGTGTAAGTAATAGTACTTGTAACGTAGACAGTGGTAGTGGTGGTACCAGCAACAACAGTAGTACTGCTAACGTAAACAGTAGTACATCCAATGCCAACACCACAATTGATGGAAGTGAGACTGTCGAAGGTGCTGTCAAAGACGAGACTTGCAAAGATAAGCAAACAGCTGGTTCTGAAACGCCTGCAATGTCTCTATCTGCTGCTTCAACTTCAACGACGAACACTGTATCTAGTACTTCTACGACTGCCACTGCGCCCACAAATTCGCCGCTCATGACCGCAAGTTCACCGCGAAGTGCAACACCATCTTCCGTGCTGTCATTATCGGTTACATCATCGTCCTCGCCGACTCCATCTGCACCCAGTATATCTACAGTGTCGTCAAGCATAGCAACTGCAACGTCAACACTGTCGAATATTTCATCCAATGCCACAGTATCATCTGTTTCATCTAGTATCATCAGCAGTATCAGTACCTTGTCCACGAGTGTCAGTGCATCCGTGTCTAGTAGCAACAGTGAAAGCAGTAGCATTAGTAGCTGCATCAATAGCAACAGCGGTAACTTGTCGGGGGTTACTACCGTGGAGACATCTTTTGTACCTAATATTAGCTCTAGTATATCCGCAATTCCGCTGAATGGCGTGAAAACGGATGTACTGAATTCGGCCACAACTACCGTAACGACTACACAAATTCCGTTAAATAACAGATACTGCACTAGCAATAATATCAACGCGAGTGTAAATAGCGTGAATTCGTCTATGGCTAACTCTGTTGCTGGTAGCGGCGGAAACGTCATGGCTCACAGCGGCTCGGTACCAGTTACGCTTACTGCAGCAGCTCCAGGCAAAATAAACTTGTCCACATCGATACCTCCCAGCTCCCAATCGCAAATGCATTTACAGACATTACAGCAGCATCCGAACGCTGTGATGTTTAACAACACAAGTACACCGAAAAATTCCTCTGCAACGTCGTCAATGGACATAATCATCAAGGATATCACGCTGGGGTCAGTTGTGGCTAGTGTGGTGAACAGCAAACTCGGTGTGAAGGACAATCTACTCAAAGATGAACTGGATCCAAGGTATATTAAACAATAGAATGATCGACGAATGGAAATATTAAATAATTTTCTTATGTCGTAGTGAGTCCAAAAAGAGGCGGATAGAGTTGGATGGAGTCAAAGATGACAGTTCCACTGTTGATGGGAAAGGTAAGTTTGCTCTACTATTCCGTAGCATATATTAATTTTAAAGGATATGATTCGAAAGGACTAACTTTTTTCGAATCAACACCAAGTGTTATTTCAACTAATGTCATAATATATATGCAAATATATGAAGAATTGAAATTTGATCCATTGAAATTATGACAAGAATACAGAAGCGATGATATCATTGATCAATTTGGAGATACGACTACATGGTTCATCATTTTATAGTTTAGCTTATTCTGGATATTCGCAAAACGTCAAACACTTCAATCAATATATTATACATTGTTCGGTTGTACTACTTTTTCTCGAAAACCATTTCCCAGAAAATAAAGCAACGAAGTATTTTCCCCAGAATGTACCGTTCTCCAGAAAACCATATTCACGAATGTACTAATTAGTAGAAAGACACACAACAGAATGTACCATTCCCCAGAATGCCATCTCCTAGAAACTGTTTCTCCAGAATGGAAAATAATACAGAAACAACATAGGAACAGATATTTTACCAGAAAAGCATCTAATAGAATTAGGCGCGTATACATGGGGGTTTAGGGTTTCGAAACCACAATTTCCAAGGCAACTATGCTTATTTCAAGCTTTGTTAGTCTGAAAAAGAGGGTTCTAAGAATAACGAGTTTAAGAACAAGATAATCAAATTATATAGCGGATATGAAATCATTTAGCTACATTTATTTAAATTCAAACATAGCTTCATTCAATTGGGTATTTTTTCTCATATAGTATATAGTAACAAGCTAACCTTTCGTCCTTACTTCGGATATTGTACGTGTACTAACAATAGATTGTTTGGATACATTGTTTTGTACTTATTGTCTTACTTTGAATCTTCTTGTGATAAAGGGTATTAAATAGCACACTATAATTTTATATAAGTATCTTATTTAATGCTAACACAATATTCTGTTAGTCATAGATGATTCAGGTCTAGACGGCCGAAGGTCGCGAGTGCGCCAGCGGTCCACCGTCGGAATCACCTCTGTCTAGTTGCGGACGTTTGCCCGGATTACCCAAAGCTAGCGACTATCCCTCAGTTAGCGGCAGCGAGGTCGGACAGCAGGTCATTAAAAACGATGAGGCGTAGCCGCAGTAGACCTTTCAAAATCGCAGTAAATTAGAACAAATTCTATTAAGCAGCATGTTGATCTGTTATGCTAAATGATCATTATACCAAATAACTATTATGCCAAACGGTATTATACCATTCTGGGATTTTTTTCTGGATTTTCTTACTTTCTAGAGTTTGTATTTCTGGAGATTAGTACTTTCTGGGCAATGAATTTCTGGGGACAAAGCTTCGGTTTTTTATGTTCTGGAGAATGGTTTTCGGGGAAATGTCTCAGCATCAAACTGTTCATCCAATATTTGTTTACTTAAAATTTCGGAATATGTGAATGAATAGACCGGTTCACGTTTGGCGTGAAGGTTTGTGTTTCCATATTTCGCCAACGGCTGACCATGCAGTTTGTTCCATGGCAAATCTAAGACATCTTAGGGTTCACGAAACGTTGATAAAGTTTTTTATTTTATTTTATTTATTGTAAAATCAACAGACACAATGTGGTCCTAATGATTAATTCTAATACTATGTAAGAATTTTTCCCTTGTTTTATGCCGTGAAAGGTTGAAGTCAAACTCAGATGACATTCGATTGCATGACCGTTTACTTGAAATGACATGTAAATTTGTGTATTACATCAATCAATGTTATTTGAAGTACACTAACCTGTACTGTCTTCGCAAGTAGTTTTTCTATTGATAAAATTGCTCGACACTAGATGACACATATTTAACAAGTAGGGTAACGGTACCCCTATCCATCTCATATACTGAAACCATTCAAATGAGATTTTCTATTTCTGTTCGATGCATTGGCTCAAAGGGTAAGATGAAAATAAGTTCATTCACTTGAAATATTCGCGTCGCTATAACAGCAGTATTGCATATTTGTCGAAAAAAAATTCTCTGTGAAATTGCTTGGAAATCGAATATTTCTCAATATAACATGGTGACTCGCTCTACTAATGAGTAGACTATTGGTACAACAATTCTATCTACTGCAACCTATTTCTATTACAGAACTATTACCTGTTACAGAAGCATGAAACTGGTTGTAACTTAGTTTAGATATTTTTTCTGATAATAATTGTTTTTGCAAGTGTGCAAGTGTTTTCTTCATTAGAATTATTTTTGATAGTACGCTGTGTATTTATTTTTTGTATTCGTGATTTTTTATAAAATTTAAATGGTTCTGCACCTCGAACAGATTCACAATTTTGTGAAAAGAAGAAATCTCGACATCTTGTGATGGTTGCTGAAAAGTCGTCTGTAACTTTTTAAGGTCAGACTTATTAAGGATTTTTCTAATTCAGATGTAATTGGGCGGGAACAAAAGAATTCATTCATTCCTAATCGCATTGAGTGAACAACGATGTAATATCTTTTTTTTCAAATTTAGTGCATCATTCCCAAGTTTAGTCTGATCGCAATTTTGAAGGCTTCTCCAGAGGACAGTTGTATTGGTGATGTATTGAAAGGCTCGTCGCATTTGGGAAAATTTTGCATTTGGCAGGGATCACTGAACATATTTAAACTTTTTGTGTAGACGACTACAATTCACTCAAAAAATTATACTCGGGTTAAATTTCTGACAACCAATAATTAGATTTTGAAGATCAGAGGTAAAAATACATTTTGTGATCAAATAAATTGGTAACAGTAACTTAGGCATTTTTCCTATTAAACGAATGCTTTTTTATAGCTAGAAGAACAACTCCATAGGATAAATCAGAAGGTTTTTTTTCTTTACCACGTTAGTTACTCTAACAAGTTGAGAAGTATTTGACTCAAAACGATATCCGAGTTTGTCCGGTAATAAAATTGAATTCTCATTGATATGAGACTTCATTCTTACTAATGACCTTTTTTTTCAAAAGGCTTACTAATACAAGAAAGTGAACTAATTGACCTATTTCTGCTGAGTTTTATTGGGTTTGATAAAAGAAATTATTTTAGCGTTTTCCTATTTATAAGCGAAGTGTGCTAATGCAAAATACTTGTTGAAAGTTTTAACCAAGAGTCTCAAGGCAGTCGGTGTTGAACAGTCGTTCGCACCGCACGCGTATAGCTCTTGGCTCCTGGAATTTTTTTTCTGGCTACCTAGAGTTTCATTGATTCAAGGCTTCAGTCTTTTTCAAGGCTACCTGAATCACTAACTAAGTGACTAAGTGATACAAAGAGTGATATTAGAGTGACTAAGTGATACAAAGAGTGATATTAGAGCGACTAAGAAATTAATCAGCCTTTTTTAAGGCTAGCTAGGAGTCTAATCGAAGACTAATTTAGCCTAGTTAATTTAATTTAAAATTTCATTAATTTCAAAAATGCCTGCGTCCAACCGGAAAGGCAACAAGCCTAAGGCTAAAAATAATTCAATACGGAATAAATCACAATCCGTTATTCAACATTTTTCTAATAACATTCATGATCTTATAGAATCTGAATGTAAAAATAAAAGACAACGGACGGATTTCCCTTCCGTTGATCCTATGCCGTCTAACAATATTTACGAGATTCTTCCTGAATCCGATTGTAGCGACATAGAAGAAAATTCTTCAAAAATTCCCAAAATGGACGCTTGTCGTTCTGGGAAGAAACATCAATCTATGCCACCAGTGACGGTGATGATTTCCGACTTCAAAGCATTCCGTACTGAGCTTTCTACTTTTCTCCCGGAAGTAAAAGTCTCATTTCAAATCGGACGAAGAGGAGAATGTCGAGTCTTGGTGGATGGATTGGAAGATTACGAAAGTCTTATTCGATATTTGTCCGAAAAACTTCATAAATTTTATTCATATGATATAAAATCAGACAGACCTTTCAAGGCTGTCTTGAAAGGATTATCAAATGATCAAAGTATTGATGAAATTAAAAATGAACTAAAAGAATTGCTTGGTTTTGCCCCTTCCCAAGTAATACTTATGAAAAAAAGAGCGAATGGTACTTCTAAACCACGCTCTGGAATTTCCCATGAACTTTACCTAATACACTTCAATCGAAGTGATGTAAACAATTTGAAAACTTTAGAAAAAGTACGTTTCATTTCCCACATTAAAATTCATTGGGAACATTATAAACGGCATAATCGTATTGCAAACTTAACGCAATGTCGTCGTTGCCAAGGCTTCGGTCATGGAACCAAAAATTGTCATATGGATATACGGTGTTTGAATTGTGGTAAATCGCATTCGAAAGACGCTTGTCCAATGAATGAAACCACTGATAAATTTTCATGTTCAAATTGCAATGGAAATCATAAATCCAATTATTTGAAATGTCCTGTCAGGGAAAAAATTTTAAACGCTCGTTCGCTTAGACAACAAGTCAAATCAACGACCTTAAATTTACAGAACATACCTGAAAATTCTTCTAAGGCACCTGCCAATTCGTCTTCTAACGAAAACAATTTATTGACAGGTAGATCGACCTCGTCATCATCTTCTTCTAATGTCAGTTATGCTGGTATATTAGGTAGAAATCTATCTCCTATTTCTTCTAATGTAAATAATCAAAACACAGGACCGCCTTGCAGTTCTTCTTCTAACGAAAACAATTTATTACTAGGTAGACCGACCAAATCATCTTCTTCTAATGGCAGTCTACCTACAAATATTCCTTCAATGCCATTCGCTTCTTTAAATGAAGTCGATTTAGGCGATATAACTGAAAATAAAATGATCTACCTACAAGATCAACTTTTTCAAATGATCATCCAAATGAATTCGACTTCATCACTTTTTGAAGCATTTCAAATCGGATGGAAATTTGCAAATAATATTATAATGAATTTAAAATTTAACAGTGATGTTAAATAATTATTTGAATATTTTAAATTGGAATGCTCGATCTTTGAAATCGAGTGAAGATGAATTTTATAATTTTCTCAAAGTTCACAAAATTCATATTGCCATTGTGACAGAAACTTTTCTTAAACCAAATGTAAAATTGAAAAGTAATCCACATTATGTGGTTCATCGATTTGACAGGTTTACTGGAATTGGTGGTGGAGTTGCCATTTTTGTCCAACGGCAAATTAAACATCGAATTTTACCTTCTTTCAATACTAAAGTTATTGAAAGCTTGGGAATCGAAGTTGAAACCATTCATGGAATTTATTTCATCGCTGGAGCATATTTGCCATTCCAATGCACCGGCGAACAATTAAATTTCTTTAAAGGCGATTTGCAAAAACTTACAAGATATCGATCGAAATTTTTCGTAATAGGGGACTTAAATGCTAAGCATGTCCAGTGGAATTGTAGGCAAAATAACAGTAATGGTAAAATACTTCATAATCAACTCTCAGCTGGTTACTTTACAGTTCTTCATCCCAGTAATCCTACTTGTTTCTCTTCCGTGAAAAACCCGTCTACAATTGATCTGGTTCTAACAGATCAAAGTCACATTTGTAGTGAACCGATTACTCATGCTGATTTTGACTCAGATCATCTTCCTGTAACATTCAGACTTTCCAACGAAGCTATAATTAATCCAATTAGTTCTATTTTCAACTATCATAGAGCAAATTGGTTGGATTACAGATCTCACATTGAAAATCATGTGGATCATGAAACTATTTTAGAAAATTCTGCGGATATCGACACAGCAATTGATAATTTGAATCATTATATTATCGAAGCTAGAAATCTTTCAGTTCCCAAAGCTCAAACTAAATTAAATTCTCCTATCATCGATGACAATCTTCAACTGCTCATTCGGTTGAAGAATGTTCGTCGACGACAATATCAACGTTCTCGTGATCCTGCTATGAAAAACATAGTTAAGGATTTACAAAAAGAAATTAAACATAGATTTACTCTTTTGCGAAATGAAAATTTCGCTAAAGAAGTTGAACAAATTAAACCATATTCTAAACCTTTCTGGAAACTTTCTAAGGTTCTTAAGAAACCTCAGAAACCTATTCCTGCTCTCAAGGAAGGAAATCAAATACTTCTTACAAATGGCGAAAAAGCTCAAAAACTTGCTCAGCAGTTCGAGAGTGTCCACAATTTTAATTTGAACGTTGTGAGTCCTATTGAAAATGAAGTCTCACTGAAATATGATCATATTTCAACCCAAGTGTTATCACACGATGACATTATTGAGACGAATTTTGATGAAATTAAATCAATTATTAGAAAACTTAAAAACATGAAGGCTCCTGGTAATGATGGAATTTTTAATATTCTTATTAAAAATCTTCCCGATGTTGCCTTGAGACTCCTGGTTAAAATTTTCAACAAGTGTTTTTCATTAGCTTACTTCCCAAAAAGATGGAAAAACGCTAAAGTAATTCCTATCCTAAAACTTGATAAAAACCCAGCAGAAACATCAAGTTATCGCCCAATTAGCTTACTTTCTTCTATCAGTAAACTTTTTGAAAAAATTATCTTGTTAAGAATGATGACTCATATAAATGAGAATACAATTTTTTTACCAGAGCAGTTTGGATTTCGTCATGAACATTCAACTACTCATCAACTTGTCAGAGTAACGAACATGATAAAATCAAATAAATCTTCTGGGTTATCCACTGGAGTTGCTCTTCTAGACATAGGAAAAGCATTCGACAGTGTTTGGCACAAAGGTTTAATAGCAAAAATGTCTGATTTCCAGTTTCCTATTTATTTGATCAAAATGATTCAAAATTATTTAACTGATCGTACTCTTCAGGTTAGCTATCAGAATTGTAAATCTGAATTGCTACCCGTACGAGCCGGTGTTCCGCAGGGTTCGAGTGTAGCTCCAATCTTGTATAATATTTTCACTTCTGATCTTCCAAATCTACCCGTTGGTTGTCAGAAATCGCTATTCTGTGACGACACAAGTCTGTTAGCCACAGGTAGAAATCTAAGAGTGATCTGCAGTCGCCTACAAAGAAGTTTAAATATTTTCAGTGATTATCTGTCAAAATGGAAAATTAAACCAAATGCAGCAAAAACGCAATTAATTATCTTTCCTCACAAGCCAAGAGCTTCTTTTCTTAAACCAAACAATAATCACATTCTCAAATTGAATGGCTTGGAATTGACATGGTCTGATCAAGCTAAATACTTAGGTTTAACGTATGACAAAAAACTCACTTTCAAGGATCACATTGAAGGAATCCAGGCAAAGTGTAATAAATATATTAAATGTTTATATCCTCTTATAAACAGAAATTCTAAGCTCTGTCTAAAAAACAAATTGTTAATTTATAAACAAATTTTCAGACCAGCCATGCTTTATGCGGTACCAATTTGGTCAAGCTGTTGTTCCACCAGGAAGAAAACGCTTCAAAGGATTCAGAATAAAATTCTGAAAATGTTTCTGAAGCGTCCTCCCTGGTTTAGTACAAATGAGTTACACAGACTCACAAATATAGAACCATTAGATGTAATGTCACATAATATTATAAGCAAATTCCGACAAAAATCGATGCAATCTTCAATTGAATCGATTCGCTCTCTGTATTAGTTAGTAAGTTAGTATATAAGTTCCTTTTCCCCATTACACAATACAAGTAGGTTTAGAATTTTCCCTACACAAAAATCTCAGAATTGCGGAAGCAAATGATGTCTTCATGGTAATAACCAAATCATATATATATATATATATATATATATATATATATATATATATATATATATATATATATATATATATATATATATATATATATATATATATATATATATATATATATATATATATATATATATATATATATATATATATATATATATATATATATATATATATATATATATATATATAACAGGGCTGAAAAGTCACCACTTGTGGCTGAACACCCAATTTAAATCTTAATAATTTAATTTTAACTCATATTCCAATAAATAGTTATTTAAAAAAAAAAAAAAAAAGAGTCTCAAGGCAACATCGGGAGGATTAAAAAAAAAAATAAAACTTCACCGTTGATTCAATTTCATAAATATTCGCCTCAATAATGTCATTTTGTAACAATAGTTATGTAGGAATTTTCTGAATGGACATTGGGTATCGACCTCAATACTTCAAGACCTATCATATTATCCAAAGATGCGCTATTTTTAAATGGCTATTGACAATCATTGTGGATTGGTGCAATAGTGAATGAATGAGTGAATTCAGAAAAATGCTCAACTCTTAAATTCACAAGGAAAAAGTGTATTTCGAATTCGAATACTATCTTGAAGGATTTATTTATTTAAACGTTGTGTCAGTGCCAGTAGGATCCATAGTACAAGCCATGCAATGATTCTGTACACCAAGAATCGACTGCGAAGTCTGTTGAAACAGAAAGGCCAAATTCCACAAAAGTATTGTAATGCCAAGATTTTGCTTAGCAATCGTGTTCCCTTAAAAAATGTTAATAAATTTTAAGTTTAGTAATTGTATTCTACATTTCAGTGTTGCTGTGCTATTGTTTTGGTATTGGAAATACCTCAATTAGATATTACTCTGCTCATGCGGGCGACAATTTTAAGTATTCTGTTTAGCCATTTTAGTTCTTAATATCACTTTTAGGTCCTTTGGTAGACGGAGACAAGGGTATAATAAGGTATCCATTAACTATTTTCTTCTGATCGGGTCTCGATGTTTGGGATTCGTTCGTTTACTTATTCGTTCTACTTTAGAATTTCGTTCAGTAGTTTGAAACACTTTCGAGAAGCGAAGCTGTCGATTTAATGATAACAGATGTTTTGAACGATAGGATTGACTTTCCTGCTTTGCTGTGTAAGCTTAAAATTTATGTTCGTCCAACTTTCTTCGACTACATCTTGCGTAGATGGAGTTAACTGTGCCGTTATCGGTTCACAAAGATCATTCAATCGAGTATCATCTGGGATCGACTTAAACCTTCTACGTACCACAATAGAAGCCAAACGAGAACTTACAAGTTATCATTGGAACTGCAATTAATAAATAATATGATTCCGTAAGATTTCGTTTTCGAAAGGACTTGCAAAGTTCAAATTAAAATGAGGGACTCTCGAGCTGAACAGCAATATTTTTTAAAACTTTTTGTCCTTTGTGAGAAGTTTCGGGAAAGCTTTTGAGTATGGTTTAATTTGTTCATATTCTATAGCGAAATTTTCGATACGCAAATGAATGAATCTGTGTTCAATTTCCTTTTGTGGGTTCTTAACTATCGAGTTCATAGCAGGATCGTGAAAACGTTGACAAGGTCGTCGATAAACATTGAGCAGGAATCGAAAATAAGAGGATTGATTTGAGCTTTTGCGACTGATAAATTCCTAGGCTGTATCGATGTCAGCTGAATTTTTCAAAACCATTCTATGGTTCATATTATTTTCAATGTGAGGTCTGTATCCAAACCAATAAGTTCTATGATAGTTGAATAGAGAACTGATTGGATTATTTGTTGCTTCATTTGAAATTCTGAATATGTGTGGAAGGTGATTTAAGTTAGAGACTGCCTGAGTAATCAATTCATTACATATGTGACTTTGATCAGTTAGGACCAGTTTTCCGTAGATTCGTTTATTTCTTAATGTAGTTTACATAATCTTTTCTTCGCCGTAGCATCACTTTTACATAGTTTTTATCCTAACATAATTCTGATATAGTCACAACGATTGGGATTTAATAAAACATATTACTCTTATATTTCAAATATCAGATTAGGTATTTCGTCATATATTAAATCTACTCAAGAATATTATTTGGGGTCCAGATTAATTGTAGAAGGGTTTTTCAGAGTAGATCAACTAGTTGGGCTATTCTGCAATAAAACTGAATAGCAACAAACAAAGAATTGATAATGTGTAGCCGATCATTCCGGTTACTCTACCGGTTATTCCCGTCGGAATGCCTAGCATTTAGATGCGAAAAATTTAGATAGAAATCTAGCTAGTTTTTTTCATATCGCATTCAAAGAAATTTGTTTGTTCATCAGGGCAAAATACAATGCGATCATATAAAATTCCTTAAATGGTTTCTTTTTCGATATCACTAGTATTAAAAGAAAGTAACATTGATGTTTGATTTGACATTGGACAAAAAGGAACATTTCGTCATCCATCTGTCAAACTGATGAACCACATAAGTTGGGTTTTAGATGTATTTCGATCACTATAATAATATGAATTTTGTGAAATTCAAAAAAAAAGTAATAAATTTATATCCACTCGATTGGAAGAAAGAGTTTTCCAATTTAATACATTTAAATGATTAATTAAAATAACTGATAAATATTAAATTCGTTATCATGTTGTTTAAAAATTTCTAGTCATTGCAATGTTTCAAAAAGGGAAGAACTCGAACACATTTGGGTGATCATTTCAAATAGTTGTTTTTTATGTTATGTTACCATAGTCATTGAGAAAAGCGAATATCGTTTGAGGGGTGTGTGTTTTAGGTATAGATCTGCCAGCAGTGCTACCATACATACCAGACGAAAAAGATTACGTGGCAGATGTACAAGATGAGATAGGTGAATTAGAAAAAAAAACAGGCAGCAGAATGTTTTTGCAAAATTTTTGATATATTCTGCAAATTTGATAATATTGAAGCGAAGCGAAGGAATATTTAAAAGTCTTTCTCTAACAGGACATTTCAAATAACAGGGCTCATGATTTACATCACAATTTGGCCATTGGTTTCATATGTTGTACGGATGTCTTTCGTATGCGAATTACCACAATTCAAGCCAAGTTGGACGGATGTCTTTCGAATGCGAATTACCACAATTGTTGATCACGGATCATACTGCTGTATGAAAACTGAGAACCCAGTATCGTTGATTTACCGCATATTGTAGGGTAATCCTGAGTTTTGCAACCTGCATGAGACTCGCAGTGTACCCTGTCCATCAAAGAACGGATACGCTGATTTCAGCTGAGCATTTTTTGGTTCCAACCCTTTACGAATGAGATTGAGATCGCGACCGAATTGTTCGAACTGAGCGAGTCGAGACTACTGCGTGTCTGCATGTCATTGTTTCTTCAGGTAATGGGGAAATCGATTCAGTTCTCCACCTTTAGGTCATCTTGCAACCAGTTAGGGCCTGACCACCACAGAATACGATTCACTAAATCCATGGGTAAAACTCCTCGAGAGGCACAATCAGCCGAATTGTCAACGGATACAACATGATTCCATAAGCTTCGAGGAAGCAAATCGAGAATTGTCGACGTGCGATTGGCAACAAATGTTTTCCATTTTTTGGGTGCGCTGAGAGCCACTCCAAAACAAATCGGGAGTCAGTCCAGGCATGGACACTGACTTCTAGATCGGTGAAGGCTTTCAGAATCCGTCGCAAAAGATCAGTCAGCAAGACTGCCGCATTTTACTCTAATTTTAGTATGGAAATTTGACGAATGGGTGCAACTTTCGTTTTGCTAGCGATGAGAGTAACGTATACCGTACCGTCACTGCTCACTGAGCGTGCAAACACAACTGCTGCATTGGCTGCTTCCGATGCATCGGCGAATTCGTGCAGCTGGATCTTTCCATTGAGGTTTGCTAGCCATTCCAAGATAAATCGAGAAGCCAAAGTGATTGATACAAAATTTTAATTCGAACGATTACCGGCGAAATCCACCCAAGAGGGTCGTACAAGCGAGCCGTGTCTGACAACAGTAGACGCTTGGTATTTTGCTGATGAATGTTCAGTTTCAGTTTGTAATAGAATTCGTCCTTCGATGGAGACCAATGTATCCCCAATGTTTTCACTGAATCCTCCTCTGGTGCCAGTTTCAGCGTAATCGGTTGTTGCTGCATTTCTTCATTTGATTGTGGGACGTTTGTCGACCACTTTCGCAGATTAAATCCAGCGGCTGATGTTATCTGGATAATATCGCTTTTCAACTGGACTGCATATTCCACCGAATCAGCACCCGACAGGAGATAGTCGACGTAAAAATTCTTTTCAATTCTTTCAGCAGCAACGGGGAACACTGTCTTGCTGTTCCTGGCTGCTTATCGTAGTGATTCGATGGCTAAGTAAGCGGCACAGGCAGTTTCGTATGTTACCGTTAGAAGTCGATAGTGTTCTACAGGCAGTTCGGGATCAGTTCTCCATACGATCCGCTGGAAATCCGCATCAGCATTGTTCACTCACACTTGGCGGTACATTTTTTCCGCATCTGCCATAAAAACCACCGCGTAGCTTCGAAAGCGAGTAAGGATTACGAACAAATCTTCGTTGAGGTTAGGTCCAACCAGAAGCCTCTCATTCAACGATATTCCTGTTGATGTTTTGCTCGAGCCGTCAAACACAACGCGCAACTTTGTTGTGGTACTATCAGTTTTCCAGACGGCGTGGTGGGGAAGATAAAACCTTTTTTCAGCTGCTATATTAACTTCTGCAGGCGGAACTCGTTCCATGTGGCCAAGATTCAAATATTCAGCCATAAACTCTCCGTACAGTTTTTTGAATTTGGGGTCCAAATTGAATTTCCTGTCCATCGCTTTTAATCTTTGTATCGCTGCTGGAAAGGACTTTCCAAGAGCCAACTTGGATTCATCGAATGGTAAACGGACGCCCTTCTGTAGCACGTTGGTGTGTGGTTTGAAATAGTTCAATGGCTCTTTCCTCCTCCTGGGTGAGGGGTTTCGGTTTATCAATCTCTTCGATCTCCCAGAATTGCCGAAGCGTACGATCAACGTTGATTTCCGAACATAAATTGATTATTCCTGAGCGACATTGAAGCGAGGCCGCATCGCCAACTTGACCAGCAACAATCCAGCCAAATGCTGAATTTAATGCTACTGGAAGCCCATGTTCATCCTTCACTTTTTTATTACCTAAAATCGAGAGAAACACATCTACTCAAATAATTAGATCGATCTTACTTGGCTTGTTGAATCCGGGATCTGCCAGTTGTAATCATTCCAAACATTTCAAACGGCTGGTGTCGATTTTCTGCTGCGGAAGGTTCCGTGTGAGCTTGGTTAACACAAAGGCAAATATATTGTATATCAATATGGATCACTTTAACGAATTCAATACAAAACGATAAAGACATCACAGTAACACCACCTCGTGACGAAAAAGGCTATTAGTTCAGTCATGTTTAATAGTTTGCGTTTAGCGTGCAGCCAGAAGTGAAATATCAAAAATAATTGAGCTTGTTGCCCACATAGAGGTGTGAACATTTTAATATTTATATGTTTTTTTCTGACGAAAGTAAATATCGCCTATAAATAATGTAGAATTATACTCTTTTAGACATATCGTCTTCACTTTCAATAGTTATGAAGTAGTATTTAACTTTATTCATGAATGTTATGAATAGTGCTGAAAAGACGAAACCTATAGGCTGTGAAGGCAATATTTGGCAGATCACTTCTGATATATAGAACAAAATTCATGACATTCAATCTTTTTTCTCAGGGAAAGTTAGAATGTAAAAGAAAATGGTCATTTCTATAAATTGTCTATAATCAAACGTGTATGTACACAGCGATCTGCCGCTTGCTGCGAATAGTAAACTTTTAGTCAAAATTTAAAATTTCGGTATTATTTTCTGAAAAGTAATTGATTTTCATTCAACAGACGAACCATTCCGAAATTCGACGAATAGAAAGTTTGTTAAACACTGAAAAAATGTTAATAAATAGTATGATAAGTGCAATGCAGTAAGCAAAAGAAAAAGTTATACTTATTACTTTTATTTCAATTTATAGCTCTCGTTGAGACGAATTACGGTTTATTCATATACTCAATAACCTAGTATTGTAAATTTCTATCACCGTAACCGTAATTTTTCAAATCAAGAAATTGTAGTACATAATTCGGAAATGTTGGTAAAATTCTGGAACTAACATTAAGATTAATTTGTTTAATTCTGCGTGCCCATTTCACACATATTTATAAAAATAGGGATTTATATAAAAACAAAATGTTCTCATCCGAATTAGTATCAGATTGCGATTCTAAACCGTATTTACAGCATATTTTTTTCGTGCAGTGTATATTGAGATATATTCCATATATTTGGAGTTATTTGGATCAGTGTACTTATTTGGAAAATTGTCATATGTGCATTAAAAATTTGTAGTGTGTTAGTAACCTTTTTGCCACCGCACTTTACTGTGATGTCCCTCGTGAATCGCAAGAGTGATCCATATTGATATATTTGACAAAGGCCTTCGTGTTGACGAACGGTTGATTGTCGAACCGCGAAGAGATTTCTAGATTCACCACTCCTTTGGTGGTTTCTTTCAGAGATGCCAGGTCTGCAGATTTGTCTGTAAATCTGCAGATTTGGGGTATAGTGCTGCAGACATTTTTATTGTGCAGACTTTTGAAATTCTCGCAGACTTTTGCAGACTTATGAAATTCTCGCAGACTTTCGTCTATATTTACAGACTTTTGAAATTTCCGCGACCTTTTTTTTTTTTGCTCGCCAAGTCAGTTTTGCGTGTCATACTTTATAGAGAAATTGCTGCCAGCAAGACATACTTGCTGACTGCAGATTTTTTTTCAGATTTACAGACCCTGTCTGCAGATATTTGAAATTTTTACCTGGCATCTCTGGTTTCTTTTCAATCCAATGTGTTTAACACAGCTTTCGGTGATAAATGATGCTTGGGAACCACAAATGATCATTGCTCGTACCTCATAGAACTGATCGTTTTTTTCTTTTACTCGAACCACGGCTGTCGGTAAAGTACCTACAGTCAACATTGAACAGCTGCTTTTGGCGTTAGCCAAACAGGATACTATTTGCTCGTTGCCATCCTTGTCGCTCTTCGCCGCTAGCTTCTCGTTTGCTGTCACGGTTGTTTTATTGACAGTTTCATTCATCATTTTATCGCAAAGCAGTGTATGATGTTTTTGTTTACAGTCAGCGTTTCTGCATACAGATTTCGATTGGCAAGATTTCACCCAATGATTTGACCGCAAACAATTAAAGTTGGCGCATGCTGGGCCAACTCATGTCGCTCTTCCACCGGTGCTTGCTTAACATCACTGCATTGATAGATTGCGTTATCTTCGGAGCAGATTGGGCATGGAATCTTCTGGACGATGTTCATGCTTTTGATTTCCTTCTTGATTGATTCCTCATTCATAACTTCACGCTTTGTATTATCGTAGGATGGTCTACATCCGAAAGCAGCGACGGTGTTAATTGTGTATCGATTGGCTCAGCTCGACTTCCTCGGAACTGGACAGCCAACTCTTCCACAGATGTTGAAGCTTCAGCTTGTCTGGTCAGCAACGCCCTTTGTGTTTCAAGTAACACTCTTACTGTTTCTTTTAAACCATTGCACAGTGGTTCAAAAGCGCAATTTCACGCTCTTAATTGATAACTCATAGGATCGTGGTTTTTGAGGTACAGTATCTTCAGCAAAGTTGCTCAGAATAATAGACGCCATCTTTTGGCCAATTTTATTCATGTGATTAATCCCCCTAAAAGTGAGATAAACATTTTATTTTAGCTCAGGGCCAACATAGGAGCTAAGTTACTTCGATAAAGTTGTGCAGAAAGTTATTTCAAACAAGTTTGCTGAAGGTACTATTCCCGTAACTTGAGTGTAATTCAAGATATAATGTATTTTCTGAAAAGGGTGTCCAAAAACCAGTTTTTGTAAGAAAACATATATATTTTCAATTTATATGAGTTTTTCATGTTGTACAAAGTTTTTCATCTTTAAAAACTACATAACTTTCTCGAACATACTATGCTGCTATCATTTCAGTTTAATGAAATATAGCAATTTTTCATGTTTTTTTAAATAAAATTCTAACTTGTCTATTATCAAAAGGCGCAGGAAGGTGCAGATGAGACTACTTACATATTAAACTACTTCAAAAGAGCTTTCAAACCGTGGTTGAATTACTCGTCTGCGATCGTCTACAGGCGAGATATTTTCTTTTCAAATATCCTTGTCCTTGACATTTTCAATGATAAGGTTAATTGTATTTCAGATCAGATTTCAGTATATATTCATTACTATGCTACTTGCCACAAAATATTATTTTTTTGTGCACATTGAAGTCTATAAATTAAATAGTTTAGTAACTGTTTTGTCACGACTTTTAAAAAAGTCATCATCAAATCGAATTAAGTTATGTCATCTTCTGGTAGAGAAAAGTATGATCAAAACGAATGTTTTAGTTATTTGTATTTATTTTATGATAGCTGGCAATGTTCTTAACCAGCTAAAAGACTTTTAGCATCGTTCGACAGATTCTTCTTGGACTGTTTTGGCCATTCACGATTATTTGTAACCAAAGGATCCAATGAAACTAATTACCAATTCATGGGATCCCGATTCGTAAGTGATCTGGATTGCTCGCGTGTATAATACTCCCGACATCTGTATAAAAGAAACTTCTTAATCATTATGAATAGTACAATATAGCAAGCGTTTATCGATCTTCACTTTAATTGATGAATAGAAGATATTTATCCACAGAGCTTTTCTATAGAAAAAACTTACCAAAAAATTACTTTTTTCAAAGTCGTGGTTTCTTATCTTACTTTTAAAAAACGTCGGACAGTCACTTTCAAAAAACCGTCTGTAATTATTACTAAACTTTTCTATTTGTAGACTGCGATGTCCATAAAAACCATTTATTGTAAGAGTTTCCATGGTAACGAATATATACTGAAATCTGATCTGAAATACAATGAACCTTATCATTGAAAATGTCAAGGACAAGGATATTTGAAAAGAACATATCTCGCCTGCAGACGATCGCAGACGAGTAATTCAACCACGGCATGAAAGCTCTTTTGAAGTAGTTTAATATGTAAGTAGTTTCATCTGCACCTTCCTGCGCCTTTTGATAATAGACAAGTTAGAATTTTATTAAAAAAAACATGAAAAATTGCTATATTTCATTAAACTGAAATGATAGCAGCATAGTATATTCGAGAAAGTTGTGTAGTTTTTAAAGATGAAAAACTTTGTATAACATGAAAAACTCATATAAATTGAAAATATATATGTTTTCTTACAAAAACTGGTTTTTGGACACCCTTTTCAGAAAATACATTATATCTTGAATTACACTCAAGTTACGGGAATAGTACCTTCAGCAAACTTGTTTGAAATAACTTTCTGCACAACTTTGTCGAAGTAACTTAGCTACTATGTTGGCCCTGAGCTAAAATAAAATGTTTATCTCACTTTTAGGGGGATTAATCACATGAATAAAATTTGCCAAAAGATGGCGTCTATCATTCTGAGCAACTTTGCTGAAGATACTGTACCTCAAAAACTACGATCCTATGAGTTATCAATTAAGAGCGTGAAATTGCGCTTTTGAACCACTGTGCATTGCTGGTATTCATAACAGTCTGATCACTACCGATTTCTTGTTCCTCATTCAACATCGGAACATACAAATTTTTCGTCGCATAATAGATTTTGTCAAAATCCGACCGAACGTTTGACACAGACGACAAATCATCCGGGTTAGATTGCTCCTCGATTTAGGATTGAATCTGGTCAAAGTTCTCCTCAATATCCACCAGTTTCTGGATGCGATCTTTAATTTCACTCGCCGGAAGGTCTTGTGAGCACAAGCTTCTTGCACTAACGTGTTTTCGTTTCAGCCTTTCGATGGCGACGGTTCGTTTATTCAGCAGCACTTCCATAGTCGCGAATTCGCTGCTATCCGGATTGAAGGACCTGGTCGACCAAATGTTGCCCGACGGCGAGCACGATTACGATACGAAAACGTAGTTGATTCTGACAGAACAACGAATAAATCACGATGAGAACTCTGAGGGTTTTTCAACTCGGACATGTGCTTTTTTAAGAGAAAGAAAAAAGCGTGTTACTCTATTCATGTTTAATTTAGTAATAATAAAGGAAGTTGGCGGAAACTACAAATGACATTTTCTGTTAGCAACAATTTTTTCTCTTCGCTCATTCCTGCCCTTTGTCAGGGGGTGAGCCAATCTTCGACTCGGGGATGAAGGATCGTTCACCGCTTACGTTCGTAAACAACATTTTTTCCCCTCTTCTTGAGGTACTCCCAAAACATGGGCTTTGAACGCATCAACAGCTTTTTCAGGAGTATTGAATCGCTCTCCACGCAGTTCATTCTTCACGGAAGGAAACAAATAGAAATCGTTAGGTGCCAATTCGACGTTTTGGGTGCTTAAATAAATATTCGGTTGTTTGAGCCGATGTGTGAGCCGATGTGGGATCCAACGCGAACAAATTCATTGTTCATGCAAAATAACATATAAGCTTTTCACACCAATGCCCAAGGCTACGTCACATGGCGATCTTCCATTATCAGATTTTTCATCGCGCCGATGTTTTCTGACAGAACAACTAATTTTGGACGACTTTTTTTTGAATTCATAGGCACTACGACCACGATTGAATTCGTTAAACCAGTTCATTAAAGTCGCATAGGATGATGCTACACTGCCAAAAGTCGAACTAAGTCGATTGAACTTGTCTTGATAATCCACGACGAAAATGGTAATAAACCATTGCATGAATATATTCAATACAATTTTTTTCTAAAGTAAAATTTATATCTCACTGCATACAAAACAGAATGTTCTGAAGACGGTAATGATTAAAAATGTAAAACTTTATGATGGAAACGTCAAATCCAACGGGCAACACAACTACGTTTTATTTGGTTACCAAAACTTGATCATTCTTTGCTATCACTCTTGATAAACATTTTCTACATGTCATTTTGATTGTTCTATGTCATTGAAATTTGACGTTGTTCGGGTGTTTTAAAAAATGTTGAAAATACGTTTAGCTTATCTTGCTTCAATACTGAAGTGGCTGAAGTAGCACGTTCCTTTGTTAATTCTGAAATTTATACCTTGCCTAGAAGTTACACATTTTCAAGATATTTTCTGACAATGTGAATATTTCTTATGACCATGCAAATTTTGTTTCATATATAAAACAAATTATAGATCGTTTTTATTCCGTATCTACCCAACGAGAGAAAAGATAAATATGGCTCTGTCTAGCTCAGTTTGTTTTTATGTATAAGGAAGAATATAATGTATAATATATGTTATTTAAAGTTATTTTATTGCTTTTCTCATAACAAATATTCCAATCATAAGCTCATGAGCCAGAAGAAACAAACATCAAAATCATTAGTTTTCGAAAGTCGACAACAATATTTCACTAATATTATACCAGTTGTTTCATATCCTGCAAATAAAACTAACACTAGTTGCAGAATCGAAGCTATATTTTTATTTATTCAATTTGATATGTTTAGTCGTTCAACAATACTTCAGTGTGGTATAATTTTGATTTTATGTGTACCCTGTATTCGTGTATCATCTAGCATCATCGTATGCCGGTAGCTTTTTACAATATCTCCTCGTCAGCATGGCACATCTTGCGATGCTTGTGCACAAAATAATAACTAGGAAATTTACTTCCGCATGTTTTACATGGATAATACTGTACGTTCATGTCCAGTGGCTTGACTTCGCGCTTGGTAGTACTGCTGCTATGATTAGTTGATTTCCTGTATCGAGCAACAGTAGATTCCTTCTCCTTGGTACCAGAAGATACATGATCTACCACTGGAACTGATACGTTACTCCCAGTGTCCATGCTCAATGGAATCAAATGACGTTTTGCATGTTTTTGATAGCAGTATTGTGATTTGAAGGTATGCTTACAATACACACAATTGTATACCTGCTCACCGACGGTTGCCGGTGCTACAATTGCATCTATCGCTACACTTTGCGACTGGTTGTTGTCTTGGCTGTTTTCGTCCTTGTTGCTACTGCAACCGTAGCTTTCGCCTGTTGCCATATTCTGTTTCCTTTCATTGATGTTGCGCACCATCTGTGGGATAGGGAAAAGAAAAAAAAACAAATATATGAATGTTGATGATTACGCTTGTACACATTGCATTCGGTGTCTAATACCTGTTGATGGAAAGATGAACTCACGTAGCGCAAGTGCCCTTTTGATTCATCTGGTATGTTGATTATATTGCTGGTACTGTTCGTACCGTAACTGTCATTGAGTACGCGACGGAATCGAACAGGACCATCACAACTTGCGATGTCGATGATGACTCCTTTGTCACCAGTGTTTGAGTCTTTTACTACTGTCGTTACTATTGAATCTGATTTTGAAGCACCACGTTTCAAAGATTTAGACTGTCGTTTTTGTTGGATCTCCTTTAAGGGTTGTGATTCTTCTGTTGTATTTAAATTTGTCAGCTTATTAGCACACGAATTATGGGCTTCTGCATCGGTTGATGAAGTTCTACCGGGTGGAGGCGATGAATTTTCGACGTTTTCAGTTGTTACAGTTGGTGATTGGCTAACCGTTAAAAGACTTTTGAAGGGAGTATGAGTACTCGGTAAAGATATGTGCGACGTTGGCGGTGCAATAAAATTGAGTCCTATTCCAGTTGCTTTGCTAGCAATTGGTCGTACCACTTTGCTGGTTTCGGATTCCGGTTTAATTTTTGATACACTGTGTCCACCGGTTTCAGTTGCAGCGGATATACCGCCCAATCCACCATAATAGTGCTCCGTTTGGGTGGCGGAAAGAAACCCTCTGCATAACTCTAGTGCTCGTGGCATGTGAAGAATGTGCGTAGCCAGCAGGACACCGAAAATGTTTTCTATATTCAAATCCAAAAATCCGGTGTACATATAGGTGAGCAAGGGGGTGAATTGTTCCGTAGTCACATTGGGAATGTAGATTGGAATGGTGTCTGCGTTAACCGTTTGTCTATCGGAGCGTAAGGCCGCTCGCAGATAACCACTGTGAGCGGAAACCAGTGCACTGTGAGCAGCATAGCGGGTGAATGGAGGTGGACCAACCTCAATGATTGTATCTGGTGGTAGGGTCGTTGTGGGTGGCGCTAGCCAATTTGTAAACATTGTTTTTTGATTGCCCTCGCGGTTAGTTTCGCAAATGTTCACTGTTAAAACGTAATTGCATGATATTTTTTTGCTGGCACTACTTTTCCGCTTTTTTGTGCCCAATTACCCACAACCAAAAGTTCGCGGAAATATGTTGTATGTATCACTAATTTGATTGTATTCCACCAATTTTTATTCGAATCACTTCATCTAGGGACAAGCATTATATTTGCATAAACTCGTGCGGTAGAACCCGTGTGCACCGTTGGTAAAAACTGTATTCTGCCAACGTATACCACGAATACCGCAGTCCTGTATTGGCAGTCATGAATTCCCCGAGGTCAGAAGAATCGAAGCAAGCCACAGTTGTTTGATAGTTAGATGACTAAATCCAACGGAACAGTTATGCTACACTGGTTTTGTGATTTAAGCATAAGCACTCATAAAAGGTTTTATATCTTTTAGCCTTGTTTGAAAAGTCTGAGATACATCACTTATAGCAAACTTCAATATTAAATTGCTCAACAATAGCCATCCAATCAATAGCAACTAGTTTTCCATCGATAAAAATTAATCCGTTTCAAATCCATTTCCTTGCATTAGCAGGCAGGAGCCGTAAAATGATGACTTATCCATTATCCAGGGTAATCTAATTTGGCGACATAAATCCGATTGTGCACTGTCCTATGATGCATATTAAAATAGTTCATCTGCCCACGAATCCCTAAAGCCCTGGAGATTTTGCACACTAGTCACTACACCTATTATAATTATATTGCTAAAGAGTGCACGGAAGCACCACCGGACAGATTTGATTTGGCCATCCCTTTCACATGGAATCGGGAGCCGTTGAGCAAAACCGTGCGAACCGTGTAACGATATCTACGCAAATGAATGAGCGAGGATCATATTCCATATCTCGCACCACTGGACGACTGTCAGCGCGGAGGAGGATTTTTATTGCCGTTATGATCTATTCCATTTCCCGCGATGTACCAGTCGCTCGTATCCTTTTCCTTTGCCCATTGTATGAGAGAGATTCTCTCATCCAATTTCATTCAGTCTCTCGGGTTTACCACCTCCGCAGCGGTGTCTCACTTTTATTTCGTTTGTTTATCTTTTTGTGGGTTAGCGTTTGGTTTTATTCTCATTTTTTTTGTCGTTTGAATGCGAAATCAATTGTATCGTTGATTGATGTGATTCACTTCGCCGAGGAAACATCATAGCCTGGAATTGAAAGCCAATTTGGGAAATGGAGTGATGCCCCGCAGTTTTGAAGCAATCGTGTGTTAGTAATATGCACCAATGAAAGTACAGAAGCTCAAATTGGATTATATGGTATTTTAATTGAGAGGAAAGGTTGTGGTCTAATTCAAATTTGAATACAATTCGTGGAACCGAATTGCCCTTCTCTAACTGCGGAACGGTCACGAAAAAATGTGACATTACGGTCGAACAACCGTAAACAAACATGAGATTCGCTGAGAAAACAGTTTGTTTCATTTTACCCAACGAATTACCGTTTTTATTGGGACTGAACCATTTTGTCTATATGGTATGGTGTAAGTGATTGAGAAACAAAAACAGTGTTTATTTGAAAATCTAACAAGCGTATGCAATTGAAGTTTCAATTGATACGAGAAGTATAATAATCAACGGAATCATAATCCATCAGAAAGTCCGGCATCGACAAAACAAGAAGTTTTTTTTATTTGCTCGAGAAGGCTGAGATCGCTCCGTGCTTTTTGCCAGTTCGTTTAGCGGTTTTTGGTACACATTTTTGTGTACATTTCTGTTCTGTGATTTAGATAAACACAGCATGAGAGCGAGAGTTAGACGACCGAGAAGGAAAAATATCGCGAAGGGAGAGTCGAAAAAATCGAATTAAGTTGAAAGTATTTGTTTTTCAATTTAATTTATCATTTTTTTCTGTTACTGTTTGACTCACCGAACGGTGCCCTGAAGAATCTCCCAAACGTCGACACAGTTCGTTTTCTAATGTAGAGATGAAATAATCAAACAAAAGCAGAACTTTCTAAATTTACTACCTGTTCGTTTGTACATTGTATCTAGAACATATTTCCGAAAAGACCATGAACCGTTTCACTTTCAACTGATGAAACAAATATTTTCTTATCGGTGAACTTGTATAGTGCTTGATTCGAATATTTTCTATTGTTAGATTACGTACGATGATCCAAACTAATTTTTATCGGTGTCATAATAACGTTATGATTTGAAGTGCTTGGTGGAAAGGCTGCTGACTGGAACTCACAACCCTACTAGTAGACCGTGTCCGTACACGGCTCCTGGGAAATAAATCAAAATCCGTAGAGAAATTTGCAGATTCGTTTAATGGTTTGCAAACAACAGCGGTGGAAAAATATGGAAAATTGAGCGGAACAAAAAAGAGCTGACGACAGACGGAAAAGAGTCTTTCAAGATATGCGAGTTCCTACAAATATTTGATGATTGTTCTGGTTCTTGTCTGTCTTCCCAAAGGATCTTCACTTTATTCGATTGATAGCGAGAAAATGAGGAGGGTATTTAGTTGTGTTAACAAGCCCGTATTCCTGAAAAAAATTAGGGGGCTTGCTGTTTTAAAAGTTGAGCAGTTTTATTATTAGCAACTTTACACATTGTTAATAATATTTATTATCTAATTGAGCTAGTTTTTATTTTACAAGAAGGCCAGAAACTTTTGAATTATATGATTGTAGAAATAAATATCAGGAATTCTGGGGACTGGACTGGCAAATATGAAGAGATGGCTCACTCAATTTATTAAAATGTACTATTGAAACTCATGGTAACAGAAAAAAAATCATGCTTAACAATTGTGTAATTAAATTTATTTTAGTTCTATGGGGATAAGGATATCCAATTCACAAAAATATTTGTCAACATGTGTATCCTTGGGTAGCGACCAGTCGTATCAGCATACCCTGAATTTATCTCACTGAGTAATTAATATTTACTTTTAATTAAAATTCAAGTTTTATTTATTGAATGAATCCCCTCGAATTTCGATTTATTTTTATAGCTCTGCGATACAGGATATACGGATTCATTTGCTATGGGCTATCCCTGTTTCTGTAGGGTTTTGCCTTTTGTTTACCTTTAGGTTAATGGTAAATAAAATTTTGGTGGAGAGAATGGAGGGACTGGAGCGGTGCTCGTAGTCAGCATTCGAGGTGAGGTCAGCTCAAAGCCGACAGATTTCAAACTGTCGTGTAGCTAATTTCATTTAATAAGGATTCGTTTCACCTCTTCTCCTCGTTTGCTTGCAAATGTGTCTGACACGTTGACATGCTATTTATCCAAGTAAATCAATGTTCGTTCACTCTACATGGCATGGAACAATCCACAAATTGAATCATAAAATATCACAGTGTAAACAAATCAAAGTGCCACTTGTCACTGGCCGGGACAAATTGATTAACACGTGCACCCCACAAACTGTTCCAATTGCTGTGATCGTGCTCCAAAACTCGTGGTTAACAAAGAGTACCCACCGCGCTTGAACCAGAAATTGTTTGCCGAATGGAAACGATATGAATATTTAACGAAAAATTGACTTTTGCCTAGGACAAAGTTCATCTGTTCACAACGACATACATGATGTCGGGTATGCAATTTTCGGCATCTTTCCCCGTATCTGTTTGCGGAGCGAAAAGAATGCACCGTGTGCTATTTTTCGCATGCTTTCCCAGGCACCACGTTTGCGATGACCGGAAAATATAACTCTATCTCCCCTTTGGCTTCATTGTGTCCATTAAAGTTACGTGTAATTCAATCATATAAATCCATTTTAACGTTTTTTTTTCTGCGTGCACGTAGATTCTACAAATTAGTATAATTGCATTAAAATTTCATATATTCAAATATCAGAGAAAATTTCGCCGAGTTTGTCTTGCTGTTCCCTGTCGGTGCACACGAGCATTTTTTTTAAACTCAAGTCCAGATGATCAATCCACTAAAGGAAAATACTGTGCGGGAGAGTTGGCATCTGAGTCCCTCGTGCATTACATTGCGTCCATTCCACTGCGCCCATGCGAATGATGTTTTTTGATTCTCTTTTGTTCCTTCCGCTTCTTGATTGGCCCCTCGGTGTAATCCCGGCGTAACATTTTGGCTGACAATATGATTGTGTAAATGGTTTCAATTGTAGGCTGGCAAGGATTTGATCCTCGGAGATTTTGACACGCTCAATTTCAGAACTGCAATCCAATATTCGTTCTGCAAGCCTCCAGGGATAAAGCTTGGGACGGCAGATCAAAAGCTAGGCTGGCAGCGCGGGATGATGGAGCAAGACATTCGGATTTTCCTGGGGCTGTATGTAACCGTGCTAGGCTCACGTAGAGGTTTATTAAAAAATTGTAATTTACTTTTTGAATTTCAAATCGAAAACCAGGAAATTTATATCAGGAATAGTTCCAGAAGTCAATGGAATTGATCCATCATTTGTTTTACTAATTGGTACTGCCCCGACTCGTCTGAGAAAACATGAAATCAGCATAATTTGATTTCCTTTGGTTTTGCTCGGAAAGGTGAACTCCCTATCGCTATTGCATCCTGAATCAGATTAGTTTATTTTGTTCATATGCAAGCACGTATCTATGTGTATGTACCATAAGCTGTGGGCATATATATGCTCCGGTAACATGCTGTACCAGTGGTAAGAATTAAACAGCGGAAAAGACAAACAGAGTTAATTTAGACTGAAATCAAAAATCAAACAAAACCCACCCAACCGCTAAAGTTTCTGCGAATTGCTATAGATGGAGAAGTGTTCGTATGAGACGGTTGGTGGCTGGTGGTTGAAACTTTCTCGTAGCCCTGCTCCTGGGTAGGAAGGAAGAGCATTGCGAGCACGATTTGTTTAATCAAAAATGAAAACGTAACCAGTCGGAATACCTAGAACTTGTCGTGGTGCAGTTACGAGATGTAAATTGAATTATCAGCACGCAGTCATACACATTTAATAATCATAATTTATTGACTCTGAGTGAGTGCCGCGGAGTCTTCATCTTCGGTGGCTTTATAAATTGACTGTCAGCAGTGGTCGTAGAGGTTGGTGAGGTGATGTCCCCTTCCTTCTAGGCATAATAGGAACCTAATCAACGATAAACCGCATATCTCCATTTTCCACAGCGATCCTTTCTTTCTCGTTGAAGGATGGCGAGAAATGGGGTGCACATCGAGCGTCGTCAGCTTGCGCGTGCTAATTAAATTAAACCAATTAACTGAGTAGCAAAACTTGCTGCTAAATTAAACTTCTTCGGTGGTATTCCGATTCCTCATTAAATATCATCATTTATCTAGCTGTTTGGTTTGTTCACTCTTCTAACCATGGAGATGATTTTTCTTATTTTCGCAATGAATCTCATCATCTGTGTTGAAGTTTGATCAATTCGATGATTTATAAACGATGAAAAACTTTTTGTTCACGAAAATCACAAATATTCATAATTTGCGTTGTGGCTGTTATTTCGTGAACCTAAATTTGCTACCGTATGCCTCCTTGTGTACAATTAGAAACAAATTTCGCTACTTTTTTGCAATGTAGAAGCCTGTTTGAAATTTTGAATTTTTAATTTTTTCAAACGCCTTTTTTGGAGCCTGAAGTCGAATCCGAAAAATATACAAAGGTGTTCAATTTAACGACAGTATATTCCATCAGAAAAACTTAAGCTCCATAACTAACGCTCGTATATTTTTTTACGAAAAACAGTACACTTGGCGTAAAAATCAAGGAAATACAGTACATCGACTTTGAAAATACAGTACATTTTACAGTACGCTTTTTTTCTAAAAATAGTGAATACAAAACAAAAGCAAATACATTTGATCAGCATCTTACGAGGAAAACAGATTGAAAAAATGACATGCGAATACAACTATGTAATGAAAACCGCGAAAAAGCCACCGCAGAGATGGGACTCGAACCCGTAGCAAGCCAAATACGGGTAAATCGTTTTGCCTATTAAACTATCCTGCATGTGACACACATACAAACAGCCTAACTGAACATAAGAACCGAACTTGTTCAGCTGTGCTCGGGCCCTACGGCGTTTATTTCTAGTCATTTCTCAATAACAATCCCTCCGCAAGGCGTTGCAGCCCTCAATGAGTCCATTCTTTTGTATGTGTCACATGCAGGATAGCTTAATTGGCAAAACGATTTAAGAGGATAGGAACTATTTTTGGGTTCAAGTACCGTCTCTGCGGTAGCTTTTTCGCGGTTTTCATCACACAGTTGTATTCGCATATCATGTAAATTTTACTCAATACGGCTCTACGTTTTAACAAGACTAAACAAATCGTTCAAAGCAAGTTCATAAACTCAATTATTTTTTATTTCCTTTTTAGGGCATTTTAAAATTCGTCAAAAACTGAAAAATGTGCGAAAGTAATAATTACATTTTTTTTGAGAAGCGGATGGTTTTGATAATGATTTTGATCTGGATCATATTTTCTTTTTGGTTGAGACATTTTTCATTTTTTTTAATCATCAAAGTTTCGCTTGATTGTTGTGACGCGCTCTGAACAAGAATTATTAATAAAAAAAAATTGTGTGTGTTGTTGTTGTGTTCTCATTCACATTCGCTACGTGTTGTTACTGTTCTTGTACTGCCACAGATCGGAATTCGATGCGTTGAAGATTTAAATTCTGTATTAAATTTTAGTGTGAAAAATACAGTACATTTCAGTGTAAAAATACAGTACAAATTAAAATACAGTAGATTTGAGGGTAAAAAATAGTACACAGTATTTGAGTCGAAAATACAGTACAATACTGTAAAATACAGTACGAATACGAGCGTTATCCATAACAGAATGTGCTACAAATAGTGTGTCACGTCATGGTAAATCTGAGAAGGCGAATAGAAAATTCATAGAAAGTTCATAGAGAAAAAATATTAGTGCTATTTTACATAGTGATATGCTGCTCACTATTAATGATGGTTACGTTAAAGAGTTCTATTATAATATCAGTATCACTACACACTAACGCGAGCAAAAATATAGCAAACACAAAACGGGTTGTTTCTTGATTATTTATTTAACTGTAGATTTTCTATTTTCAATAGAAGAAAATACTGTAATCAGTTTTTTTGAAATCTATTTGTTGGTCCTAAAAATTGAACAATGGAATTTACGTCATGTGCGATGAATCAGTGCAATATTGATAAAAATTATTGCCATCTCGTCTGGGATGAACAAGACACCAAGCGAATCAGCAACTTAGTCTACTCGAAGACATGACTGATTTATTTAGTGTCGATTTGCCGTTTTCAATAAAAGAATACATTGTAATAAAATTATTCGGACTATATTTTATGGTGTGAAAAGAACCGATTAAGAAAACTACTTCACTGTTTAGCAATATTGATAGTATTTTTTCTCGAATGCGAAGGTCCAGATAAAGCTTGACAACAGTATTTGGTCTGGATGGCAATTTTTTGTAGTGCCATGAAATTTTATGCAACAGTGTAACTATTCCTAGCGAAAAACGATGATACTCTTCGTTAATCAAATTAGCAACTAATTGTGTAGCCACTGTAGCAGTGTAATCAAGAAGAAATGGCCGAACCGTGATCAAGTTTTATCTTTTACATTCATTCGTGGTGATGCGTGGCCCAACGAGGCAAAATAATGGTAGTCGGATAGGGCTAGGTCTGGTGAGTAAGCTGCATGGTCAAACACTTCCTTGTGGTACGTGAACGCCTTTTGGCTTGTGCGATGGTGGTGCATTGTCGTGGAGCAAAATCACACTTCTCTGTCTTATGCTTTACCATTCTTCTCGTACACCTTTTCACTTGATTGAACATGAGAAGCAATGTATGGCGCATATACTCGATGTGTTTCGACAATCCATATAACGAAATGAAATAGGTCCTACGTTTTACTAACAGCATAAAAATTATGGAATGCCATCTATCGGAAGAAATCCGAAATTCAAATCTATCGGAAGAAAACTAACATGCGTCTTGTTTTATTTTATTTTTGTTACTATCTTTGATACCTTTGCATTAGAAAATTTATGTTTTGAGTGTAGTGATTACAGAAAATTTTATCGATTATTTACTGAACATATTTCCGATGGCATGGCGTGATTAATGATCAAAATCCCTTCCTCTCCTGTAGCAGTAATTTTATAAAAACGCATTATACTAAAGCAAGGTGTATTTGCACAAAAAAACAACATACGCGAATTTAAATGAAAAATTAATATAAAAATAAGATAGGAATAAGATTGATTTTGTGTCTGTTTTTATTCGTGACCTCTTCTGAACGATAATTTCGCGGCAGGCTCACTTCATTTTAGGAGCTGTAATAAGAGATCCAACAGTCAACAGAATGAAATAAGGCTTCAAGTGATTATTTCATTCGCATTTTTGATGAGCACAACTTCTGTAAGCACCATATATATAAACTTAAATCGTTAGTCTAGCTGGTTGGTTAGTCTCAGCGAGACCTTTCTTATTGGAGTGAAGTACGGACGAAATAGCCGAAATAGCTGAATCGTACATTTTAGTATGAAATGGAGTGCATCTGCCACAGGAATCTGTATATGAACTATGGTCGCGGGCACTAGATACCGATGGTTCTGGCAATTGATGTTGATGGGATGGTGGTGATTCGATCCATCCACTCAATAAACAAAATTGAAAACAACTGAGACTGATTTGAAGTCGAAAATTGCATTATCATCAATATCGAACAATGGTTGATGAGGGCATTGCATTGTTGCGCATTCACTATCTACATTAGTTAGCAGAATTCTCGTTTCTGGTCCAAACCGGCACGGATACGATGCACTGTTGTATTTCATGGGTTTGCTCTTTTTGTTTGCACTGATTTTCGAACCGCATAGATGATGATGATGATAATTCAATAAACCTCGAGATTATCGTTTATTATTTATTTCCGCATGAGTGCACCCATATCGGCGATTCCATTTTCAGGGATAGTTTTGCCAAAATCCGTTCGTCTGGAATCTAACAGATTGCTTTGTTTTCCAACGAGTAAAACGAGGTTTGGTGGTTCCTAAAACATACACTGCGCTATGGAAAATTTAATTCATTATTCAAATATAATTACAATAATTTCCAGTGATCATCAAACTATGAATAATTGATGAAAATTGCCTTCCGCAAGCCACTCTGCAAAAGTGTCGCTTGTTCTGACAAAGGGTGATATCATTTCCACATTATTACCAACAGACACATGGATAAAACGGTTGGATAAAAACAAAAGGTACAGGACATACGTATGCACAAAAGTCCGTGGATCGTTAGTCGGTCCATAATGAAATTAAAGGACTGGCTTCCGAACTGCTGAATGAATTCGTTTCCAGCTGCGAGCAATTATAATTTTCATTGTTATTTGTGAAATGAAAGTGGAGGTAGTCGGTGTTTATTAATTAACCTGTTTTACATTCAATTGACAATAATAGCATTAGATTACTGATGGTGATATTGAAAAAAATGATAGGAGAAATTGTAATTTGATTGGTTGGAGACCTTATTATAAGCCGTATCAAAGGTTAATGGATCAGAAAAGTTAGAACTATTTTTTCCGATACCGCTTAACGGACTCGGCTGTGTGTTGAATCCAAACTACCTACTTATTATAAGAGCAAAATAACTTTATTTTCAATCGTCTTATGTAATTGTTTCTATAAAACAAACATTTATCAGCAAATTCTAGGTCAGTCTACCTCTCGGGTGCACTTTGATTGGGCAAATTCGATGTTTCAATACCCTTTGCTCTTCTAGCAAACATTCATCAGTGAAAGTAAACGGAGATGACCAGGTCATCATGTTTACTTCAGCCCAAGACGAAATTCCAGATGCAAACGTTGTTAAATATTTTACTTGAATTCACATAAGCCTCTCTCATTGGAAGTTGTGTTCATTTCTAACGTTTCTCCGGTCCGGTTTATGTCGTCGTTGTAGTAAAGATTTATTGTGGTGTATTTTTTTTTATTCGGCATAGTCGCGTACAAGCTTTACGTGACCGATTGAGCATTTTTTTATTGTTGAATAAATCTTTTTTTTTTATTGGAATGCGTCATTCTTTCTCTTGTAAGAGAGGAGCTTCCATTTCCATTGGTTGAGGGGCTGTTTGTTCGCGATTGGTTTTATCGTCATCGTCGTTGTTGTTGTTATGGTTGTCCAAAGTATTATTGTGGGTGATTTCCATTTACTTTTCGTTTTCCATTGTTGTTCTTATCCTTGTGCTCGTTGCTGTAGATGTGTCTTTTTGCACATTGATAGCAGTTGCAAGTTTTTGAGCCAGAAATACTGGGTTTACTAGTTACCGTTGTTGAACGGTTGTCCTAGTCTTTGGTCGAAGATGTTTTTTTGTTTTGCTGTTTGAATGCACGGTTTATCGTAGTTAGCAGATTGCTCATAAAACTGCATGTAATCAGCTGATTCTCGTAGGTAACCAGCGATTCACAAGGATGCCTTCCGCCTGATCGCAAATAACATGAGATAGAATTGCCTTATGTAGTTGCATACGTAACATACGACATATTTTCTCGAATGTGATGAACGTTGACGTGTGTGGGAAGGTCGTGTACACGCACTTCTGTGGCATCGTCTACCACGTATACAGATTTTATATTTAAGGTTGTCCTACTCGGCACTGTGTACGACGTTGTAAACCAAAGCGAATACAATTGCTTCTCGTTCACGTTTTAACATAACATACACTGAGTTACAAGCGTTGCTGAATTGTATTTCAAATACATCATTTTCGTCTAGATACATTTAATCTTTTAGCAAGATTTCAACTTTGCAGTGCTTCAAATCAACATAAATTGAATTTGGTTGGTCTCAGGCTTTTGTAAATCGCATTTGCTCATTTGAAAAAATCGAAATTTCTACATAAATTGGTTGAATTACAATAATTCATAGTAAATAACTTCTAGAGCACGTATTTCGCTTTGCATGATAAAAACAAACCAGTGGCGTCTCGTGACAAAATTCGGTTTAAGTGAAAACTAAAGATTGAGGAATGGAGATTCGCTTGTGTTTTTCAATACAATGAGATAACGATATACTTTCGGATGGGATTTTTTATAAAACAAACAAATCTCAGAGCTGAGCTGAGTAATTCTTTCTCTTCTTGAATTTGTGCAGTAACTCATGTGCACGGAAAAGACACTAACACAGCGACAACAGATACTTGAAATTTTATGTCTGATGCATATGAGATGCGTGTAAATACATGCAATTTCGGTGCGATCCAACCTGCTTTTATCAACTAAATAAAGATTCAAAAAAAAATTAAATTTGGATGGGGCTAGGGACGCAGTTCATTCCTTCGATTCGACCGGTTGTGCAATGCACGAGGTTCACATGAGGACTAGACACCACTGAAACAAACGAAGAAATGTTTGCTGTTTTTTGACCGTAACAATAAAAATATTGCATAAATTGCAGTTATTTTATTGTATTCTCTGAGACGAGACCGAAATATATTAGTATTCCAAAGCATGAGTGTTGAACTATTTGGGGGAAATTTTTCTGTGTATTATGCGAATATTTTTATGACTGTACTATATTCAAAATAAGACTACTAATCAAATGATTTCGGTCTGACACGGCAAGAAATTAGATGACTAAACAAGAATTTACTTTTACTTCCAGACAAGGGGAACACGTTACACTCATGTTTCGTGTGCAAGGCCGAGATGTGTCCCCGTACACGGCCACTGGAACGTGGTCGGGGGGCGCAGTACGGCATACCGGAAGAGGCGATACCGCCGGGGGCGCGCGTTTGCAACACGTGTCAATGCAAGTCGGTAAAATCGAGGTACGATTCGCAATACTATTCACCTACCGCTACACCGCAGGGTTTGATACTGAACGATCAATCCGTCCATTCTAGATACACGAACTGCCCCTTGCCGACGTGTCCGAATCCAAAAGATAGGGTGAAACGATTCCGAAATCTACCGCCGCGTCTCTTTGAACTTTCACCGGAGATTCGCGATCCGATTATCCAAGAGCTGCAGATTCCTTCAAATGTGACAAAATGCTGTTCGGCCTGTTTGACTCGTATTCGTCGAAAAATGGGCCCCCACCTGCTGGGAACAAACCTCACAGACGAAGAAGTGGCACGAATGAAGAAACTGTTACAAGAAGTTGGTCCCAAATGGAATCAGCTTGCTGAGTCCTTAGGCAAGACATCTGTCGCTTTGAAAAGTTTCTATTTCCATTACAAAAAGAAATGCGGTTTCGATCTGGCTGTAACGGAATATTACAAGCAACATCCGGGTGAAGATCGTCGACCGGCAATGACCGATGGTGATGAGTCTGATATGAGTACTTCATCTTCGGATGATCGAGATGGAAGTAGCGATACAACGGCATCCGCCGAGAGCCCGAACAACTCGGTTCCACTGAATGTTACGAAAGAAGAAATTACTAGCGTTCCCGAAACGTTAGCGCCGCCTCCATTAACAAAGAATTTTGAAGATGACAGGTTATTACCACCGGGACAGCCACCTCGAAAGCAGAGACTAACGGAAGAGTATGATAGCTCAGCTACCGAAACGGCGGATGAGGAAAACGAGACCTCTCCGGCAAATCGTCAAAGTCCTAAGGTACATTACCCTCCAATAGGTGGTGTGAATCCCGTTATTTCTGTGCACCACAGCTCGATACAGAATGGTCCTCGTGGTAACGATGTCAGCTCACCTCAAAATGTGCGAGATGTTGTGCTGAATGTGATTGAACGATCTCTGAAATCCAATACAATGCCCAGCTCTGGAAAGCCACCCCCAATGAAATCTATAAATGAACTGTCGTTCTCGTCACGAGATTATCGAGATTTGTCCAAGGGTCCCCCAATGCAACGACCACCATCGGAGGGAATGGCTACGTTATCTGTAGTGAATTCACATGGGCACGTTCAGCCTCAAATTATATCCCATCATTCACATCCAATAAGCTCCCAGATCCAAGCCACCATTACCCCCGTTCCGCAGCAGCCGACGCAGCCAATGACGCAAACGCAGTCAATTCCGCCTCCATTGCAGCAGCAACCGCCACAATCGCAATCACAGTCTGGCCATTTGTCCCAGCAACCTCCACAGCAATCGGTTACTTCGAGTGGTCACGATAAGGATATTTCCGTGGTTTATCTTCGCGAGGAACCTCAGACACTTGACTTGAGTATCAAGAAACAGCGTGATAATTTCCCTCCTCCTGCACATAACAGCAAAATGTCGAGTACATCTTCACAGCAAGCTCCACTTCCCCCACACTCTTCCAGTGCTAACACGGTAACTGTGTATCGTACGGAAAATTTTCCGCCGCCAAGTCATCAACAGCAACCACAAAACATTCCAACGCATGGTGGACCGTACGGGTTGGGTTATCATAGTGATTCGATGGGTCGTCCTACAAAATCACCATCTGGATATATTACAACTGTACCGGGAGGACCACCGATTTCTCTAAGCCAGGGAGGCCCTTCAAATCAGTCATCTTCTGTCATTGGTCGCGGTCAGATATCTCAGCAAACAATTTCTCTGACTCCGCCTCCTAAGAAGCAAAATGTTCCTAAATTAAGCCCCAAAATGCAACATCAAGTGCAATCGACCATGCAGCAGCCACCGCCACAGTCACTGGGACCCAAAGGTTCGATTACCCACGGCACATCGGTAAACGCTGCTGGTCAACAAATAATCGTGCAAGGTCAAACGACACTGAGTCCACGTTATGACAACATGCTTCGACAAACGCCTCCATCGTCTAACGATAAGCACGGTTCTATTACCCAAGGAACGCCACTCCATGCTTCTGCTCACGCACTGCCAGATAAGCGTGCAGCCTACGAGTACAAATCCTACAATAACCGGCAAAGTCCGGCACAGGTATCCCAGCCTCCAACACAAGGAAGTCCTCAGGCACCACAGTTCACGTATACCAGAACAGCACCAGCATTTACCCTCGAACCACAACAACTAAGCTCCCGACAAATCATAATGAACGATTATATAACCTCACAGCAGATGCACGGTCAGTCTCAAGGACGGAACACCGTCAACGCCGGAAATCGCCCGGAAAAAGAATCTCCTTCTCCTCGAAGCGTTCCGAACATGAACTCCCAGGCCGCCTTGTTGTATGCCGTTGCCGAACGAGAGCGTAGCTCCAGGCCGGAATATCTGAGCCGAGCATCTCCTGCCGATCACGTCAATAGGTATGTAGCATATTTTTAGATCTGACTGTTTTAATTTATATCGTTTTAAAATCCAAATTTTCAGGGTGTCACCTGTTTTCAGTACTCCTAGTCCACATAGGACACCGCCTCCACCGCAGCGCCAAGGTGTAATCCAACGACACAATACGGGTGGTAATAGCGGAAGTACCAGTGGAGGACCTGGATCGAAACCACCGAGTCCGGCACCGAATCGTTTACACCTGGTACCTCCACCACATCATTACATGCAAGGTAATTGATTTGTTTTCCGCAGTTATCGGAATTATTCGATTACAATATTTCATCACACACCTAGGTCACGACGCATTTACATCGCTGGTTGATCTAGCGGTACAACAGCAACCGATGACTGTGCCGCACAAAGACGACAAACGGCAATCAATTATCGAACAACAGGCTCCACCACCGCCACCCACGCATCACGATATTAGATATCATCCAGCGACAATGATTCAGATTCATCATCAGCAACAACAGCAACAACAACAGCAACAACAACAGCAGCAACAACAAGCAGCTGCCGCCGCAGCTCAACATCAACAGCAACAGCAACATGCGGCTGCTGTTGCTGTGGCCGCCCAACAACAGCATGCAGCAGCAGCGGCGGTTGTTGCAGCCCAGCAGCAACACGCGGCAGCTGCTGCAGCCCAGCATCAGCACCAGCAGCAGCAACAGCATCTCCAGAGACAACAACAGGTAAGTTTCGTTCTTGGTTTTCTAAATAATGTTGTTTCGGTTTGTTCTAACAAGTCCGTTTATTTTGCACAGATGGATCTACAACGCCGTCAGCAGTCACAACTTCATCCATCGTTACAGCATCCATCAGTTGTGGCCTACAGGGAGCAGCAGATGGAACGTGAGATGAACTACCGCGAAAGACTCGAACGAGAACGCACGTTAGTCGAAAGAGAACGCGAGCGAGATCGTGAGAGGGAACGAGAAAGGGAACGCGAACGAGAGCGCGAACGTGAAAGAGAACAGCGAGAACAGCGTGATAGACAGCAACGGGAACGGATGGCTCATCAGGAGGAAGAGGAGCGTCGTAGAAAACACTACGATATGATCAATGAAAGGATAGAGCGGTAATTCGATGTCTTGATTCAGTAATATAAGGGTTGATTTTTCATAATTCCATTAATTCTACATTCTAGGCCTTTGGAATCACTCGGAATGCGCCAATCTTCGGACGGCTCGCTTACTGCAGCTAATCTGATCGATGCGATTATTACCCATCAAATCAATCAAACAGCTTCTGAACCTCCGATGCCGCCCAACCGTGACATGCACCGTCCTCCATATGTGAGTATAATTCGTGCTAATTTACCAAAACAAATAGCCTCCCCCGGTGAACGACCCTCTGCAGTTAAGCGCGGAACTAATAAACGATATAAATGAAAAAATACCTGATACCTATTTACGTTAGGACTAATTTTAAAAGTAGTAGACAAGTCTGTCTGTCTGATTTGAATAATAATTTAACCTGATATAAAAATCAATTTTAGAACTAACTGTCTGCATCAAGTGCTGAAAATTGGTTTTGTATCACGTTCAATTTTGATATTATTCTTCAATTGAATCTTACAACCGGTATTATGTTACTCAATATTTTAATCAATAATTTGTTTTTTTGTTCTTCTGTCTAGTTCCCACCACGAGATCATCGGCCATCATCAATAAGCGAAAACAATGGAAAGTCTCACTCACCCAATGTGATAAACATCGATGTGGATTCCGAACCCGTCCGAACGAAAAATATCACCATTGGTGAACTGGCGGAAAGTATCATTGCCAAGGATTATTCTCCGAACCCAAATCCGTTCCTGCAGATGCGTCCTTCGATGATTTCCATGCCACTCGATCCGTCTATGATGGCTGCTTCAGATGCGTGGAAGTATCGTCGGTTGCCACCAGGAAAGAAGGATCAACTAGCTCATGGTCAGCCTCCTTCTTCTCAGCAGCAACAGCAACAGCAACAACAACAACAACAACAGCAGCAAGTGCAGATGCAAGTGCAACAATCACAGCAAGGACCTCCCGGCCACCAGTATATACATTCTCAGCAGCAGTCTTCGAATAAAGGACCGGGCAGATCGACACCCGATGATCGCCATATTATTCGAATGGCTCAGTCACCGGGTCCGCGGAATAAATTTCACGAGTCCGTCTCGCCTGACACACACTTTTTTCATCCAGGTGCTCCACTCAGTCGGGGTCCACAAGATTTTGCTCTAGATTGCTATGTGAAGAATCGAATAGTTGAAGCGATGCGAACCGAAGATGACAAGCGCGGTGATGATGGAAGAGACCTACAATCGTCTAGGAATCCATCGCCGGCACAACACGGACCTCCGCCGGCCCATCACAACAAGGATCACGATCGTAGCTCAACTCCAGTAGATATGATAATTGACGAAGAAACTGGTCGACCAACATCCGGTAATAATCCGCATCGGCCGCCTTCTCAACAACTGCCACCGCATTCACAACCACAAGGAGTAATGCACAACTCCATTCACTCTTCTCCTTACATAAGTAGCCAACAAGGCCCGCATCCTTCCTCTTTTGCGTACTATCCATATAGTGCGTTAACTGTTTCCGGTGGCCCCGTTGTTGGTGGTTTAGGTCCTCCGGTTCCGCCACCAAAAACAACACTGATTGTACCAACCCTTGGAGGTGGTAGTGGTGGTATGATGTCTCAATCTAACAGTGGTGGCATGGGAGGAATGAATGACGACCGTCATTCATCATCATCCGCATCCATTGAACCAAAACCCCTACTATCCGCTCAGTATGAGGCACTTAGTGACGAAGACTAGAGAGAAATGGTACGTACGTCAAACGTCAGCGTCACTTTGACAAAGATCGTAAATATACAAACACAAGACACAAGATGCATTCAGTATGAAGTCTATCTCATGCTACACTTGTAATTTATTATAAATATTAATTATAACACAGAAGAGTATGATAATAAATACTAAAATATGAAGAATAATTATCTACGCAAAGATAAAAATGTATTCAAACAAATGAAAAAGTTAGAACACTTTAAAACTGATAAAAATGCAGTAAAAGCTAGAGATATACAACGAGAATTATTATTAAACAAAATAAAACCAGAGGAAGATACATAACTTTATCGACTACACCATGCAGCATAAAATCTATCCTGTAAAATCATCAGCAGAATATCTTATTCAGCAGTCGAAAAAATGAACAGAGTTTAATGCGCTTAACCCTTCAAAGAAATATTCCCGGTTAGAGAAAAAATACACACACACGCATGCAGTAATGGTCAAATTTTGGTTAAAAGCTGGATGGTAGGTATCGGTCTCTGAGAGAAAGAGAGAAATATAAAAGTATACATACGGTGTCATTGTTGTGTGTGTAGCAAACAGACAAGTAATCTTCACGTAATATTCGAGAATGTTTTAATGTGTTTAATGAAACAAACCATAATGTAGTCGTGAAGAGCTACATGCAGGAAGGAGATAGAAAGCTTAACCGTAGCACAGAAAAAAGAAAGAGTTAAATTGTACGAGCTTGTTCGAGAAGCTATAGCAAAACACAAATAAATTTAATAAGAAAAAAAAACAAGATTAGTTTGTCTAATTCAACTAATCCTGGAAAATTACCAACACAGTAAAAGCCAACTACGTCTAAGGCTGTCTTGAGTTTCCACCTAATAGTTTTGGATTCAAGATTCAGATCTTTACTTTCAAAGTTTGGTTATGCTGATGCAGCTGAATGAATGTAAAGTTACGAGTATAGTGAAACACTTTGCGAGTATAGTGAAGTGAAGTTAGGGCAGTATAAGATCGGTGATTAGGAATGCGTAACTATAACAAATCAGACCCGTTATGACCCGTTTATAAATATAAACTGCTGAGATTACCGCGCTGTACAACAATACACGGATGAAATACGCATAGTGCATCAAGGAAAAAAAAAGTTATTAAGTACATGAAAATGAGAAAAATGTGGTAATATTGATTTATGTTCTCTATAAGAAAATGCATGTAATTATATTATTGTCAAGTTTATTAATGATAGTTCTCAATTTTTAAGTTACTACTTAAAAGAAAAATGGAAGGAAAACTAATGATTGATTGATTGCTGAAAATATAAATTTAGTTAGGTAGACAGAAAAAAATTAGGGCGTATTATGGCATAAGAGAGAATAAATAATTAAGGTTATGTAAACATTGTGTTAAGCTTTTTTTAGTTTGTAATTATTTTCCTTATTTTTCTAAAAAAAAGTATATATTAACACGAATGCAAAAATTAAGCATTAAGTGAATAAAATATAAAATAAATCAAATTGATATTTCTGTTATTTATCCTCAATGATGACAAATCGACAGTCAGCTGAGTGGACTGCACGCGATGAACCGAACCCAAAGCGTGGAAAGACTCAACAATCGGCCGGTAAGGTTATGGCGTCTGTATTTTGGGATTCGCATGGTATAATTTTCATCGACTACCTTGAAAAGGGAAAAGCCACAGTGACTATTATATAGCGTTATTAGAGCGTTTGAAGGACGAAATTTAAAAAAACGGCCTCATTTGAAGAAGAAAAAAGTTTTGTTTCATCAAGACAATGCACCGTGTCACAAGCCGGTGAAAACCATGCTGAAATTGAACGAATTGGGCTTCGAATTGCTCCCTCATCAACCGTTTTCTCCAGATTTGGCCCCCAGTGACTTTTTCCTGTTCTCAGACTTCAAGAGAATGCTCGTTGGTAAAAAATTTAGAAGCAATGAAGAGTTAATCGCTGAAACTGAGGCCTATTTTGAGGCAAAGGACAAATCGTACTACAAAAATGGCATCGAAAAGTTTGAAGATCGCTATAATCGCTGTATCGCCTCTGATGGCAATTATGTTGGATAATAAAAACGAATTTTGGCAAAAAAATGTGTGTTTCTATTAAACGATACGAACTTTTCAGCCGAACTGTTAAGTCGACCGATCGCAAGCTATGATTGACACGCTTTTACTTATCAGACTGTATTTCTAATGCGGAATGATAATTATATATAGAATATAGAACGAACTGAACAAGGAAAAGATGAGAATAAGGTTATTCAGAAACCAACAGTTAAATGAATCGTACTATGAATGAAAAGATTTCACCATATTTTCGCTAGTTTAACTATTCGAACATATTACAAAAACGCTATAAAAAACCGTTAAACTTTGTTCATTTTTCGACTCGTCAGTGTCTTACAGTTTATGTTGAACCGTTGTGGCACACAGCAGCTCAGCATAAACCACTAAGAACGCAAAAAGTTTTTGCTACTATCCGAACACTGTATTAGTGCAATGGCTTGACGTGCCGAACGTAAACGTGCTTCGGCCGATTTAGGGGTCAACAGATTTTTGTGCATTAGGACACAAAACTTTTTTTAAATACTTTATGTTTTGTCTTCGACTCGTCAGCGCACAAAAATTATATATATATATATATATATATATATATATATATATATATATATATATATATATATATATATATATATATATATATATATATATATATATATATATATATATATATATATATATATATATATATATATATATATATATATATATATATGTATATATTAGTAACAAAAATATATTTTTTTAGAGATGCCGTGTGTTACGTAATGTTGTGCGGTTTTTAATGATATATCAACGCTTTAATTGTTGAGAATAGCAAAATCAAAAAGATAATGCAGATAAATTTCACCTATAAAACACAAAAACTTTTCTGTTTATTCGCGGATTAAAAAGTTGATCTGGTTCATTAGTAATACAAGTTTCCCTTGAAATAACCATAAGACAAATTTCAAAATCTACTGACTGTTTTGTTATTTAAAACAAGCTCAATTTTTCTACGTGTCGGTAGATTTGCGTCACATGTAAATTTCAAAAGTTTTTGCTGTATGGTTTACGAATGACTCGTTGAATGCGTTTTAAATTGTCACTGCAATTTTATTTGTTTTATAAGAATTTCGATGAAAATGATCATCGAACGTTTAAGGGATAAAGCAACATTCTTGGGGATAATATTTCCAGTTTTCATTTTGTCTCGAAAACTCTTAAGAAAATGAATATAAATTTCTATTTATAACCGGACACATAATAATTTCAACAAACTTGCTTATTTTAACTAGACTAACGATTCAAGTTGTGAAATATTTCATTTGAAAAGCGCGCTCCGCTGAATGAAATATTTCATACTATGCTGTGCTTTAGATTCAAATTTACGCGACAACGCGCGCTTTGGGATTGTATTGATGATATGTATTCGCTATAGGCAGCGCTCATGGGACTTTCGTTGAAATCTATTTTTCATTTATGCATATTTTTTTGTTTCATGTCAAGTATAAGCATACTGAAAAAAATCGCCGTTTCCCCATTATTGCTAGTTTTTGATCTTAGAACAAGCGCTGATGCGTCGTTGGCGGGAAAGCACATGCAAATCAAATTAAATCGAACCACACTGGTAATGGTAGCGTACCGTCGGATCTGCGATGCTGCTGTACCACGGAGAAAAATTTGATTGTTAATACGATCGGTCATCAGCTGTGATGTGATCTTCTCGCGTCCGTCTTTCTGCCGGTTAGTCGAGTCGTTTCGTTAGCGCCGCTGAACACCGCTGGATGTCTTTTTAAGTTTGTCTGTTTGTTCTCTCCCGGTTGCTGATTTGATTGCAGTGCGCCACACGCTCCGGTCAATCGCAGTGATCGCGATTATTTTGTGTCCGCCAGCCTGCATCCGATGTATCAGTTGACATTTGACTTCGAAACGGTTCGGTCGAGTTTTGTTTTGAATTTGAACGGAAGACGCAATATTTTATTTCTTCCTTGTGCTTTTGTGTCTGTGATAGGATTTATTGTAAGTCAATTGAGTTTATTTTACTCTGAAATGAATAGGTGCGCCAATGTCTGTACTGTGATAAGCAGGAGGCGAAGTTACTACTAGGTGGTTACTGAACAGAGAAATTGGATTCATCTGTAGATGTTCTAGAAGAGTTCTAGGTGATCAGACAGTGCAGACTTTTTGTATTGGGTAATTGAATGAAATCTTACCGGATATATCTGAAGCGTTTCTGTTGAATTCTCTGCACATCAAGGATTTTGCGTCAAATGACTTAAACGCATCGTAAGTAAACAGTATGTTATTATATTTTTTGTAATTTCTGTTCAATTATCGATCGATATGAGAGTACAATGTACATTATTTCAATAGTTAATGAAAAGGAATAAGTGCTAAAATAAAGAAATGTATATGAGAATTTGGAATCTCATGAAATTGAAGAAAATTGTTACATGGGATGAAAATTGCATTTCATTTTTTTTCCATATTCAATCTAAAACATTTTTTTTTAAATAAAAAAAGGCAACTTCAATAAATGTGCACGTTTTCTCGAATATATTTGAATGATATGAAAATTTCATCTTTTCGCTGGTTGTAGTTGAGGGAGGTTACAATCGAATTAGTTATAAAAATGTATAGGTTATTACTTTGAATTCGAATTTCATATATAAGGTCTAACACCGTCACAGTCGAACAGTTATGTTGTCAAAAAGGAACCGTGCTAAAAACAAATCTAGCCAAAATACGAAGCTGAAGAGTACTGTATTCAATCTTTCAATCATTCAGAAAAGATTGAATTGAAAGATGTGTCTAATTTTGATGCCAAGCGTCAAATTTGAAACCATATTCACTTTTCAATGTAAATTGTGACATATATTGTCAAAAACTGCTAATTTTGGCATAAAAGTCTTTACTATAACTCGGAAAGTAAAAACAACAGTGTGCATACTTCCAGAAAGAGCTTTTATTTGCCAATAGTTTGGATAAAATCGCTCCAGCCATCTCTGAGAAACACACCTCTCTGTTTTGCACACACATACATTAGCTCAGTTTATCGTGCTGAATCGATTGAAACACTCGGCCCTACGGAAATGATTCTTAAAAATTGAGCGAATTCTATACCTTTTTAATATTTATAACAAAAGGTAAAAACTCGAATGCCAATTGAACGACTGAAAGCAAAAGTCGGATAAGTGCAACTTAATTTGGAAACCTCGTTTAAGTATTTTTGAATGCAAATATCGGATGAAAACATTGAGACTAAAAACTGGACATGGATTTTACAATGTAAGAATCGTTTAAAAACATCGTTTTTTTTTTGCAAGAACCGAACAAAAACTTAACCGGTTCTTCCAAAACAAATGTATTTATCCGGTTTTTGCATTCAAAGTGGTTGCCAACTGCCGCTGTGGGAACGCAGCATAGATCAGGATTACCGTAACAAACAAGTAAACCATGCCTCGTCCACAGCGGCAGTCGGTAAAAACTTTGGATGAAAAAACCGGATAAATACACTTGTTTTGAAAGAACCGACTAAGTTTTTGTCCGGTTTATGCAATCAGTTTTTTTTTCTGTCCGGTTCTTACAAAAAAGATGTTTTTAAACGATTCTTTCATTGCAAAATCCATGTCCGGTTTTTCCTCTCAATGTTTTTATTCGGTTTTTGTATTCGAAAATACTTAAACGGGTTTACCCAACTAAGTTGCACTTATCTAGCTTTTGCATTCAGTTGTTCAATTGGCTACAATCAATACACACGACAATGACATTTGAAGAAAACATGATTAATGGATTCATAGTGTTATAACGTTATAACCAATATTCATGATTGTTCGTTCATATCACAATGAGAAGAAAACCATGTAAGAAATTTTTGTTATTTTTGGAAACCACGTAAGCTCTTTTCGGAATCACAATTTTTTTTCGCACGATATCATGAAATAGCTATAGGATTTTTTGCCTTTTTTTCGATGTGAATACGTCCTAATTTGCTATGGGGCTAAGTTTTTGAGAATACCTCTTGCACTAAATTTAACAACATAATTTTTACTCCATGCCAACGGAAACATGTTTGGTATCAATGAGAACCTAGTAATACCTAATAATTCTTTATTATCGCCTTCAAAGTACTCTCCTCCCGCGGCAATACATGCATGCCAACGCTTGATCCAATTTTTCATACAAGTTTTATAGGCCGCCGAAGGTATGGCCTTTAGTTCACGCAGCGAATTCTCTTTTATAGTCTCTATGTTCTCAAAACGCGTTCCTCGCAATGGCTATTTGAGTCTGGGGAAGAGGAAAAAGTCACACGGGGCCATATCTGGAGAGTACGGTGCTTGGTTGATGATATTGGTTGAGTTTTTGGCCAAAAACTGCGACACAACCAACGCTGTGTGAGCCGGCGCATTCAGCTTTTTTGGCACCAGCCGAAAAGCGACGCGTTTCAAACCCAAAACATCAGTTAAAATGTGTTCGGCTGATCCATAAGAGATGCCCAACAACACAGCAATCTCTCTATTCGGTACAGAACGATTTTGCAACACGATTTGCTTCGCCGATTCAATGTTTTCTTCAGTAATAGATGTTGTTGGGCGGTCATGGATCTCATCATGATCCAAGCTTGTACGACCACCTTTGAAGCGTTTATACCACTCGTATGCCTGTGTTTTTCCTAGACACGATTCACCAAAGGCCTTTTCTAACATTTTCAACGTTTCGGAACTCTTAAATTCATTTGCAACACAAAATTTGATGCACGCACGTTGTTCTAAATTTTCATCCATTATAAAAATCGCCACACGAAAATTTTTCAACTTCTTTGTATAGACGCCAAGCAAAAACTAATCGTACGATATGCGTCAAAATTTGACAGACTGTGTATAAAAGTGTTGCCAACATTAAGAGAATAAAAGTTTACCGATTGGACAAGCGCGGGAATTTTAAAATGAAAATTCCGGTTCTTTTTTTATCATAAGGTATTTTATTTACGGAAGGGCTACCGAGACAGTTCACTAACAAAATGTTTCGAACCGGTTGTTTCGAGTGAGAAGCTATTGTAAACTTCGATTTGGTTATATCCGACGAACACGAAGTCACAATAGTCACCTTCTTCATTCCGGGGACGATCCACCAGAACGTAAAACAAACATCAATCGAAAGTAGCTTCTTGACTGTTTTTGTCACCAACTAATAACACTATCATTTTGTTCCACTACTCAACGGAGATGATACGATTGGCGATGACTTGGTTGATTTACAATCAAGTGGCAAAGTGTCCGCATTAAAAATCATGAAGATTAATCCATTTTCAAATGTTTACGATGATACAAGCCCTAGTAAACAGGTTATAAATTAACTGAGCATATGAAAATTTATCATACATGATGAAATCTCTATACTTGATAGAATATTGCATTCAAAATGGTTTTATGTTGCAATTGTATGAATTTTACTGGTTTTGAATGAAATTTGCACTATCTAAGCAAGTGTAACTGAATGAATCGACAAGTCTGGGAGAACTGTTTTGTCACTCGTCTTATCCCATTATGTCCTAGCGTAGCGTCCTATATTTTAATACATGTTTACTTTAGAAGTGTAATACCTAACAGCTTTACTAGAGCACTAAGTGATAGTTCACACTGCTAATTACTAAAATTGTACTCAAGTGTCAACGTTTTATTTGTATTATAACTTTTCAAAGTACACACAAATGTTCAAGGAAAAGTAGGCAACATATACGTGTGCATCTTATGTTCGAAACCATAGGTAATACTTCCTTCGTTTAACAAACCATTGCCAAAGATTCCAATTAGTAACAACACTATTTTTTCAGAGCAAATCGTTAACCGATAAACTCAAGAATCAGAATTTTGTGATCGGTCTTTCGAAAATCTCTTGCCATCAGAAAATCAAATCGATTTCGCTATAGCTTTGAAAGGTGGAATATTCAAAAACATGGCTGCGAAAATTGTGATAAGAATAGGGACCTTCTAGGATTTGACGAACACGTGAGTAAAACGCTATCTTAGAAAAGGAAGTATGAATACCTCCCAAACTTATTAAACATTAAAAAAACTATCGAATGAGCTTACGATACTCTCGACAAATCGAACAAATATCCCAAATATGCAAATACAAATAGGTAAACCATTTTCCTTAAAATGAGGAAAATGAAACAAATGAAGTTGTTTATTGCAGTTTGAATGTATACATTAATTATATTATCAATAACAATCCACTAAAAACCGAAACGAAGGTTATTATTAACATTTTGGACGAAATGCACCAAACATTTTATTTTATATTGTGCCTTCATCTCTGATAATACTTCTACCGGTACTATTTAAAAGACATTGAATGGTATATATAATTACCTTTCTCAAAATATAGGCATATCTCTTATAATTTTGTTGCTACTGTATTGTCCCAGCGTATGATATATCATACATAAGATAATTTCGCTTTGGAAAAGATTTCGAATAGTAACTTGGCATTTACCAACTTCTTCAACACAAAATATGATGGAATTGATGATATCTGCTGATTTTGTTGAAATTTGAGAACCCCTGGGTTATAATGGGTTAACACTTTAAAATAAAAAGAAATTCGGTGGATGACTTCTAAACTAACATGTCATGACCTTGACATCCCACATTTTAAAAACATGGAAATGTTCCAAATCTCTCAATTGCAGCATGATTTCGATATTTAAAATGAACACACACTAATTTTATATCGAATTTTCAACAACTGAACGATCAGTAATCAGTTTGGGTAATGGAATTGATTACCGATCGTTCGGTGATACAAATTTTTCTGAGCTGTCAAACAACTACCGTAAACTGTAAACCAACCAAATCTAACGAATGGTTTGGTAATTTATTTTGTGTTTGTTTTCTTCTAGTTATAATTCTTAATTTGAATGGATTTTCGTATTTCAAAAAACAATATATATATTGTTAACTTACTATAGGTTTTTCAGATTTAAATATTTTTACATAGAAACAAGTGAAAAAAAAATCGAAGCTGTCGTGGCTACTATTTTATTGCACTATATAACCACGAAAAACTAAAAAAATGTCACTTCATATCACGGTTGACCGGTATAATGAGCGCCTGAGAGAACACTGCACAATCCATCGTGTCCACCAGAAATTACCCTCGAACGATATGTGTTGGCAGCAAGTGCACATAGTGATATGAAATTATTTTCTGCCTATAAGTAAACAAAAAGCTTGAAGTAGTTCTAAAGTTTTAAAAACTTGTTCACCTGTACCTCAAACCATTCAACGAGCCCCTGAAGAACTTTTTCGTTTGATTATTAAAAAGACACTCATTAAAAATTTTTAAAACTGCTTGACAATTCATTGCCCGTAACAAACAAGTAAACCATGCCTCGTCCACAGTGAGAGTTGGTAAAAGCTTTGAATGCAAAAACCGGATAAAAACATTTGTTTTGGAAGAACTGGTTTTATTTTTTTCGGTTTTTGAATTGAAAACTTTTTCGTCCCGTTCTTGAAAAAAATATGTTTATATTCGATTGATGCATTGCAAAATCCGAGTCCGGTTTAAACGGGTCTTTCAAACTAAGTCGCACTCATCCGACAGTTTGCATTCAGCCGTTAAAATCAAACTCTAATACAATTTAAAAAAGTTAGGTGATAAAGTTTACGCATTGAACCGCCAGCCCGGGGAGATAAATATCAAAATGAACTACACTTTTAATATAATTCTGATTAGATAGTGGAATAGTTTTCATAAAATTGACTCATATATCTAGATCTATGCACCTACAAAGTTTTTTTCAGAAGACAGTATGGAGTTATCTTTTGACAGAAATGAAATAATTGTTCACAGTCACAATTATTCGAAATCTTATGCCGGCAAGACGGAATTTGCGTAGTAGGAAACTTTACTGTACTTTTAATAGCGCAAAATTATTTATTTATTACATTCATTGAACACATCACCTCAGAATCAGTTATATGATACTAATGAGTATTATTAAAAATTATTCGAATTCAGTGGTTTGACGGTTATGATCAACTTTGATATAGTCTTCAAAGTAGATCAAAGTTGAATTTCCGCTAAAAAAGCTTCCAGCGCGTATGTTTCTTTAGCCTTCGAGCAAGATACTAATAAATAAGTTATTTTCTAGATTTCACCTAATTTTCCATTGGCATCAGTGTGTGTTCTAAGACACAAAAACGACCTCCTCTGGCTTGCGATCACAACGCTCATAGCAGTAAATTCGGCCCAGTCTGTATCGAAGAAGTTTATATAAAGGGTCCGATACTGCATATTCAGTTTCTGAACATCAACACAATAATTTGGTAGCGTCTTTGACGTTAATTGCCTTAATTCAGTGTCACTGAATCAATTAGAAATTAGTGGTCACCAAAACAAAAGAGTTCCGTGATTGGCGCCATCCGTTTTGAGACTGGTGAGACTTTTAACCGCTTGAGTTTATTACTAACCAATTCGGTTATAACTCTGCCACTACGTTTATCTAATTATGTCCATGTATTGATCTTCACTTGATTGTGATTCCTTAAAACACGATCGACCTTGATTCGATCAGCCTTTAAAATAAAACACTTTCAATTTCAATTATTTAGCTTGAGGAACATTCATGCACAGGAAAAGAGCGATGTAGTGAACAGGTTATTGATTGACGAAGTATAATAAAAAAATATAACACAAAATCGTGAAGAGCGCCATATGGTTCGAGAAGCCTCATGATGCTGACGATGAAGGTGAAGGTTAGTTTGTTTAGATAATACATGAATTCATCTATAATGCAGCAATATGCAAAGAGCCAGTAGTTAAAAAGGGTCCATCATTGACTGATATGTTCGTTAGACTGATTCAGCATTGAAATGTTTATTTCGCGATTTTTTTTTTAAATTTCTTGTTGTGTCCTTAGCACAAAAATATGGATAAGGTTAGGGTTAACTATCCAAGAATTATAAAGCTTACGTGATGACCATTCTGCAGGTAAATGGTAGTATTGATGATTGTAGAGAGCCCAATTTGCACCGCTAGTCCGGATTATTCTTATTAATGAGTTGATATTTATTGCTGGGAATAGTATCCAAATTCAGTTATCAACCCGGGCTTTCGAAATAAATGTTTGATATTTTTGGAATCGCGTTACTTTTCAAATTAAGATTTGTTCCGAATGAATTTTAATTAAATACATTTTATAAAATCATTCAACATACAATTACATACGATATGTAACGTAGATTTCATAGACCGTAACCGCCGTCTAATCTCTAAAATCACTAAATACCCCGAAATGAACTCGTGGAACATATATAAAACGTACAATAAATTTTTGCATATAAATTTGAATCAGTCTAATGCTCATTTAGCACCTGTGGCAAGAAAAAAATATGAACAAGGAAATATAAATTTGCATACCGCTAACTCGCTGATCAACTTAGAGGTAAAAAGATAAAATATTTGATAATGACCTTGAAGATGGTCGTCGTTGTTGAAGTTTGGATATTCGGAAGTTGAAGTCACCGAGAGATATATCTAACCGGTCTTTGTAGGCTCAATGTTCGGCGGTGTCTCTTGTTCGGGTTCTTCGGTTAACTGTTGAAGCAACATTTAACAAGTAGTGTATTGAACTGGCGGTCGAACGTTTAAACAAATATAAACAAAAACTGGTTTATTTGACATCGCCAATGGGAGACATGTATATCCTATGATATAGGATCATTTCTATGGAGCACGATGCATGATGAGCTTCGAAGTGCTATATCTAGAATACAACGGCAATTACACTATTATTGCATACACAATTGAATCATGTTTAAATGAAGTCAATTTATAATGTACTCTATAAAAAGTACGAAGGAATAATGTATGTTGTATACTAATTTTCAACAACAAAACCATTGGTCAAATTTCTTTCACCCTATGATTTCAAAATGTTTTATATAGGAGATTTAATGAGAAAATAATGGGCATCATTTATTTAAACTATCTTACTGCAACGTTTTAATCTCAGTGACCATCAAATTAGTTAATGTTAATTAAACAACCCGCATACGTTTTTTCAAAGTTTGCAACGAAAAAGTCTTTATGTATCAAAACGAACTAGAAGATTTTGTGATCGTGGTTATGTTCTTGTATCTTATGATAAAAAAAGAACCGGAATTTTCATTTTAAAATTCCCGCGCTTGTCCAATCGGTAAACTTTTATTCTCTTAACGTTGGCAACACTTTTATACACATTCTGTCAAATTTTGACGCATATCGTACGATTAGTTTTTGTTTGGCGTCTATACAAAGAAGTTGAAAAATTTTTGTGTGGCGATTTTTATAATGGATGAAAATTTAGAACAACGTGCGTGCATCAAATTTTGTGTTGCAAATGGATTTAAGTGTTCCGAAACGTTGAAAATGTTAGAAAAGGCCTTTGGTGAATCGTGTCTAGGAAAAACACAGGCATACGAGTGGTATAAACGCTTCAAAGGTGGTCGTACAAGCTTGGATCATGATGAGATCCCTGGCCGCCCAACAACATCTGTTACTGAAGAAAACATTGAATCGGTGAAGCAAATCATGTTGCAAAATCGTTCTGTAGCGATTAGAGAGATTGCTGTGTTGTTGGGCATCTCTTATGGATCAGCCGAACACATTTTAACTGATGTTTTGGGTTTGAAACGCGTCGCTTCTCGGCTGGTGCCAAAAAAGCTGAATGCGCCGGCTCACACAGCGTTGGTTGTGTCGCAGTTTTTGGCCAAAAACTCAACCAATATCATCAACCAAGCACCGTACTCTCCAGATATGGCCCCGTGTGACTTTTTCCTCTTCCCCAGACTCAAATTGCTATTGCGGGGAACGCGTTTTGAGACCATAGAGACCATAAAAGAAAATTCGCTGCGAGAACTAAAGGCCATACCTTCGGCGGCCTATAAAACTTGTATGAAAGATTGGATCAAGCTTTGGCATGCATGTATTGCCGCAGGAGGAGAGTACTTTGACGGCGATAATAAAGAAATTTATTAAAAATTGAAATTTTGAGTTTTTTAATAAAATTCCGGTTCTTTTTTGATCATAAGGTATGGTATGAAGAATTACCAACTTCAGTAATAAAAAGGCGACAACGTAGACCAAAATCTAGTACTTTCATAACCGCCTCCCTTCTACCATCGTAAACGTTCATAGACTTCTCAAATATTGGTGGCAGAAATATCTATAACAAACTTTGCAAAACATTTTGTTGTAACAAGATGACACTATATGCCACACAGCGAGCACAACGATAGCCTTTTCTGCTGAAAATTTGAGCAAACCCATATTTTTTAAAAAACGGTTTTTCTATTCCATTGAGAATTGAGAAAAGGTTATTTAATTTGTCCATCGACTCGATTCAGATGGTGCAACCTTCATGATTCTGCGCAGTTTCATAATAAAGTTAAGCAAGAGTTACATGGATTTCAAATGAAGAACTTAAATCTTAATGATATACGGGGAATATTTTAAACTATACCTATTTTCTGGTTGGATTCGGTTGATTACGCACCTAGAATTTGAACGTTGCAGGAAACATACATATATAGGATACTACTGGTAATGTAACATCGAATTTGACTCGTTGGATGTCTCTCTATGGTCGGACTACAACTATGAATATTCATTGTTATTTTAAACCTTTTTTAATCCACCTATTGGTGTAATGATACCTTTTTTATATTACTTATATTTTCATAAACATCACTAAAAGATACGCTAAGATTTTTTTCTTTCGAACTTGAATAAAATCAAAAACTTTCTTTGGTTATAAACTATTATAACCTTTTCAATTTGTGAACAGTTATGTCAAGTTAAAATAGATTTAAATAAACAAAGTACGCTGTGTGCTACTCAAAAAGAAATAATGAAATTCACACGACATGTAAATCAATAGTAACATGGAATAGGCATGTGTTGAATCGAAAGTTTGATTGAAAAACTTAATCGAATTGCATTGAATTTTCAATGAATAGATCTGTATCTTTCAATTAACGCTTTGTTTTGCGATTGAATTATATTGAAACGTACAACATTGTAAAGTGACTTTATGTTCAATTTATCTTAGTAGGTTGTGATGTTTTCTTCTTCCCTACCAGCACGTACCGATGCGTACTGGTTTTGCATCATTTTGTATGACAGTTTGAAAGTTTTACCACTCATAGCGATCTAATTTCGGAACCGGAAATCGGATCTCGAAGAAATTGAACAGTACCGGAGCTGGAATTCGAATCTGGATCAACTGTTCGGGGACTTTTTGAAGAATTTTAAGATCTTTAATTTGCATCTTAGTTTGTAAAAATTGGTCAAGAAATTTCCGGGGAAATTGAGTGTGCATTTCCTCAAAGATTTGCAGGACAATATTCAATAGCAAGCTATGGGACCATAAGACCTTTCGTTCGAATATAAGTTTGAGAAAATCGGTCAAGCCATCTCTGAGAAAAGTGAGTGACAATTTTTCTCATGTTGTTGGTACATATCAACCTGTAATTTCGGAACCGGAGGTCGGATCGGGATAAAATTCAAGAGCGATCTATGGGATCATAAGACTTTTCATTTGAATTTGAGTTTGTGAAAACCAGTTCAGCCATCTCTGAGAAAATCAAGTGACATTATTTGTCACATACACACATACAAAAAGTCGGTTTTCACAGTGATTGTATAACCTTTCTATATGAGAAAGGCAAAAAGTTATTAACAATGAAAAGTGCAAAAAAAGGTCAGAAATCGGAAAAAATTAATTTTCTCTCGGTGAAAATATTTCAACCATAGCCAATTCGATACAGAAAAGGAAACTGTTTTACTTTTTGCTTTCCGATGATTGATTTCCAAGTAATGATGACACCCACAAAAAAAATCGAACGAGTGAAATAGAAAATTTGTTTATGAGGTTTAATATACGTAAAAAGAATAATTTTGAATTATTGTTTAAACAATAAGTGAATTTGAAAAATACACATTTTTTGGAGGATCCTGGGCTTGAAGCAAGAATGCTTTCAATAATCTTTTCTCTATTAAGCAATATTAAACGATTGAGACTTTCAAATGATAACTTTTTTTGATTTTTCATTGTTTGGTGACAATTGTAATCGGCTAAAATTTCTGGAGCAACAGTTGATTCTGATGAAACTTTGCATACGCGTCAAATGCCAATTTGACTCATGGTTTATGTTTAAAATGGGGGGATGTATTTTCGCATGAAATCTTTTCAAATCGTTGTGACTTGTAAACTGTTAATGATGTCCAAGGAAAAGTTATAGTCTGAAAATATATACAATGAAAAAAAAAATTGAATGCTGATTTATGATCTGCAAATTATTTGAGAAATATAAATATCTTCATTATTTTCTAAAATTTGTTTTGAAAACTTAGAAATGAAGAAGGATCTTATGGCGTTTTTCATTGAGAAACACTGGTGGTGTGGATTGCTCTGGTTTTGCATTTTCGAGCAGAAATGGCAATGAAACACCGTCAAAATATTGCATTTCTGCTCGAAAGTGAAAAATCAGAGCAATCCACGCCACCAGTGTTTTTCAATGAAAAACGCCATTAGTTTACAGACATTTATATAAAACTTCAAGTTCTTGATGAGACAAAGTCATTCAAACAATAGAATATGATTCTATGGTTTTAAAACAATAAACACCCACCCAATCCACCTTGTGGTGTGATAATGCCTTTCTCTTCTTTCATAACAGTCTCATGAAAATATATTTCATACTTCTATTAAATAATTTCGGACACTAATTTTGACACCAATTGATTCAGATTGATTAGAGTAGTTCACAAAAGCATTCATCATTGTTTATGTCACACAGTCGGCATCATTTTTCCAACATTTGTGTTGCACATTTGATATGAGAAGAGCGATGCTAGTCTAAAAAACGTGATTAATCCACCTAGCACAGTGAGATAATACCTTTTTTTATCAATCCGCATGTGTTTTTTGTATGGATATTGTTAGGTGTTTTAGTTCTCATGACATTTCTTTAATTATCGTCGTTTTAAATGGCAAATTGAGATTTTAATCACTCATTACCCTCGAAACTGCAAATCGTATCGAATTTCAATCTTAACGTGTGACAATTGATTGAACATTCCATGAGGTGTCGAAGTAAGCTCCACTTTAGAGTTTTTTGTCATTATTTATGGTACTTCCAGAGCCGGTATTCAGGAACTAGCATAACCCAAAATGATTCGAATGGCCATAAATTAATACGCCAAACAATTTACATCTTCTATGTCGGTATGAATTTTAAAAACTCATCATCTGTAATTCCAGAATCGGATAAAATTCACCAATTTTGTATGGGACCTTAAGTCCTTTAATTTGAATTTTTGTTTTTGAAATTCGATCTTGCCTTTTTGAGAAAATGATTGAGCTTTGAGAAACGATTCGATACTGGAACTAGAATTCTGAAACCGGCGTAGCCAAAATCAGTTAAATTCACTTGAGGAGTGTGTAGACATCTTTGAGAAATTGTAGTGCGAATTAAAATTTGGGGATACATTCCGAATCCAAAAACGAATACCGCTTAAACTGAAATAAATTTATTTCGTAATCGACTATCCAAATCTGCAAACCCGATTAACAAAAAGCAGTTCAAATTGAGCTGCTTAGTGCTAAACTCGACAGTTCAATTTGAACGGAATTACTTTCAACTCAAAAATGCTGATATCATCTGGTTTACATATGCCATATTCCAACGAATATATTGCCAAAAACGTGTTTTGTCGGTTACGTCACAGCCATTTGGTCTTCGAACTTGATCAATGGTCCGATAGTAGCTTTCAAACGAGTCTAAGTTTGTTAATATTTATACCATCATATCTACGGAACCAAAATTCACAGCCATTTGATCTTCGAACTTGATCAATGGCCCGACAGTAGCTTTCAAACGAGCCTAAGTTTGTTAAAATCGGTTCAGCCATCTCTGAGAAAATTGAGCGGGAAAAATATCTTCGAAAAGTGCACACACATACACACACACACATACACACACACAGATATTTTCCGATCTCGTCGAATGGTATATAACACTATGGGTCTCTGAGGCTCCGTTCGAAAGTCGGTTTTTGCAGCAATTATAATACCTTTCTATAGAGAAAGGCAAAAAGGTTTTGGTCCTTTTGAACAATAACTTATCATCTAGAACAGGGGTTTCCAAACTATTTTGGGTTATGGACCCCTTTACTAAAATTAACTTAGGCCTCAGACCCCAAACAACAAATTCCTTTGAAAATTCAATTTCTTGCTTTTTTAATATTGATGTAAAAAACTTAACAATTTCTGCGGATGGTGAAATAAACACAACTTTTTAGCATGAATATTTTAAATAACAACTTATTTCAAACAATAGGGGTTCGATTTCTAGACCTCGTCGACCCCCATAGTCAGTTTTCGTTTACATCGACCCCCGCAAAAATGATATCGACCCCAAGGGGTCTATATCGACCACTTTTACCGGCTGTTCGGCCATCCATGGAAGTTGACCATCAATGTTAACTTCCCTCTCTGAGCACCCTAGATAGCCGTGTAGTGTCGGTAGCGGTTTCCCAACTGCTAAGAATAACGCTACGGTCCACCTGTACCGGTGGTATAAGTCCACCAAACAGGTAAGCCGTGTGGCATCCGGCGGAATTATTTTTTACCAAGAATTGATCCACTGGTTTCCTATTCCATGTCGTAAAAGGCCACAAAAATAGGAACTCCTAAGTCAAGGTGTATTTCCGTGCCGATGGCTGAATGGCTGCAGGAGGTTAAACATTGCAGTCGTGAACGGAATATCTTGGGTTTTTCCCTTACTGGATACACGCAATGCTTAGCAATCAACTTCTTTGATCATCGATTTGGCAGGCCAGAGATTAGAAAGCTGAGTGTCTGTGGGTGTCCTCAAGGTGGTATAAGCATTAACACTCTCTTTGATTTAATGCAGCAAGCCCTGCGATCTGTTGAACAATGGTGTTGTCAGGTTTGGATTATCTGTAAATCCGGGCAAAACATCAATGGTGCTTTTCACTCATCGTAGGATAATTACAGGAGCTCGTCCGTTGCAGTTCTTTGGTTCAGGAGTCACTGTGGTCGATCAAGTTAAATACGTCGGGGTTATTCTTGACTCAAAACTGAGTTGGTCTGCTCACATTGATTTCAGGATTAAAAGAGCTTGCATGGCTTTCGGCCAATGCAGACGAGCTTTTGGAAAATCATGGGGACTCAAACCCAGATATATTCATTGGATCTACACAACTATCATTAGACCAATTTTAGCATATGGATGTCTTGTATGGTGGCAGAAAGGAGAAGTCGCGACAGTTCAGTCAAAGCTAAATCATCTCCAAAGGATGGTCCTAATGGCGATGACAGGAGCATTCACGACAACTCCTACTGCTGCTCTAGAGGCGCTACTGTGCATTAAACCACTACATGTGTTCCTAAAACAAGAAGCATTATCTTGTGCATACCGTCTTAGGGTTACAGGGCTTTGGAACAGTAACCCATTAGAATATGCTACCAGTCACACTCGCTTGTGGTCTCAAATGGTTCCGTGGGATGAGTATTTACTCGCTCCTAGTGACCTAACTCTCACATGCAGTTTTCCTTTTAAAACATTCAATGTGAGCTATCCTCTTCGTTAGGAATGATTGTCTGGTTGTCTGGAACGACAACTTGATGAACACATAGTTTGTTTTACGGACGGTTCTCTGTTGAATGGTCGTGCTGGTGCTGGTATCTACTGTCGTGAAATAGGCTGGAGCAGTCTCATTCACTTGGTAGATACTGTACTGTGTTCCAAGCAGAAATCTACGCAATTCTGTGTGGAGTACAATCGGCACTTCAGCAGAGGATCTGTGGTAAACGTATTTATTTTTGTTCCGACAGTCAGGCAGCCTTAAAAGCACTCAGTTCGAATGACTCACGGTCGAATCTAGTGATCGCATGTCGAACTCAAATTGAAGACCTCAGCATTTCAAATGCTGTTTACTTCTTATGGGTACCCGGCCATTCTGGTATTACTGGAAATGAATGGGCTGATGAGTTGGCTAGAGCTGGTGCAACGAATGATTTCGTTGGTCCTGAACCAGCTTTACCACTTTCAACTAGTTGGATAAAGCACAAGATACGTTCTTGGGCTGCATCCAAACATGCCAGCTACTGGCGCAGCTTGCAAACTTGCGCTCAGACAAAGCATTTCTACCAGATTTAGATCTGAAAATGTCAAAGTGTCTACTGCATTTCTCCAAGTATCATTGAAGTGTTCTGGTCAGAGCTCTGACTGGACATTGCAAACTCAATTATCACATGGCTACTATTCAACGTGCTGAGTATTATTCGTGTGATTTGTGTGAATGCGATTATGGTACTTCATATCATCTGATATGTAACTGTCCCGCATTGAGGCAGCTACGTATCCGGGTTTTTGGTTCTCCATACATGGTTGAGTCTGTGTATGCGGAGCTAAAATTGAAGGATATTCTCTCGTTTCTCACCCAATGTGGTAAGGAGCTATAGTCAGAAGGGTTCATCGTTCTTCCTGGAGTGAATGAATCCCTTCTGTATTAACCTTAAATAGGGTTTGGCAGATTGTTTGGCATCCTCTGGGGGGTACCGAATTTACTTCTGCTCGTACATACTGCGAGTCGTTCTGCATTCTTCCGGGAGTGCAGAATGGTGTCGCTTTTGTAAGATCTCTAAATCCTCTCGGGGGTTGAAGGTTTTATTAACAGCAGACTGTTCGGGACCTCGTAGTGGTTCAGAATTTCCTTCTGCTTCCACTAAATGTGATCCTCAGCAGATTGTTCAGCATCCCTTAGGGGTGCAGAATTTACTTTTGCTTTTATGTGTTTTTGTGTCGTCAATTTTTCCCATCCTCCTAGTCCAACCCTTACCATTTCCTTTCAATCCTTCCCTCTTATATATCGGGAAAATGATGCTAAAAACAAATTGATGGCAAGGCACAAATCTCCAAATATCAAGGGGAACGTGCCATTTGAGCCAATTTGTTCTGATTCCTGATTCCTGATCATCTAGAACAGGGGTTTCCAAACTATTTTGGGTTATGGACCCCTTTACTAAAATTAACTTAGGCCTCAGACCCCAAACAACAAATTCCTTTGAAAATTCAATTTCTTGCTTTTTTAATATTGATGTAAAAAACTTAACAATTTCTGCGGATGGTGAAATAAACACAACTTTTTAGCATGAATATTTTAAATAACAACTTATTTCAAACAATAGGGGTTCGATTTCTAGACCTCGTCGACCCCCATAGTCAGTTTTCGTTTACATCGACCCCCGCAAAAATGATATCGACCCCAAGGGGTCTATATCGACCACTTTGGGAACCCCTGATCTAGAATAGGTTCAGGTAAAGACCAAATGTAAAGTTCCAGAAATGAGTAACAAACCATCAGACTTTACATACTTCGATTTAAATGAAACTTTGCACTTGACCTCAGTAAACCGTTTGTTTTGTACTGATGGGGAGACTATTTCGAATTAAAACTAATTTTTAAAAGGGTTGATGAATTCTTACATGCACTTTCTTCAAATCATTGTAACTTGGAAACTTGTAGTAAACAGGTATTGTAGGAAGTCGATCGGGTCGCTAAAAAAACATACATGAGGAAACAATCTAGAATAATTCATTTCATTTTGTTGTTGTTGAAGTGGGATCGGATGAAGTGACGTACGAACAGTATCATACATTATCAACTTAAGTTTATTTTAACTTTGAGATTTATCGAATCTAGTAAGGTCATTGACATTTTATCAAGTTTGCCTATCATGGAACAAAACACACTAAGCCATTTGATGAATTTCGTGATACATTTTTTTTTCGTTAACATGCCCGAACCAGTTTTGAGTTCATGCACAAACAAATCATTTTATCGTTTGATTTTTGCTCTTGACCTCCGTACTTGTAAAATGTATACCGTTCAAATAACTAGATCTACTAGTTTGGTCTGCTATTGTTGAAAAACTCGAAGGTCAACAGGATACTAGTTTCATTTAAAGATTCCGTCCCCAGTGCCATAGAATTATTAGATGACCAGATTGAGAAGACAGTCTCGTGTCGGTTTAATGCGGGCTTGATTTGTGATCGCAATTCATGGAGGTCGCTGTGAATTTATCTCCCGCAAGTGGATAATTTTGTTCGCTGGTATGACACCCCAACAAATGGAATTTATTGTTGTAACAGTTCCATTCTTTTGAATAGCAAATACCGTACCGTGGAACTCCAGTACCAATTGGTGGGCTGGCAAGCACGCAAAACTTGCGCCATGCAGTGGACGCGAATCTCTCTGTACATGAATTTACAGTTGACAGGTTGGATGCGCTGGGGACCCAATTTTATTGACCTGTTACACTCTAGTTAGTCTTTCTATCTCAAAGCGATTCTAATGGAGGTGGCACAACATGAGTTGGTCTAATTTCGGATTGATGTGCAGACAAGGTGAAACAACAGTGCGGTTGTTTTATTGTTTTATTTCCTCTTCGAAATAAGAATGGTGCCATTTTTGTTTTATTTAGTGGTGTTATTTTTTACTTTTACTTTTAAATATCAAAAATACCGTTCATTTTGAATTGCAACTCTGCTAACTACCAGTACAGGAGTCAAAAGAAACTATTTTCAAAGGAAAGAACGATAAATGGGTTAAACATGTTCTTGGGTGGGTCGCACCCGGTAGTCTCGGATCAAGAAAATTTAATAGGCCTAATTATAGGGTACTTCTATACTGAGAGACATAGGTCTTGCTCTTACTTGCACATTACCCACCGGTAGTAGAAAATGTGAATTTTTACAGATGAAATCATTTCACTCTTGCAAAGAAATGAATATCTCCTACGCACCGTCGAACAATTAGGTCCGTTATTCGTCTTATACTATTTAATGTAAGCACCTAGCGTCCCGGGTTGGCGGTTCAATGCATAGGACGCTGGTCTTACAAGCCAGCTGTCGTATGTTCGAGCCCCGACCTGGAAGGATTCTTAGTGTCAGTAGGATCCATAGTACTAGCCATGCAATGATTCTGTACGCAAAGAATCGGCTGCGAAGTCTGTTGAAACAGAAAGGCCAAATTCCACGAAAGGAATGTAATGCCAAGACTTTGCTTTTACCTAGCGTCACACCACACTCGTTTCAAGATAGTCATGTTGAATTTTTTCGATAGAAGAAATTCATGAGTTCGGGATAAATATTTAGCACCATTAGATAATATAATTAGTATTGACCATATGACATAGAAAATGAACATCAAATGTAAGAAAAGTAGTATTGTAACTAAATCAGTTTGCTTTTACTACTGCGAAAGCCTTTGCCTTTAACGATGTATGCTGTCACGAGAAAGTTAATATCGCCTTAGTTAGCAGTATCCTGGAATGCGGAGTTCTTTTTTGTGTCCCATACTCATTTTAATCCAATCAAGGAAAATAAAGAAACTTTGTAATTACGGAATCGACCTATCAACTCGGAAGTCTACTGTCGTCTGCTAACTAAATAAGACATAGAATTTAGAAGGATGCATCCAGAACTGAGAAATCACAAAGGTGTCGTTTTCCATCATGGCAATGCTCAACATGTTTATCTTTAGTTACCCGTCAATATATCAAGGATTGATTTTTATCGGGCAGCGTATCTATCTGGCAGCGGTTCACAGAAAAAATATATTTCCATGTGTTTTGTTTATACATGCAAATAACTCTAGTTCAGGACTTAGGGGGGTGTTAACCCAATCGAATTCTGATGACTCATTTCGTATTCGGGGCAAATCGTGTTCCGAGGTCACCGTTCCATTGATCAGCCCCGCCTCAATGCAACGTTTGCATCAAATGGATTCAAACATTACATAAAGACCTTCGATCCCTTGCAAATGACAAGCAATTGACGTGACGTTTTGTAGATACGAATAACATTTTCCGATCTAGCCAATACTTAAGTTTGCATCAAATATCCTATTTCTCTTAAATCATATTCAAACAAACAAAGTATAATATCGCACCCATCTGAGTATTTTTGCTTTAGACGTTCTTACATAAAACACTAATAATGGGCACAAGAAAATTATATATACTCAAAGTTACTCTTACTCATGAAACGTATGTTGCTTTATACGTCGATTTCATTAAGGATAAGACGAAAAATTCATATATATGAATAATGCAAGGAATGATATAGACGGTTTTTATCAAAACAAGTGCACTAAAAATCTGAATAAATGAAAGGCATTTAAGACCATATTACGGGGCTTAAAAAATTTCAGGGGGGGGGTTAACTTGTGAGCACTTAGTTATCTCACCTCTTGACGACCGGGTTGTATTTTTAGTATTTTCAAGGTCAAATTTGACAGACAAAACAAGAACCGAAATTTGATTGGATTTTGCAAACAGACGTCATTCCCGTTTAGTTTTTTCGCAGCGAAAAAAAGAAAATAATTAGTCTTGGTTGTGAATTGACGTGAACATGTCCTTAACAATCTTTTAAATGTTAAACAGTATTCAATGCATTCTATCCGAATACAAATGTCCGCAGAAAATTGTTGTGAATAATTGTCAGTTCCGCACTCGAATGCCGAGCACGTTGTGCGAAACAATTCAATACGTATGCTGGCAGCGGAAGTGGGTCTGATTGAATACTCGCATCACTGAGCATTTATATACAAAAAAAAACTGTTTTAATCCACCTAGTGGTGTACTGATGTCTTTCTCATATCAATCATACTATCATATATAATATACTATCATATATAATACTGTGGTATTCTACAAAATAATTTTCTTCGGTTCTTAAAAGAATAACCGAAATCGGTTTGATTGACCGTCTACTGATAAAAACTATCAATTGGAAAAGATTTGAGGTCGATTCAGAATTTTTTTTAAGGTTTTTCCCAATTTTCAGTGATGGTATACAATTTTAACCCACTTTATCCTATATTTCCGGATCCGGAAGTCGGATCCGCATGAAATTCAGGAATTACGCATGGGACCACAGGACCTTTCATTTGAACCTAAGTTTGTGAAAATCGGTCACGCCATCTATGAGAAAAGTTAGAACATATTTTCTTTTTTTTGCACATTTTACCCCATAATTCCGGAGCCGGAAGTCGGATCCGAATAATATTCAGGAATTTTGTATGGGACCGCAAGACCTTTCATTTGAATCTAAGTTTGTGAAAATAGGTTCAGCCATCTCCGAGAAAAGTTAGTGCAAAAAAACGTTACATACACACATACGCACATACACACACACAGACATTTTGCGTACTCGACGAACTGAGTCGAATGGTATATGACACTCGGCCCTCCGGGCCTCGGTTCAAAAGTCGATTTTTACAGTGATTGCATAACCTTTCTATATGAGAAAGGCAAAACGTGGTTAAAGCGATCAACAATACGATTCATTCAGGTATTCTGGTACCCCGCATGGGTATCAGTTTTGTGCTAAGTGCACATGTTCTCCTCTTTTCACGTTCCGTCTTCGACTTATCTGTTCATTATCAGTTTATGTTGAAATGCAAACGCAAATATCGGAATAAAAAGTGCTCGCCAATAATATTGTGTACTTTTTAAATAACCTGATGGCGTTTTTTATAGCATTGGATATGAATTTGTTTATACGCTAATAATCGGCTGTTGAAACAGGATCGTAAAACTCAATGAAAGGAATGTAATACTAAGACTTGTACGATCATTGACAGTTATGGTGGTTTAGACAAAAACAAATATTTGTAAAACAAAATTGTTCAAATTTGGCATATTCCGCAAAGCATTTCGCTATGACTCTTTAGATACTACATCTACCCATTTTTAATTTTTATCTTTCTCTATAGCAAGGACTTAAAATTGCTGTAAATATCGACTTTTGCTTCAAGTCGACTCAGCTCGACAAGATCGAAGAGTGTCTGTTTGTTTGCTTTTGTTCTACGCAAAATTTTCTCGAAAAAGACTGAATTAGTTTTAAAAATATTAGGCTCACTTGAAAACTGCTACACACCCGATTTCTCTTTTGGTTTTGGTGTTTCTCTACGTTGCGCCTGGGAACAAATGCCCGCTTCGAAAACCGTTACCTCAGGATACGACACTGACCAAGAGATATTATATTTGTATGAACTAGTAGTAAATGTTAACCATGCAACGCGCAAAAATAAATTAATTGGTGTGAAGAAAAAGTTTGGCATTTCTCTCACATGCTTGTATGTACGAGTTTCGATGCGGACTCGCCTGAGAGCGCCATGCTTGCAGAAAAGTAGGTTGCTTACGATTTTTTCGTGAAATGTAATAGTAGGATATTTTGATAATACGATGTCTTTGATGCAACTCTACCGATCATTCGGCAAATGAAATTTTTACTGAACTGATAGCTGAATGTTCAGCAGTTTGAAAGTCAGTAAAACTCTATCGACATTTGTAAAAATAGAAAAGGGGCTATTGATTAGGGTGTTGTATACCTTCCGCTTTGAGAAAACTAGCCCATAGCTTTCGTTTAATCTAGGAGATGCAACAATAACTAGCCATACACACTTAAAACCGTTTAAATGCCAAATTGAATCGGCAACACAACATTTTACTGATCATTCAGTAATCCACATGCTTTTATCCGAAAATCGTTAAAGTGATATGTTGATATCTCGGTAAAGCGCGTTCTTTTGCCGAAGTTTGGTATAATATTATACTGAACTTGTCAGTAAACAATAAATATACCGAGATCAGCAGTTACAAACTAATAAGACCTGCATGCTAGGGAGAAATTACTGACTATAAGGAATCAGCTCCATTTTTATTACCTTCATAAAAATATTGTGAGAAAATATTCCAATCTGATTATTAATTATAGAGAAAAAAAAACTTTGTAGTTTGAGTTTTGTATGGGACTATAAGACCTGTCATTTGAATCTAAGTTGTGAAAATATGTGCACTAACATTTATCGGAGATGACTGAACCGATTTCAACAAACTTTGACTCGTTTGGAACCTATTATTGGTTCATTAAACAAGTTCGAAGTTCAAGTGGGTATCACTTACGGTTTCAGTGATATAATGGCATAAGTGACGTAAACGACAAAACTCATTACCGCAAAATTTTCTTGTATATTGGTTAGCCGATATCAATAATTTTAGGTTTGACGAGACTAAAATGGGGATGTGTTCTAGCACTTAAAGTTTTTATCCGTTTTTTATTCAAAAATACTTAAAGGAGTTTTACAAACTAAATTGCATTGATCCGATTCTTGCATACGACATTTAGACTTATCAAGTACTGAATACATATTGAACAAAACTAAACATATTTTTCCAGATGAGGCGTATTCTATTGAAAACATCAGCACTATCTCTGTTTGTGGCAACCGTTATTTGTAGTTCAGTTCTGGTGGCTGATTTCCGAATGACTAGAATGGTCGAGTTGAGTAGTCGAGCGCCATACTGCAAGGTCCATTCCGACCGGTAAGTAAACGCATCTGTTTTCCTTGGTGTGCACGTTGACAATGACTACGAAAATATACCTACATAAATATGCTCTTGTTCATTGGGTCATTGGGTTGGTGAACGTTACGAGCGAAAAAATACCCCTCGAGCGGAATGAAGAAAAAAGAAGTTGGTGGATTTATTATGTTTATGCTCGCCAGACAAGTAAAGTTTGTTGACCGGATTGTTGACCCGTTGATTCAATGTCTTACAAGCAGAATTTATTGAACAGAAACGGACATATAAATTCAAGTTGTTTTCTTCCTATATGCTCATCTGCACGCGTCTTTGTTGGTGGAAAGAGGCGACATCCAGAGGATGCTGTTGTCCTTTGATGCGGTGAAGGTCAGACAGGTGCCTCGTGAATCGGTGATTGCCCTGGAGGAAGTATGCAATGAAGCTAGCGGAATTTCGGGCGAACTGCAAGGCGGTCTTGGTTTTATTTATCCGGGCACCAAGTGGTGTGGACCAGGTAAGCAGAAATTGCAAAATTTCGGAATGTTAATAGGTAAGCTCGTTATTTTGTATGAGTACTCCATGGGAAGGTGTCGAAATCAATCCTTGAATTAGCTATCACATACTCTTGGCCATTTGAAGCTTCATGTGCAGTGTAGCAAAATACAAATTATTTTTTAATTGGGTTGTAATGATTCAAGCGGATTTTGAGGTACGAGCTCTCATCAAGATTGATCATAAAAACATTAAAAGCATGCATGCATTTAAGAAAAATCCTAACATTGTATTCACCTCACCTTCTTGGAAACTGTTTAATGTACGCTTTAATATATACTGTTCGGAGAGTATAAATAAGAAAATATAAATAAGTGCCATAAATTATTTGTCCAATATGTGAGCTTGTTACAGTTGCATATTCCTGAGATCTAGTGTGTAGTAAAAAACAATGTACTCACAATTTTTATTTTAAAGCTGTTTTGTTTAACAAATGGCAGTTTTCGACAAATGATCAAACTGAAAACGCCTGAGAGTTGAAAAAAAACATACTTCATCGAATATGGTAATATATCTGATTTGATGGTACAGTAGAAATATGCTTATGTTGAAATGTGCTTCCAATAATTTTCGTTTTTTTATGATTTCAAGTATCATGCCCTTAGCTCTGATTGTTGTAAACATAAAGGAACACTCGGTTACCAATTAACCTTATAACCGACATGAATTCCTCTGGGGGTCAACAATTTGTGAAGGATTCAATTGCTTGCCATCAAACTAATTGTTGATTATTAGTAAGAATCAGAGCTGTTTTAAAAATCTTTCAATACTGTAAAAAGTTTCGTCACAGGCGTAGCATGTCGTAACATGCTTCAAGTATAGGTTAAAAAATGGATTTCGTCGACAGTGTTCATTTGCAGATTGTGTGCATAGGCAAACTTTTGCATATATACTAATTTGAGTTGTCAATAGATATTCTAGATTGAAACAGTTACTAGCTTAGAGTGGTAGTTCCAAAAAAAGTCGGAGCACTGAATAATAGATCTTTTACCTAGAAGTAAGTCGTAGGTTGTAAGTTTAAGGGGCAAAAGGTTTGTACCCCCTAATTTATGCTAGGCACATAACCATCTTTACTTAAGTTTACGTTTCGTCTTAGACTCATCAGTGCGTAGCAGTTTATGTTGAACTGCTACCTCCGACCCGACGGTTCAATATAAACCGCTAGGCAGACGTACACTCTTCCCAGCCGCTACCTAATTTTGGGTCAAACCCAACCTCCTGCACCTCCTCAATTTTAGGTAAAAAGTGATAATCTAAAAATTTAGGTAAATGTAAGTTTAGGAAAAGTGTTATTTCATAATAAAGCACGCTACCCATTTGTTATGATCAAGTCAAAGTTTGAGTAGATAACAACCTAATTTTGGGTAGCTTATAGATGAGCTCGACAATGAGGGATTTCTCCTCAAAAAATAGATAAACATGATTTTCAGTGTAAAATTAATGCTATTCGCAACAACCGTCGGAAGCGCAGGCTCGGAACGTACGAGATTCATAACTTGTTTCGTATGAACGGTTTTTTTACGAGTTCAAATCTGTTTCATAAGATACATAATACTATCAGAAAACTGTGATTTGAATTTCATACGACGTTCTAGGAACAATTATAATGAGACAATGTAAAATTTACTGTCTATGGCACGAATGATTTCGAAAATCTTGTTTATGAAATGCGTGTAACTTAGAAATAAAATTTATATTACACACCAGTGAAAACTATAAAAACTAGACCGATGATGTTCATAACACATTTCGTATGAAGGATAATTATTCATCTCTTTTTTTCAAAGGAAATATATGTACGTATTACTTAAGACTAAGATTCAAATTTCATAGGAAGCCACAGTGAACATTATAAAAAGTGTTTTGTTAATTTTATTGTATGCGACTACCTTCAACTTGTTTACAAAATGCTTAAGATTTTGTTATGGATTTTTTACGACGCGCTAATGAACTTCATAAGCAATGCTTGCGTGAAAATACACATACATACAAACATGGCATGTGAAATGGAGTTACTTGCAGCTGCGTTGTTTGCTTTTGCAGGTAATTTGATTTTAATATTCCAAAATATAAATAATATTATCTCAATCGTGTATTAAATAGAGTGTGGATACAGTTGCGTTGATAACTTGGCCACGAGAACAAATTGAACGAGCGCATTCTCGCACCGAAGTAATTTGGAAATTCGATTATTCGTTTGAAGGGAATGAAATGGATAACTTTGCATCGTATTACACTTATAAATGCACAGGCCAGTTCGTGACTCACAGGGTAGAATTAGAAAACCAACTGCTAGAAATAGAAAAATTTATAGAACGCAACAGAAAAGTTCTTATAGTAGCTAGAAAATGGAGCTGGTGATTACGATGAACATTTTTTTTTATCAAAAACAGCGACTCAACGAACATGTAATATGATCATTGTTGGTATCGATTTCATTGATAGTCCACCATTTTTCATTATTAACATTAACAATGATTATTATTATAGATCTGAGCAAAACTTTAGTTTGATTGATCAATTTACTTGAAATACTTATATAATGTTACTTATTTTTATAGTTAAACTGAATCAAATGTCATTTTTGTGACAATTTATTTATTTTTTTTATATTTATTTAGACAAATATGACATATGGCTTTCATTAAAGATTATCTTGCAAAATGAGTCATACAACCTTATTCTTGTTTACGACCATTTTATTATGAACTTTTTAATGGATGAATATGTATTCACCCCTATTCTGTATTTCGAACGAATTTGAATATTTTGATCGCATGTTAAAATATGCATTCTGTATATTAATCGAGTGTGGCTGTTGTATGGAAAACACGAACTCGATCGAAGAACAGAATGCAAAATTTTGCCTCCGAACAAAATAATTCGATTCGATCAAAATACAGAATAGGGGGACGTTACTTTAGCTAAGTACAAACAATACAATACAATGGATACTCCAAGGCAAATGTTGTGATGCTTAGTGATTAATGAAGTCTACTAGTTTTCCTGTTGTGTTTATCCTAAGAAAATTTGGGTAACCGTCGAATATGTTGGCACAAAAATAACAAAAAGCAAAAATGGATAATTTAGCGCTATATTGGATACTAAATTCCTAAAACTTTCCAGCAAAAAAAGCGTTTTCTATAAGTTTGAAGCTCCTGTTTTTGTAGTAAAATTTTCACATAACCCAAATAATACTGAAGTTGAATAAACATTCATCTCCACTTTCGTTAAAAGATCTACTTCCGACTCACCAATACTGACTTTCAAACGTTGGGGTTAAAAGGACCTATACAATTTTCTTTAGAACATGATGTGCTAATGCCAGTTGAATTATTTTGTAACTATGGGAAATTCCAGCGATTGTTTTTCTTCAAATCTCATGAACTGGCTTGATAAAGTATTTGAGCAAGAAAGAAACATTCAAACTGCAAATGACATATTCATCAACATAATTTCATCGTCCCAAGTTTATGTTATTTTCATGAGAATTTTTAATTAATGTATATATATATATATATATATATATGTATATATATATATATATATATATATATATATATATATATATATATATATATATATATATATATATATATATATATATATATATATATATATATATATATATATATATATATATATATATATATATATATATATATATATATATATATATATATATATATATATATATATATATATATATATATATATATATATATATATATATATATATATATATACAGAGTCCGCCATCTAACTTTTTTTTAAACTAGCGGTTATTTCGACATTGGTAACCTTCATGTCACTTCTGATTTGACAGAAATTTAGTTTTATCCTTCCGCTGAACGAAAATGGTTGTGTATACACTTGAGGAACGCGTGAAAATAGTGCAGTTTTACTTTGAAAATCATGTTAATGTTGCGGAATGTGAGCCAAAAATCATCCTCTCAGATGAGGCACTTATTCATCTCGGCGGGTATGTTAATAAGCAAAATTGTCGAATCTGGGGGACGGAAAATCCGCACGTTATCATGGAGAAGCCGATGCATCCTCATAGAGTGACGGTTTGGTGCGGATTTTGGTCTGGCGGCATCATTGGGCCATTTTGCTTCGATAATGAGGCAGGAGCCGCCGCCACGGTCAATGGCAAGCGCAACCGCGCCATGATTAGCGATTGGTTCTTCCCGTTACTTTAAGAGGAAGACTTGGACACCATTTGGTTCCAACAAGACGGCGCTCCGTGCCACACAGCCAACGCTACGATCGATATTCTACGCACAGTCTTCGAAGATCGAATTATCAGTCGAAATTCTGATGTCGTTTGGCCGCCTCGGAGCTGTGATTTGACGCCGTTAGACTATTATCTTTGGGGGGCTGTCAAAGATAAGTTATGTGGACAAGCCAGAGACAATTCAAGCCTTGAAGGACAACATTCGTGCAGCCATAGCTGAAATAAAGCTGCATACAATCGAAAATGTATTAAAAAACTGAACCGACCGTATGAAGTACTGCAAGGCCAGTCGAGGCAGCCATTTGAATGAAATTATATTCCACAATTAACCGTGTCTAAGCAAGAAAGAAGCATTCAAACTGCAAACAACATATTCATCAACATAATTTCATTCGTCCCATTTAATGGTATTTCCTTAGAACTATATATATATATATATATATATATATATATATATATATATATATATATATATATATATATATATATATATATATATATATATATATATATATATATATATATATATATATATATATATATATATATATATATATATATATATATATATTATTAACTTAAATTTACAATGCAAAGCATGTAAAAATCCAAAGCATGATTATTTGAATTTGACATCGAAACTGGTGCAAATAATGTAATGATCGGTCACCGCCATTTTTTTTGCTTTTTTTTTTTCTAAGAGTGTAATTATGTTCCATCAACAATGGCAGTTTACATCGCTTTGTTATATCATTCTGATCGGGGATGGATCATAGTTTTAATTGCTTTTTATTGTACACCTGCAGGACACATAGCTGCCAACTACTCGGACGTCGGCCGGTACGCTGATGAGGATCGGTGCTGTCGCGAACATGACATGTGCCCTAATGTTCTACTACCAGGGGAGTGTCGTCGGAGCCTGTGCAACCGAGGTGCCTTCACGAGATCACACTGCGACTGTGATGCAAGATTTAGAAGATGTTTACAAAATCTCAACACCGGTCAGTATAGACCCCCACGATTGTTTATCGTTTCAATATCAATTGCCACTCAATGAAGTGCCGGTGCTTATGGGGACATACACTGTCATTCACGGAATGCTGCGGTAGTGGAATTGTATCTTTTGTTTGATTTATTTCTTTTCGCCTGCAAACATCCTTGAATTCGATTGCTGATTCGAGTGTATATTTCCACGTTCATTTAACGATTAGAAGAGACCATTTATCTACAAGTATATGCAGTTAGGCTTATGGTTGCGCACAAGATAAGTCTCCCGAGTTCCTTAGTATGTTAATGTACAGTTGTGAATGTAAAAAAATATTCTCAGCATTCCTCAGTTCAAGTTACAATGGCTCAATCCAAATCCCTTTATTTCACCGAGAAGCCCTTCATTTGAAGACGGCCAACGCGTCGTTTATATGTAATGCGTTTAAAATTGAATGTATTAGATTAGCCCCGTTTTGCTTTTGACCTTGTCATGTTTTTCGTTTCGTCATTACAGAAATCGCCAATACACTGGGTGCTGTATTTTTCAACGTGATACAGGTGACATGCTTCAGCGAGAGGCGCCCATGTTCAGTTTGGCAAAGGTGAGTATGAGGAGACTTTAAAAGCGTAAACAGTGCATAAATTTCAGGGTGGTATGATTTTGGATTGTAGTTCTTGAACAATTCGATAGTGTTGAAGATCTTACTCTGGTTCGTCGCAATAATGCAATGCTTATTATAGGCATTAATTCTTTAAGTAGTTCACTTTTGATATGAGAAACTGAAAATTTGTTTTTCTTATTTCAAAACAAACCTTGATCATTTGTACTGAAAACTGAAGCTGATAAGGTTAAGTTTGACAGACATTTTTATACGGTCTAATGGTCACTCGTGTACGCGTATCTCAACAAATTGGCTCAGTGCAAAAGAGGTTCAAAACTTTTCTATTACAGCGACCTAAAAACGATAGATGAATGCATTATTTTTTATAAACTTTGAGGCAAAATAGTCCTAATGAAATCAGGGAAACGAAGTGCAGTGCATTTCCAAACAGCATGATCAATATCTTAGTAACCATCTCCACAAGCACAAAGCTTAGTTTTTGCAAGCCCAATGCGATGGAAATGTGCACCCAACGAATAATGGTTGGACATTAACCCAGACATCACGCGAATTTAATCCTGACTTGAATCCAAAAAACCGTTCAAAACTTGATCGCTCTACCGAAAGAACTAGTTCTCCTGAAGCGCTCATTCGTTCTTCTGAATTTTTTTTCCATAAATACGTTTATTTCTTAAGGCAATTTACATAAGTTTTACTTCGCCGTAGCATCACTTTTACATAGAATTCTTATCCTAATATAATACTAATATAGTCACAACGATTTAAGTTTAATAAAACATATTCCTCTTATTTTTAAATATCATATTATTTGAACCAAACGATTAACTGCTATTAATTATAAAATAAGCTGAAATTTTAATACATTTTGTTGTTGATTTCATAACCTAAATTTATTAAAATTTTGCTATTGGATGAACTAATGGACGCAGTAGGAGCCAGAACTATGTCTCACAAGGGTCAATTATTAAATTGAACTTCAATTGCCTTTATGAAATGATAAAGAAGTTTCATGTAAGGAAGGTCATGACAAGCAAGAATGTCTCGATCTGGGACATTGGATGTTCAACCTTGGGTTCGCAAAGATTTTATTAGTTGAGATCTGAAATCACGATACTCCACGCATGTCCAAACGACATGATCAATATCGCGATAGCCTTCACCACAAACTTCTGAAAATTTGAAAGTTTCTGCAAAAACCGTACGAGAGCAAACAATTATATTTCGTTGATAACAAACTCTCTTAGGGGTGGGTAGGGTCTAACACTTTTGAAAAATCATTTATTTTTTCATTGTACTTTCTTATAGTAAAATATTCCAAGAATATTTTGTCAAATTTTCGAGCCCTTCGAAACAAAACTTTGGAAGTTATGGGTCTTTATCCTGTCTTATCCCATACTGCGAAGAAGCAAGAGCTCGGCGCACAGGGCCAATAGTTCTGCTTCGATTGACTTGAAAATTGGACAAAACATTTTTGAAATGTTACATTATAACAAAATACAAAGAAAAACTAGGAATTTTCGAAAGTGTTAGACTCTACGCGCCCTCTAGAAAAATAAATTGTTTCCTTTGATTTTATAGACAATAAATTTTAAAATGTGAAAGAAAAAGAACGCACAGCCCAAACAAATAAAGATACCGAATTTCAAGGATTGTTGAACGAAGACAATTCCCAAACTCAAAAACAAATGGCGGAGAAGTTAAACGTTAGTCGCCAAGTTATTTCTGATCATACTGGGGAAGATTGAGAATCCGAAAGTGGGAAAATGGGTTCCTCATGAGCGAGAACGTAGAAAAAGTGAAAAACGATGACTGATTGCTATTTTGTTTTCTCGTTCGACTCCGACGTTTTGTGCTGCTACTTTTGATAGATCTTGTTCAGTTTTTCGGCATTTGGGTTGCCTGTGGATAAGAATAAATTTTCCAAACATTATTTGACAGGCATTCTCAAACATGGGCTTTGGCGGGGTGTTTTGCATTCCATTGCAGCAGTTTATTAGAACAGTTTTGATGCTTGGAAATGCCAAAAAGGAAGATTCTTCAGACAAGATCATGTTTCTCCAATCATTTCGCTCAGATCACTCGATTTTCAACGAATTTTCTACTTGATATTGGCTTTCCAGAAATACGAGGTCTGTTTAAAAACTTCCCGGAATTTTTTAATTGCGCGCGTCTGGAGAGTCCGGTGGTCAAAATTTTTTTTTATTGTGTTGGTACATATGTCCCTAATGTATGGTGAAACTTTCAGCTGTATTCATTGTTTACATTCTGTCTTGTAGCGGCTGGTGTAGACGTGTTTTTTTGAGCTCGGCGATTTTTGTTAGTTTAAACAATGGAAGAATTGAAGAGTCAAAGAATTTGTATTAAATTTTGTGTGAAAAATGAAATAAAGTGTAACGAAGTGTGCGAAATGTTACAGAGAGCCTACGGTGATTCTGCTATGAAAAAAAAGTGTTTACAAGTGGTATAGGCGTTTCCAAGATGGCCGCGAAGACGGTGAAGACGACGAACGCTCCGGTCGACCCAGCACGTCAATAATCGATGAAAATGTGGGAAAAGTGGAAAAAATGATTATGGATGATCGCCGAATCACTATTAGAGAAGTTGCTGATGAAGTTGGCATATCAGTTGGCTCATGCCATCATATTTTTTCAAATGTTTTGGGCATGAAACGAGTGGCAGCAAAATTCGTTCCAAAACTGCTGAATTTTGATCAAAAAAACAAACGCATTACCATCGCTCAGGACTGCCCCAACCTCCTTATTCACCAGATATCGCTCCGTGTGATTTTTTCCTGTTCCCAAAGTTGAAGAGACCCATGAAAGGACAGCGTTTTTCATCGATTGAAGAGATAAAGTCAGAATCGCTGAGAGTGCTACAGAGCATTACAAAAAGTGACTATCAGGGGTGTTTCGAAGACTGGAAAAAACGCTGGCATAAGTGTATTATATCTAGGGGGGATTACTTTGAAGGGGACCATATAGATGTAGACGAATAAATAAATATTTTTTTAGAAAAATGAGAATTCCGGGTACTTTTTGAACAGACCTCGTACTTCAAAATTTCGCTTTTTGCAACGAATCGTTCTATCGACATCTTTACCTTGAATTCGGCAGTACCTTCACACACACTTAAATTTTATTGCTGAATCTCGGCAAAAAATGCTGAAATTTGCACAGCCAAATGCTCGGTAATCGTTTCGGCAGATGTAAAATTACTGAGAGTCTCGGCAGTGCCAAATTTGTTAGCTGTCAATTATTTCCGAGCTTGTCAGTAGCAATTTTGCTGATAGCTCGGCAAAAGCGATAAGGATTGAATCGTGAATTGCCGAGTCATCAGTAATTGTACATACAAAGGAACATGTTCTCTTTATTATTGAATGAAATAAATATCACCAAAGCTAAAGTTGGGAAGAGCGTGTATTTTATTAATGTTCATCTTAATTCAGCATACCAAAAAACATGACGGCTAAAGACCATTATTTCATTGGGTCAGAAAACATATAAATTGAATGCAGGCACTATCATTCAATTTATATGTTTTCTGACTCCAAACTCCACGAACAGCTGCGACGTGGTGCTTTGTGAAACCGACAAGAGACATTAGATGACAAATGTCTTACCGAGTTTCAGTAAAAGCTAAAACACTGTTCGAAATCTCGGCAAACGGATTTGCTGATCTCGGTATATTTGTTGTTTGCTGACAAGTTCAGCATAATATTATGCCAAAAAAGGCGCTTTACCGAGATATCAGAATATTACTTCGACGAATTTCGGAAAAGAGCATGAGGGCTACTGAAAAATCAGTAAAATGTCGAGTTGCCGATGTAGTTCGGCATTTCAATATACCGAGCTCGAGAATCTATTCTACAGGGTCCGGCACTCGAAGTGTAACCAATTAAAAAGGCCATAAATTCAGTTTGGAAAATTACTTTTACTTAATTCAAAGTACAAAATGTGTAAAATGATACAAAATTCAGAATCAATTCACTTTTGCTCGATATGACCACCTTTTGCCTTGACTATGGCCTTGAGACGGTCAAAAAACGAATCGCAAGCTGCCCGAATGTGACTTGCAGGTGTATTTTGGCCCACTCGCGGACAATAACTTTTTTCAGCGCCTCGAGACTGGTGTATCTTTTAGTTCGGACTTTGCTCTCCAAAATGGCCCAAAGAGAATAATCCATTGGATTCGCATCTGGTGAATTCGAGAGCCATTGTGTGGACGTGATGAAGTTCGGAACGTTGTTTTTCAGCCATTCTTGGTTCACTCGAGCTTTGTGAGACGGTGCCGAGTCCTGCTGAAACGTCCATGGTCTGCCACCGAAATGTTTGTATGCCCACGGCTTCAAAGCAACCTCCAGAATACCCGATAATATGTCGCATTTACTTTGACGCCAGGCTCGATGAAAACGATTGGAGAGCGCCCATCTGCGGTTACAGCGGCCCAAACCATTATCTGTTGCGGGTGCTGCCTCCTGGTGGCCAATCGATGACTCAAATACTCGTATGAACGGTCGGTCAAGTAAACCCTATCGTTTTGAGAGTTTACGAATTGCTCAATTGGAAAAATTTTCTCGTCAGAAAATACAATGTTCGGAAATTGACCGCTTTCGGCCAAACGAAGCAACTCCTTCGCTCTCTCAAGTCAAGATTTTTTTTTCGCGTTCACTTTTGGCAAAATGCTTTCTTGCGCTTGTAAACAATACAACTCCGAACTGTCATTTAGCAAATTTCTAGAGAGCTGATGCCCGTGCGTCAGCTGCGCGAGCGGTCTGAAGTTGGTTACACTTCGAGTGCCGGACCCTGTAAGTGTGTAGAATTCGGCTGGGTCATTTGGAAACACTGCAAACATTCTTTTGTTATATTTTGAAATATTATTTGCGCTCTTGCGATTAGGAAAATTATTGACATTATCGACTGTTTTTATAGCTTTTCACTAAGTTGCTTGTGAACTAGTTTTGACTAGTTTATGTATTTCGCAGCAACTGCTATCGTCAATTTGCACCCTTTTAGGTGCAAACATGAACTCGCTATTATATTTAAAAAACTTCTCAAAGGCCGTGAACTAGTTGAACTTTTAGTTAAAATTTGACAGTCGAATTTTTTTTGTCGATTAGTTAAATTCAATTAAAACTGAGGCCCGTTTTCAAAGATAGAAAGTTATTTAGGTTTATTTTGCACTGCGAAAATATATTGATATTAAGTGATATAAAATTTCAATACGGAAATCGCAAGAAGAACTTCGAAAAAATACTTACTTTGTTTGACAATGTATTGCAACTTTTTATTAGGTTATTTTTTTTGAAAGTATAAAAAGAAATTACACAGAAGAAATTTTCACTAATGATTCGAAATTAGAATTCAAATTCTGGGTAATCTGAGTAGATCTAGAGCACTTAGATGCATCCAATTTATATTCAAATCCAATTTGTTTGAAATTCGCAGAAATCTGCAGGTTTCACAACATACATTGATAGGCTGAGCACAATAAAATCGTCAATTAGTCATCCTTAACCAAACAACAAATTAATACATATTGGTCCATATCCATACATCCTAAATAAAAACTAGCAAGAACCACCCTAACAATCTGAAGGTGCAGATGAGCGTAAATGACCGCGTCGTTTGTCGACGGAATAAGTTTGAATAGTTCGGTTAGCCATTACTAGATACGTCTGTCATGCACTTCTGCATCTACCCTGCTTCGACAATTCTGATCATTATATCTCTTGACAATCGTCTCCACTCTGGCTTTGGATAATTATCTAAAATAAGTTGCGTGTGAAGTTCATGGACTCTTAACGGACACCTTTACTAATGTAACAATCTTTAACGCTGATGCGTTACCTTGCTATTCGCTGCATGATAAACACTTCGTCAGTGCATATTTTGGTGGAAAAATGAAGTCGAAAAATCCAAAAACCGTTAATCAAAGTGACTGCCGGTCAGTCAGCGAGTGAACTGGTGATCATTGTCATTGAGCAGAAGGGCATGGGAGCGACGAACATTGCAGATTGTGTTGTCTTATCGGAGATCGTTTGCAGGTCGTAAAACATGAGGATGCCCTTGCACGGCACATTTAGAACACTAAATCAAAACGTAATTTGTTGTTCGACTCTTTAGAGTCACAGTTGTGCAAATGCTTGCTTTTTTTGGCAAACCAGTTAAAAATTTAGGGTTGTTATTTGAATCATACATATGTGAAGAAAGTGGTTAAAAGCATATTTTTCTTATGAAAAAAGAAACTGTAAGATTTCTAGACGTATTGGTATGTTTGTTTCGAAAGTGATTTAGTAAATTAATGGAAAGAATTATTGTTTTTGTGGTTACGATTTAAAACATATTTAAAAAATCGACCTTATTCTCGTTTTATTTTCCATTTGCTAAAGGGCATAGCTAGCAAATTAGAGCAATACTGCAATATGTTTCATAAATTATCAAAACTGCAAAATTAAAGGAAAAAAATTGTCGTTATAAAAAAATACTTATTCAAATACTTATTCAACTGTTGGCAATACTATCTCAGAAGAGCAAAAAGCATCAATGTCAAGTGTGATAGCAAACCGTTCAGTAGTTTCGGAGTTATGCCGTTACATCCCCCTTTTTAAAGGAACTTGCTACATCCTCCCCCATATATATCATATCTAAGTTATGGAAAATGTTTGCATGATCTTAAAAAAAATTCGATTCTTGTCAAATTTTATAAATTTTTTCATAGCCTGTTAATGATACTTGCTACGCTTCCTCCCCAATAAAAATATTTTTATGACTATTTCTGAAGAGAAAGAAATAATTGTGAAAAATTTTATATCAATTCGTGTAATAGTTCCGGAGCTATGCCGCTCCAAACAACATTAATTTCTAAGTTGTGCAAAAAGTGTCGTCAAATTAGATAAATTTTTTTATGACCACTTTTGTTGAGGACACTTGCTACGCTTCCTCCCCCATGGAAATATTCTTATAACCATCTCTGAATAGCAAGATGCACATGTGCCAGGTTTGACAGGAATCCGTTAAGTAGTTTCGAAGTTATGTCATTACAAACATTACACCCCCCTTTTAAAATGCACTTGCTACATCCATCCCCTATAAAATCATATCTACGGTATGCAAAAAGTTTCTAAGATCTTCAAAAATATCGATTTTAGTCAAGTTATATGTAATTTTTCATGACCCCTCCTTGTCAAGTTATATGAATTTTTCCTGACCCCCCCTTGTTTATCACACTTGCTGAATTTTTTATATCACCAGTAGTTAAGACACAATTCCACCAGTCGCTGGATTTAATAAAGTTTATAATATGTATGAAAACTGAATGTGTAAACAGTATAAATCAAACCAATCGATGAAAGTATTCGATTTCAGGAAGGGCCTGGGTCCCTTGGGACCCCCTCTGGGTACGTGCCTGGTATTCTTGTATCAGTTTGTCCGGAAAGTAGTAGTCGTCCATGAAAAGTTTTAGGCCCAGTTTAGTAGAACTATAACGTTTCTAGCGTCGTCACAGTGAATTAATGTTTTAACAAAAAAAAAACTATCACTTTATAGATACGGGACTAGAAGGCGGATGAAATAGAATTCGAACGTGTGAATGAAATGAGATTGGAATCTTGGGTACGGGTGATGTATGAGTCCATGTCTTTCATGAAGCTCACCTGGTTTCGATTCCTAAGTCCGAACATAGGGCCAGAGTGTCTTTGGTCCGAAGACACGAGCGATCTTAAGGCTCAAACCTCTATAATCGGAACAATAGGAAAAAGAGATTGAAACCTGTTAAATCGGAAGTCATTTCATTTGAATCCAAAGTGGACCGAGCGTTGTCATGATAGAATTCTGATAGTATTCACTTTGTCTAATACAGATACATTTTTAATTTTACTCTATAATCATCCATTTTGAAAATCATAAACTATATTAAACATTTTCTTTCCAAAGAACAAACTGAAATAATTTATTTTTGGAACAAAATAGTCTACCTTAGATGGCAGACACGACCCCAATTCACTGCTAACCATGAATCATTCGAATGTAATTGAAGCATCTAATACATGATTTACTAAATTTCAGCAACGAGATCGTAAGCTCACCGGACTTATGTCCATTGCAGTATTATACATCGAACCAGTACGTGTTACCTTACATCCGCCCAAAATTTTACTACCCCGAAAACTCAATCAAACGGTCCTTCGATAAAAGCATTTATGGTAACGACAACAGACAGCAACTGAAACAGGAGTCACTGAACTTAATATCGAGAAATTTGGTAAAAGATATGTTTATTCGGCCATTGAATGGGTTTCTGAAGTACTACATAACAGCAAAATCTATTGTCTATGGTTAGATTTAAGTAGCATCATACGAACAAATGCTTGATAATGTGAATTCAGTATTCGAAAACTCCGACACAGGTCGATTTTTCAGAGATGATAGCTTTATTAGCCTTAGACTGAATACATACAATACTAAGTTTTAAATGTTTTGAATTGCAGACTAATTTTGATCTAAGCATAGACTTTGAAATATTCGATATTTCAAAGCATTTCGGTAGAAGAGGCGACGTTGGTTCTATAATTTTGAAACTCTGCAAGTGAGCTAGTTCTTTCCTCTACTTATTTCATCTAGTCTTTGAATTTTAACTTTAATTGGAAAATCATTTCCCTCTCAGAGTTCTGTATATACTGTATACCCATATAAAATAAAAAATCAGTATTTTCAGTTCCAACCCACTTATTTTACACCCTGTTTGTAAGTAAATACTCCAAATACTAGTCGTACGTGAATATTTCTCTTCAAACCTGTACACTTTGCTAGTGAAGTAAACATATTTTGTTAAATTGAAGTAAGATTCCAAATTCAACATAATCGTAATTTGTAAGTTTTAGTGGCTTATAATCAATGCCGACAGGAGGAGAAGTACTACATTTTGAACCAAATTAGTCCGATATGTCCACTATACTGAATTCTCCAATTCAGCTTAGATTGCAATACCTGACATATTAATGGTGAGTTATTGTTGTATGGTTGCTTGGTGGAGGGTCTACTTGGACAGGATTTTTCTAACTCATACTATCTAATGATTGTAAGGTATTAGAAAACCTTTGATCAGGTATAGTGTGTCTTTAATATCTTCGTTTAACTGATCGTACTTTGTTTCTTGGTTCTATTCAATTATTCTGCACATATTGTCAAAAACCTCTACAATTATCATACTTACGTCATTTTGATTCGGTGTGTATTGCGCTTCTGATTTTGTTAATGTCAATTCTTTGACATTGTAAGGAAACTAATTGTATAACTTTTCTTATTAGGGTTGGCTTCAACGAGTCTGAGATAACCGAACTGTGTTCCCGATGGAAATACCGCCCAAGCGAGAAGTACATTCCAATTATGCAGCAAAAATCTCACAACGGATAAATTGATTACTAATATTACAAATCAAATTACAAATCTCAATGTATACATTTTGTACAATTCAAAAATACATTTGTTTCCCGTTGTTTTTTTTTTCTTTTGTCATATATAGTGAACTATTGAGAAAGAATCGGTCAAAACAATGGAAGAGAATGTTCCCATTAACGCGGTTTTTTGGGAGTTCCGTTTATGTGTAATGAAAATAGCATAACATTCATTTTGTTAAAAACAAAGTGTTAAAATTTACTAAGCCAAGTAAAATCTTGGTAATACATCCACTGTTCGAAATCTCGGCAAACGCTGTTTTCGGGATAAAGGTCTGCAGCTCAGCCATAGCCGAAGCAGATAAAAAGTCGGGTGGGCATAGTGCGGATAAACCTTAATTGTTATTTACTGTCTAATTAAGTCGCAAATTAGTGTGCGAAGTTTCGGCGAAAAAGATCGAGTATCGGATTTAAAAGTGTAGATCTAACATATTTCTATAAATTGAAATTTCTACTGCTAACTAGGATACAACACGTCGAAATCGACATAATAGTGCGATCCGTAAAATATGGAATTACTATTATGTTACTGTGTCTATTTACTTCGGTTTTAATATTAAATTTGAGTGGTTAATGCACGGTTAGATTATAAGCATAATTTGACTAACCCATATTGGGATTTCAGATTTCAAGCTTTAGTTTGTTCACATTCTGTCTTTGATTACCTTAAAATAAAATCAGCATAGAAACCACATCAGAAAAAGATACCTAAGTTTTTATATGATGTCCAAATATGTTTTGAATAAACTGAAAAATGAAAAATTTTATAGGTAAGATTTTATTTAAAGCACGGTTTTTTTTTCTAAGTGTGTTTATAAACTTTAAAAAATCATTATGGCTTACATTAGTGGGGTAAACTGTATAGCAACCAGACCGCGCCACCGTTTACAGTTTAGTTACATCATCGATTTGTAACGTATTGATTAAAAGTGTACTGGTATAACAGTCAGCTCAAGGGGGCTTTTTACTGCTCCAATAAATGGATATAAATTTTGTTGTAAATTATTTTAATTCTTTAGTTTTTGGATTCTTCAAAAGAGCCCTGAAGACTGAGTAACTTCTACTCAGTTTTTAAATTGACAACAAGTTTTACTCACAGTGTTTTAAAAACGTTGTGTGAAAATTTGTCGGAGGCGGAACCAGATTATAAAAGCACATTATCGAAATCCTTACTATACACCTCAAAGCAATTCGCGCAGGTTGAAGACGGTAAGAAAGTGTTCAGTCATATAGCAAGTATTTTATTTATTTTTCTATATAAGAATCCTACGAATGCTGTACAAAATGCCAGTACGTGGGCAACGTAGGAAGGCAGACGGATCCTTTCCAATGACCGATGAACAGGTAGCGGCTCCCTTCATTCGTTGGATGGAAGTGAGTCAGAATTTGTTTAAAGCAAAGAATTCCTTATTCAATTCGAATTATGTTGAGTAATATTCACTCACTCGAGCTAATTTTCCGATTTGTAGCACTGAGTAAATGTTACTCAGAATTTGACAAATACCATATTTACTCAAAAGTGAGTAAACAAACTTTACTCACTATAGAGTAGTTCCACTTTTAACAAAAGTGAGTGAAATTGTACACGCTTATATGTGGGTACACAGTGAGTGAATCAAAAGTACTCATTTTCGAAAACTTTGACCAGCTGTCAAAAAATGAGTAAAATATAAAACTTTCACTGAGTAGAATTAGCTTCATCCGACATTTTCATGTTTGAAATTTTGATGATTTAAAGTTGCTCAAAATGGAAAAAATCAGAGATCTAGTGGACAGTGAGTCGTATCAGGCTCTAGTTGGTAAGTACAAAGTTTACATTATACAGTGCATTTCTATATTGTGAAATAAAAATCAGTTTTTCAATGCCCTATGCGTGATTGCTCGGAAATGATGCCGAGGGATGATAAAATGTTCCGGATCCATACGTCATCAAAGCACAGAATCAAAACCAGTGCAAAAAATATAATATCTTGGGCTATGGATACAAAAGAACATAATTCTATAAAGCATTTTGTGTTTTGAAAACGATCATCTGTTTTATGATTCCGAATTTGATTTTTCCTATTTTTATGTTTGATTATTTCAGTCTGCTTCCTTCTGGACCCCACTCTGGATATATATCGAGTGCGTAACATTATTAAAAGTGCACCCCCAGAGTTGAAAAAATTCCGCCGTATAGCGTGACATGAGAATACAGAAGATTCGATACCGAACTCAATATTGGAAAAAGATGGTACGAAATTATTTGTTATATAACTTTTGTAATTGAGAAATCGCAAATAGTCGGTTTAAAAATAATGTAACAGATCGGCTGAAAAGTTCGTATCGTTTCTACGAGAGGGCGCCACTAGAATTAAATCCATACCATTTCTAGTTAGTACCAACCTTCAAAAGATACATGTATAAATTTGACAGCTGTCTGATTATAAGTTTGTGAGATATTGCATTTTGAGTGAAGCTACTTTTGTTATTGTGATAAAAATGGAAAAAAGGAATTTCGTGTGTTGATGAAACACTACTTTTTGATGAAAAAAAGTGCCGCCGATACCAAAAAATGGCTTGATGAGTGTTATCCAGACTCTACACCGGGCGAAGCAACAATTCGTAAGTGGTTTGCAAAATTTCGTACTGGTCATATGAGCACCGAAGACGATGAACGCAGTGGACGTCCAAAAGAGGCTGTTACCGATGAAATCGTGAAAAAATCCACAAAATCATTTTCAATGACCGTAAAGTGAAGTTGATCGAGATAGCTGACACCCTAAAGATATCAAAGGAACGTGTTGGACATATTATTCACGAATATTTGGATATGAGAAAGCTTTGTGCAAAATGGGTGCCGCGTGAGCTCACAATCGATCAAAAACAACAACGAATTGATGATTCTGAGCAGTGTTTGGAGCTGTTATATCGAAATAAAACCGATTTTTTTCGTCGATATATAGCAATGGATGAAACATGGCTCCATCACTTCACTCCGGAGTCCAATCGACAATCAGCTCAGTGGACTGCACGCGATGAACCGAACCCAAAGCGTGGAAAGACTCAACAATCGGCCGGTAAGGTTATGGCGTCTGTATTTTGGGATTCGCATGGTATAATTTTCATCGACTACCTTGAAAAGGGAAAAACCATCAACAGTGACTATTATATAGCGTTATTAGAGCGTTTGAAGGACGAAATTTAAAAAAACGGCCTCATTTGAAGAAGAAAAAAGTTTTGTTTCATCAAGACAATGCACCGTGTCACAAGTCGATGAAAACCATGCTAAAATTGAACGAATTGGGCTTCGAATTGCTCCCTCATCCACCGTATTCTCCAGATTTGGCCCCCAGTGACTTTTTCCTGTTCTCAGACCTCAAGAGAATGCTCGCTGGTAAAAAATTTAGAAGCAATGAAGAGGTAATCGCTGAAACTGAGGTCTATTTTGAGGCAAAGGACAAATCGTACTACAAAAAAATTGTATCGAAAAGTTGGAAGATCGCTATAATCGCTGTATCGCCTCTGATGGCAATTATGTTGAATAATAAAAACGAATTTTGGCCAAAAAATGTGTGTTTCTATTAAACGATACGAACTTTTCAGCCGAACTGTTATAGTCTAATTCTTATATATAATATTATAAGCTATATGTCGTCATACTCAAATTTTATCAGTGTTATTTAATCCATTTCGTCTTTAACTAGATATACTCACAGTAATTATTGAAAAAAATGTAAACTAATTTTAATTTCTTCTACACAGTGCTTCTGCGAGGATTTCTCTGTATTTTTGCAAGTTTGTCTAAAAAAGGGATCAACAAATCCGGATCGGAGACTTGGAATTTTCCAGAGAAGCTACTATTTTCTCCGGTTATACAGTGGACTCAGGTATTAAGACGAAATTCTCAATCCACTAGGCTCTATTCAATCAATTACATGATTTTTCAGAACCTGACTGATTACTTGGTATCTGCAAATAGAGTACCGCATCTAGTTTGTGATGCGTCTTCGGCATTCAAATTCCAACACGAGTGAAAATGCTTCACGATGTTATATCCATTGTAATTTACAAAACGAAAAAACATACAGCTCTCAAAACGGTGAATAAAATTGCCGGAGTGCTTGAGGAGTCATTAAAAGCTCTACTTATGAGAAAACTGAAATTATTTCATAAAACTGAACAATTTGAAGACAATACTGCGTCTGAAATTAAATGAAAATTTGTAAAACTATGAATTTTCTGTTTAGTTGTTGAGAAATCATAGAAACGTAAAATCTATCCATATTCAATGAAAAATGAGTAATTTCCACTCGCTTACAAGTATCAACAAAAACGAGTAATTTCTACTCAAATTTTGCGAAAAACGTATTTACCCAAAATTGCGTGATACCTATTCTACTCAATTTTGGGTAGGCATTAGGGTGGGACAAGGTTGTATGGGAAAAGATGAAAATGTTTATTTTCTCGCTCCACCAAACTTTTAGTTTTCCTTTTGGGTCCCTAAAGCACCATGCAAAATTTTAGCCCGATTGGAGAAACTATATTTTCGCGCCCACGGTTTAAAGTTTGTATGGGATTTAGTATGGAGAAATTCACTTTTAACAAAAAAATCGGCTGGAGATGAACCTATGAACTCTAAAAATCAGCGCATATGATATTTTCGTAGGAAATTTAACAAGGAAGATATCTTTAGAAGACCGCAAAACAATCCGACATTTGTATAAAAAGTTATTAAAGAAAAACCGACACAAGGTCTGAACAATGGCTCATTCCTTAATATATCTAGCACCACTGTTGCTAGTGAAAGTAACATGATGTGACTTCCCTTTAATATGCTATAACGGTTTATCCGTTTGTTCACGATAGTTACTCAGCAGAGTATAAAGATTATTTTTAAGTGACAAACCATGCTCCAAACCCTACAGTAAAGACACAAAACGTCATGTAAATTGTGTTTTTGTTTGCATAAAATAGTACCATCTATATCTTCTAAACTATAAGAGATAGAGAGTTTATACATTCCGCAAAGTTTTTGGATTTGAGTTTATCTAAAATATTGTAGAAGGTTCCAAATACCTATTTCTTCAAATTATAAAGCTAGACTTTTTGTGTCTTTACAGTGAGTTTTGGAACATGACTTGTCACTTAAAAGTAGTCCTCATACTCAGCTGAGAAACTTTGGTGAAGACATCAAACAACTAAAATCAACCGTTATAGCATAATAAAAGAAAGCACAATCATATTACCACCACTAGCAGCAGTGGTGCTAGATATATTAGGGAGTGAGCCATTGTTCGGACCTTGTGTCGGTTTTCCTTTAATAACTTTTTCTACAAATGTCGTATTGTTTTGCTGTCTTCTAATGTTTTCTTCCTCGATAAATTTCCTACGAAAATATCATATGCGCTGGTTTTTAAAATTCATAGGTTGATGTCCAGCCGATTTTTTTGTTAAAAATGAATTTCTCCATACTAAATCCCATACAAAGTTTGAACCGTGGGCGCGAAAATATAGTTTCTCCGATCGAGCTAAAATTTTGCATGATGCTTATGGGACCCAAAAGGAACACGAAAAGTTTGGTGGAGTTGATATCAATTTTTTGTCCCACCCTACTAGGCATAGTTTTTGCGAAATTGGGTAGCTTTTGACTCAATTTTGGGTAGCCACAAATAAGCGTGTACATTGAACGGGTGTGTACCAGCGCTGCCAACTATACCGATTTTTGGACTCGATACAGGAATACAGATATGCTCTCTCAAAATACCGATATTCCAATTTTCATACAGATAAACACCAATTTTCAAATTTTTTGCATTGGATTCCATAGGGGTAAATCAGGTCGAGCGACCTTTTTTTTGGTCGCAAAATCTGTTTCCGCACTAAACCGATGTTTGATTTTTCGAGAAAGATATTGTACAGATAGATTTTTCCGCCAAATACAGATTTTTGGAAAAAAACAGTTGACAGCACTAGTCTGTACCCTCAGCTTGTTAACATCGCGTTGTAGTCTTTTGTTTTGTTATAAAGTTTTTCCTTTCTTTCAAGCTGAGGTTTGTGTGTGTCCGTTACCAGGGGGCTCCGCTCTTTAGTGTGGAGGAGTGTGGAAGGCCATAAAAAAAAGTTGACGCACAGGTCTAATAGTAATTGTACATTTTTTGCGAATTCAACGGCATGTCTGAAAGTATCTTTTCTAGCTCTTTCAGTTATGCTTTAGGGGAGAAAACATAATGCAACTGCAAGAATAAGGTTATACGGATCGAAATTTTGCTTTTGCCAAATGATATCATTATTACGCCTTTATTTAGATCGATTCTGAATTTTATGTATTGAGTATGAGTTTCTCTAGCGGTGAGTAGCTAAAACTCATAGTACCATTCAGAAACGAACGAATGAATATCTAGATAAAATTTCGTTGTCATTTAGGCGCTTGAATCAAATAACTACAGTTTGTACAGATGAGAATACTATTTTGTTAGTTTATGCAACTTTTATTAGGGGCTGTCCATAAAAGACATCACGTCGCAAGGGGGAGGGGGGTGTTTTATAAAACGTGACCTTTTGTGACAGAGGGAATGAGCGGAGGTTTTTGGAATGTGACGTCCAATATATTTAATGAGTGCATTTTTGAAATACCTAATTATATTACTGCTTTGCCCTTTTTCTTGAAAAAATCTCCACAATAAACGTTTACATTCTACAGGAAAACGTGTATTTGTTGATGTAAAAGCTTCTTCTTGTAAATTCGGAAATGAATGATGCAGGAAATCATTTCTGTTGTGATCAGCAAAAGTGCACGGAGGAGCGAGTAAATTAGCGAAATCAATAAATTTTGCCTAATATGAGTAAAAAAGAAAAAGATGCCTTCAACCGGTTTAACTTAAGTAATGCACTGACAATTTTTTCAGTAATTTGATTCTCTAGCATTGATAATAGTATATCATAAGAATTTCTCTTATCTGATTCTGATGAAATTTATTCAATTGTACTCCATTTGAAAAAGGGCGGGAGATCAACGATTTCAGACGTAGATCATGTCATGTCTTATCTTGATCATATGTGTTTTTCCTCCACCAACATCAAAGCTTATCGAATCATCCAATGATTGAACTTACATAAATCAAGAATCATTTTAGCTCAAAATCACTACCCATTGTGTGACAGAAGATCAGTACCGATATTGATCGATGTGATTTAAAATTAACTGATCAACTGATCTTGAAAAGATTCATCGGCAGTGATCTCGTTTTGATGAGGTTTTGGTCGTTATTTACTCAGTCCTGTACGCTACACTAAGGAAATATTATTCTTTACCTAAAACAATAATATATCTGTGTACCCCTAGGAGGAATAAAACAGATGATTTAATTTTTTCATCAATTCCAACCAAATACTTTGTTAATTTATAAAATTGATATTAATAAAATAATTCCGAAGATTTTGTAGTTTTAGGGATATTTTTTAATCTAATGAATGTAATAAATCGATTTTTCCCTCATATTTGTATGGTTTGCCATACATATTGAGAATGTATTGAGATGAATTTTATTTATTTTGAAGTCGTGACATGTGACATAGGGGAGGTGGGGGGTCTTTGCTTCTGTGACAATTTGTGACAAAGGGGGATGGGGAGTCAAAAATCGTCGAAAAAAGCGTGACGTCTTTTATGGACAGCCCCTTAGCAATTTTGCGTGTCTAATTCACAAGACAAACAAAATTGAAAGATATCCACTCTTGGAAAAGTGTATTTTGACGCGATTTAGATCGAATCGTTTTATTAGAAAAGTTATAAAAATCGGTGTATTACATGGGCTCCACAATTTTTAATCAATATTTGGAAGAATATCGGTAGAAGCTTAACTTTTAGTTTTAATACATAAAGTTTAGTTCCGTACATTTGTTTCAATATAATTGAAAAATTATTTCGTCTTAATTAATTGCACGGATTGAAAAAAACCCGTTTTAATCCACATAGTGGTGTAATGATGCCTTTCTCATATCAATCATACTATCATATATAATACTGTGGTATTCTTTACAATAATTTTCTTCGATTATTCAAAGAATAACCGAAACCGGTTTGTTTGACCGTCTACAGATAAAAACTATCAATTGGAGAAGATTCGAGATCGATTTAGAAAAAAATCACGGTTTTTCGTCCTTTTCAGTGATGGTATAAAATTTTTAACACACTTTACCCTATATTTCCTGATCCGGAAGTCGGATTTTAATGAAATTCAAGAATTCCGTATGAGACCACAGGACCTTTCATTTGAGCCTGAGTTTGTGAAAATCGGTTCAGCCATCTCCTTAGATTCAAATGACAGGTCTTGAGGTCCCATACAAAATTCCTGAATATTATTTGGATCCGACTTCCGGTTCCGGAATTATGGGGTAAAATGTGCAACAAAATGTGAAAATAAGTGCACTAACTTTCCTCAGAGATGGCTGAACCGATTTTCACAAACTTAAATTCAAATGAAAGGTCTTGAGGTCCCATAAAAAATTCCTAAATATTATTTGGATCCGACTTCCGGTTCGGGAGTTATGGGGTAAAATGTGCGAAAAAAAGAAAATATGTGTTCTAACTTTTCTCATAGATGGCGCGACCGCTTTTCACAAACTTAGGTTCAAATGAAAGGTCCTGTGGTCCCATATGTAATTCCTGAATTTCATGCGGATCCGACTTCCGGATCCGGAAATATAGGGTAAAGTGGGTTAAAAATTGTATACCATCACTGAAAATGGGGGAAAACCTTAAAAAAATTTCTAAATCGACCTCAAATCTTTTCCAATTGATAGTTTTTATCAGTAGACGGTCAAACAAATTGATTTCGGTTATTCGAATAGATGAAAATTATTTTGAAGAATACCACAGTATTATATATGATAGTGTGATTGATATGAAAAAGGCATCATTACACCACTAGGTGGATTAAAACAAGTTTTTTTTAAGTTTTGCACACACTTTCTACATGTAAAATACCAGACCCCAACGTTTTCCGTTTCGTTGTATCTTTGGGGAGGTTTTACAGCTACAAAATTGTAGATTTTTTTGTGACAAATCTCAGTTTTGACTTTCAACAACTACCAAAAATTAAAAAACAATCAAACAAAATCGTTGGGGTTTAGAAAAACATCTACTATAAATATGCTGTTTTGATTTGTTGACTTCTGATTAGTCTGCGCTGAGATACAGTGGACACCGCAAATCATGATTTCTAAGAAGCTTCCTCAAAAATACTTTTTCATCGACTTATTTCTCAATATTTTTCCACGAAAAAAATATGCAATGTTGTTCGAATGATGATTTGTATCATGCAAAACATTTAAGTTTATTTTGTTGGATGATAGCTCTAAAAGAATTCGTAGTGTTTTCGTTCAACCGTTAGACCCTAACAAGCCCCTTACCTCATAAAAACCTGTTTTAATCCACCTAAAGGTGTAATGATGCCTTTCTCAAAGGTCCTGTGGTCCCATGGTATTCTATTCAAAATGTTTCTCTTCGGTTTTTGAAAGAAACCAAGGGATTGTTTGTGCATTAACTAGTATAACATACAGAATGAAACAGTGCTTTGATCGCGTAGGTCATTCTTAAGAAAACGAAGTGGGTTCACTATAATATGCACATCAGGCACCGCAACCCGAGAACTCTACTAGTTTTTATTTAAAATTTGAAGATTTTATACGACTAAACTAAACGACGATTTAAATTTTTGTTGTATCCGAAAATATACAGTAAATTTTGGTAGGACCTTTCATTTGACCTTAAGATTGGGAATAACGGTTTTGAGTCCTGTTTATACAATTTTTTTACGTATTTTGTTTCGCCGGTTTAAGTAACGGTGTACAATATTTAACACACTTTACCCTATAACTCCGGAATCGGAAGTCCGAACCGGATGAAATTCAGAAATTATGTACCGGACCGTGGGACCTTTCATTTAAATCTAAGTTTGTGGAAATCGATCAAACCATCGCTGAGAAAAATGTGTGAGATACATTTTGGAATATATGACCATTATTTCCGGTTCTTCCGAAACCGGAGACCGAGAACCAGGATAGCCGGAATCGGTTTATTTAGTTGTCTACTGATAATGGCTATCGATTTCTGTACTTTTGAGATCAGTTTAGGCAATTTTTTACGCATTTTGTTTCGCCGGTTTATGTGACGGTTTACAATATTCAATATAACTTTACCCTATAACTCCGGAGCCGGAAGTCGAGCCAATTTTTGCTAGTCGATTTTGGATTGCATAATCTATCTATATGAGAAAGACAAAACGTTAAAAACCTACTAATAATTGTAACGTTTTGGTGTTGGTTTTCCCAAAATTGAAGCGTTAACGTCATCATATTTGAATTGAGCTACATTTAATGATTTGTGAATGTTTTTTACATACTTTAATTATTTGAATTCACTTTTCTTCCGTGCTCGTGGTTTGCTTGTTTGTTATTGGCAGTGTGATTCATGTTGTGTTCCACAACGACAGTCGACCAAAGATTTCTTTCCTCCGTCTCCGGTTCTTGTTCTTAATGTATTTATCAGGTGTTTCATTCTAAAATGCTAAAATGGCTCCCCAAACTAAATTGCACTTATCTTGAACTCCACTTAAGTAATTGGTAAATCCAGAAGAAAGTGTCTAGGCTTAATTTTCAACATATTGGTATAAATGTTATGTTATTAGAACAAAAATTTTAGCCCTATTAAATTTTAGTTAGGTGGGTAATTTTCTCTATGGAAAGTAAAGTCAACATCGTTCATGATCATGTTTTCTATAATCAATTTCAATACAATTTTCACACAACCTACATTTAAGGAATGAAAATAAATTAGTTTAGTCAGTGTCCCGTTGCAGGATGGCCTTTAAAGTTGAGTAATCGTATTACATCAATTATTCATTTGGAATGTCGTTATGAGTCTTTTTTTTTACAGGCCATCATATAATTCCAACGAAATTCTTTGGATTTCCTACAGCTTTGGACCGTTTAAATTCAACCGACTTCTCAACGCAGTGATACGATCCTATTGATTTCAAGAATTATTCTTGGTCTTGGTTCAAGGATACGACAAATGACTTGTTGAACCAGTGTCATGCATGCATTGAATCGCCAACCCAATACAGTACTAAAATGCCACAGAGATTATAAATTTTATTCTCATACATGCTAGCTTGGAAGTTAACGTGAATAAAATGCATTTGACATGCTTCTTGACTATTAAAAATCTTATCTAAACATACTAATCAGCTTTCTACAACATCATCTCTGTGCCACTTCCTAGGCTTTATATGACGTTATCAACAGGAACACTGAAATTCAGGATTGGATTACTAATCTGATTCTTTCGAAATAATGCTGAATTCACTGTTTATTAAATATTCAAAGGATTGTTTATAAACATGAGCTATTGAATCAACTTCTACATGCGCATCTCATAGTAGTTTCACGATAGGTACTAAGGTTTCAACTGTGCAACTGAGGCTTGTTTGTGTCGCTCTCATCACAAAGTTATTAATTCATAAATGCTGATAAAAGTGTCAAGACCTTCCTACAATGTCAACAGACGGTGTAGTTGGAGATCGTTTTTCCTATTTCTCACAGTGAACGATGATATAGTGCTGCTGAAAATACACAGCTGATGAAGCCAACGTTATAAAAGGTGCGAATAGTAATAACTATGTGTATCAGTTCACATTCACGTGTCACACATTAATGTAAACGTGCCAAATTACTGCTAAAGATGCATGTGTTCATATTGTTAGTATTCCAAATTGTTATTCCATTGATCATCGCTACACAAATAGATTTGGTTGCTAAACAGAGCCAAGTTTTCTTGGATCATTTGGATCATCATGGAAATGGGAATGTTCTCAATGAGATTTTGATGGAGTACTCGTACTTACAGTCAAACTGGACACAACAAAACCATACGCCATTTAATGACCAGGTGATTGCATTCTTGCAGCAGCATGTAGATGTGGTTCATAAGAATCAAACTCGTTACAAAGGATATGCTGGACCAGGAATTGGTATTAAATCGCTTACTAATTTTTGTGGACCAGGTAATTGGTCCACAAATGGAGAAGTTACACAAAATCCATATTTTACCAAAATTGATCAGTGTTGCAAAAGCCACGATGAGTGCCCATTATACATAGTGCAACGAAAGGATTACGAAAATTTCCCAGGCCTACCGTACAAACCGCAGTTGTTTAGTAGGTGAGTTCGACGCAAATGTTTGGAAAGAAAATTGTTAGATTAGTACATTCTTTCATTAGGAGCAAAAGTGTCGTTTGAAAAACACCTTGTTCACCTTCACATCAGATTCCAAGTCATATAAGTTAATGATTTTTTACAATTCGTTGTTTAAAAATGTGTCTCTTTAGATACAGTTCATTGAAAGATCGTTACCCAAATGGTTGATAAGTTGTATGGATATGCACGCAAAGTCAACGAAAGCAGGACGGAAATAACATTTTTATAAACTCGTACTTTTGAATTCGCTATACATTAGGAACAAGAGGCTTACTACTGCCACCTAATCGACGGTTTGTTGGTTTTATTAGCGATATATTATGTGTATTATTTATTATTTATAGTAGATCACCGCACGACTGTTCTCAATTTTACAACACGTTCCACTTCGGTTTTGAACGATAATAAAGTTCTCTCTTGTTTATTCTTTATTTTACGTTTCGTCTTTGACTCATCAGTACATTGCAGTTCATGTTGAACTACCACACCACTCAGTAATTGAACATGAACCGTCAAGTAGAGGTATAGTTATCACTACTTGAGACACTTATACAGTACCGAAGCACATAGTCTTTATGAATGAAGTTCGATTTTTACACAAATTTTCCGACTTCTACGATTCGAACACTTATTACACGATTTAAATAAGTATTAAACTCACATAGATTAAAACTCAAATGTCGTGTGATTAACATTTGGATTAAATACAACTCAATCTCAATTGAACTTGTGACAAAAATTTTACGTTGTAGCATCACAGAGTGCAGACATCCAAACTTTTTTTTCGAAATAGCTTTGTAAAGCGAAGTGATTACTTTGACAAACAATCGGTAGAATTCTTATACACATTGAAATTCACTACTTGGATGTCTGTTTTCTGTGATAGCACATCAGTAAACGAACAATATGACTATCGCTGCGACATCTGCAAGTGTTTGCCTACACGCTCATCGGTTATCTGTGGTAGATCCATTCTAAATCTAAATCGCTAGGCAATGTTAGAAAACTTTTGTTCGAAAATTCATAATGATCGATTCTTTTGTTTTCTCTAGATTACGTTGCAGCTGTGATGTTCAATTCTTTTCTTGTTTACGAGATGTGGGAACATTCTTTTCGTTTGCTGTAGCATGGATCTACAGTAAAGTGCAGACCTATTGCATTGAGTACGAGTATCCAGTTATACAGTGTAAACAACAAATGTAACGATCGCAAAATGATTGTTTGTGTATGGAAAAAATGCTGTATCTTGATTATTCCAGGAGTGATGAATTCATCTTTTTTGCACGTTGCGTTGATTATCAGGTAGATTACTCTACTCCGAAGAGATGGCAATGGTTCAATATACCATATTTGAGTGCTAATCAATCGTGTTTTCCGAACGTATCGTATTGATATGAAATATTGTTGAATACAAAAAAAAGCAAAGAGAAATATAGCTTTCTAAAAACCTGTTTTAATCCACCTTTTGGTGTAATAAAGATCTTCTCATATATTCACATAATTGTATTGATTTATACCTGTTCGTTTCTAACACACGTTAGTTGCTAGTCTATCATGTGGATAAAGACGCTACCCAAGTAATTAAAAATTCTACAATTACTAAAGACATTCATTTTCTTGCTGCTTAATAGTGCTCGCAGAATTTCTGAATTGTGAACAAGTTCCGCGAAAACTTTCTCGCTGAGATTGGTTGGTGCGATGTAGGAGGAGTACCGTTGTTCTTGAGAGTTGATGATTTTTGTTGTTCCTCGTAAAGCTTACCGATTTATATAAAATAGACATACTACACTCAAATAAAAATTCACGTTCGATTTACTTGAAAAATCACGTAAAATGGTTTCAAATGTCAAATTGAATATTTTACATGACGAAAATGAATGTTATACGAACATCCCCTAAAATGAATAGAGTCATCACATAAGGTTTACGTGAATTGACCAAACGTCAAACAATCTACGTGAATTTCCAGTGTAAAAAACTCGATTTTGAAAATGGCGAACAGGGCTAAAGTGTAAGTAGTTAAATATTTGAGAAAAATGTTAATTAGTTACAGTTGTTGACTTCATCGTCCGGACCATTCCAGTATAAAAGTTTTCATGTGTTCAACTGGACCGAGCGCCTGCATGAGACCGGGAGTTTGCCCGCTCCTGCCGAAACAGGCCGTTGGTCCACCGAAAAACGAGTTCGAAATCGGTATGAAGCTAGAGATACTGGAACCATGTAATGCGACTTTAACCTGCATCGGTTGTGTTGTGGGAGTTCTCGACTCTCGACTGCAGCTTCGGTTGGATGGCAGTGACAACAAAAACAATTTTTGGAGGCTTGTCGATTTGAGATACCACGACGTTATTAGTTTATTTTTAAGCTATTGAAATTTTATACTAATTTTCTGAAATAAATGTTTTATTTTTCATGGTGTTTTTCATTTCATTGATTTATATAAACATCCGAAATCTCCCTTTTGACTTCAACCAATATATAAAATAGTAATTCTCTGGTGTCTAAATTTGATATGAACTGATAGGTAAATGGGATATGAACAATACATTACATTCTACCTATGAAACACGTAAGTTTTACAAGATTATGCATTAAACAGCTTTTAAATGCCAGTCCATTAAAATCTACGTGATCAGTTCGGGTTTACATCTCATCCAAGTCAGTCGACAAACAAAACCGCTTACGTTGGGGATAGAAGAAATCAAGTACAGTATTGGGTAGTGAACAATAGACCTCGAAAATGAGTGAACCAAACGAACAGAAGCTACCGTCGGTACGAAAGAAAACAATTATTGTTGACTTCAGACAGTGCAAAATTCGACCTTCGATACGAGAACTTGAAGGTTTGCTTAAGGAGCAAATGAATCTTGACATTAAACGTGTGCATTTACTCCAATGCAATAAGACCAATAATGTTGTTTATATCCAGTTCTATAAAGAGTTGGATGCAATCCAATTCGCTAAAGACAATAATAATGTGCACTATGTGGAGCATGAAAATATCAAGTACAACATTCCAGTATATATGGAAGATAGTGCTATAGAAGTGCGTGTGCATGATCTTCCCTCAAGCGTCAACGGTTCTTATATTCGCAAAACTATGTCCCAATACGGAGAGATTCTCTCTATCGAAGATGAAAAGTGGAGGAATTTTTTCCCCGGTATTCTAAATGGCGTACGTTTGTTACGCATGCGCTTGAGGAGGCCTATACCTTCTTATGTGACATTCGGTCAGGATACAAGAATACCGTGCAAATCATTTGTTACCTATGACAATCAGATGGCCACATGTCAATATTGCCAAAAAGCTGTTCACTACGGTAAGCCATGTAATAAACCGGACAAGGAGACAACTATACCAAAGGACAACGGTGCTTCCTTCACATCAACCCTAAGCAACCCCAGTACACCTGTGACAGTCACCAACAACAGTGAAGCATCCTCTTCAACGAAACCATCCAACGCATCCCCTATAGAACAAAGTACACCAGCTGCAGTTAACAGCTTACCATCCAACCAACCAGCAACTGCAATCAATGTACAACAAAGCGCATCTACAGCAACCAGCAACGAAATCAACAACAATACCACCGATGCGGCAATGGATGACGAGACGAACCACGAACGAAGTGTCCCTCTATCCTCGCAGGAGGAAAATGGAAGCTCCTCTCCCCCTAGAAAAAGGGTGACAACGAGATCCAATACAAAAAAAATCTTTTATTTAAAAACTCAGCTAAATCGGCCACGTAAAGCTTGTACGCAAATAGGCCTGAATAAAATATCTTTTAAATAAAAAAAAATCTACGTGAAAAGTAGGGTGGAAAATATTCACATAACTTTTCACGTAACTATAACATGATTATTATTTTGAGTGTATCTTGAGCAAAAAGTTCCCGGAATCACCACCATGTGGCGCTCTCAGTCACCCGATTAGATTTTTTTATTTTAGGTTGCCACATCTGTCATTGATTTTCTATCAAATTTACAGCTTGACACCTGGACATTTGTAAAAATTACGTTGTATTGAGTACATCTGCAATTGTGTGTGTCCTCGATTTTGTACAGTTTTCAAAATGGAATTGAATTTGCAACAACGAGTTTGCATTAAATTTAGCGTTAAAACGGTTTCAACGGTGTGACGTCATTGCAAATGTTAGAAAAGTGTTTTGGTGACGATACTCTGAACAAAACAGTCGTCTATCAGTGGCACGAACGTTATAGAAGTGGCCGTGAGTCTGTGAATGATGATGAGAGAAATAGAAGGCGATACTCACAGTTTTCATTGTTTACAAGGGTGTTGTGTATCATTAATTTCTTCCACAAGACCAGACCGTCAACGAGGGGTATTATTTGGGCGCTATGAGACGTTTGCGTTAAGCAATTCGCCGAAAAAGACCAGAATTGTGGGCAAACAACAACTTGTGGATATTGCACCACGATAACGCACTGACACAACGCCATCGTTAACCGTGAACATTTGGCTAGAAACGGTCGACTCAAGAAACCACTCCGTGGAACGCGTTTCAGCACCCGAGATGAGATCAGGGAACATTCGCAGATGGTTCAGATGGCCATACCGAAAACTGAATATAAAAAATGTTACGAGGATTGAATCAAGCGCTGACATAATTGTGTTGCAGTCGATGGGGAGTACTTTGATTTTGATGAATTTGATCGATTCTGATTAACAATCTATTTTTAATTTTCTAAATACATTTCGGGAATTTTTTGATCAAGTTAGTATGTGACAAGCGATTTACATGGAATCCTAGCAAAGATAAACTCAAGATGGAATAGTCTATGATTTTTCATACATTTAAATATAACTCCTCGATGAAATCGGTTCGCCGTCAGTCGCAGTTCAATGATTAGTGGAACCGAAACAACAAACGCCCAGTCGCTCTATGCGTCGTAACTATAATGATGTTTGTTTTCATATTAGTAACAAATCATGTTTAAATATACATAATATCGAACAATCTCACAACACTTTCTGCAGTTCTTTGTATTTGAATGTAGAAGTAATTTATTATATTCAACTAGCCTAATATTTAATTCGTTTAAGACGGTTTAATCTGCTTTAGAAGCAATCAGATTCAAAAAATTTTTACGCAAAACTTGCAAACTTTGGTTTATTTTCTTTTGGTATTGTAGCGTAATCATGGTTTTTATGCGACGCTTTTCTATGTTTATCGACGCTTTTTAACAAGGGGCTACTAAAAGTATACTATTACTGAGTTCTCGGGTTCACAATTACCGAACAAGTTTTTATTCTTTAATTTATATGGGACTACGTAATCTTGAGTTTATCTTTGGTGGTTGGTTCTGTTTGCGAAAATATCGACAGTGAAATGCGGTGTTTTGTTCCGGGATGATTCAATCGTTTTCATCATCTGCATTTAAAATGCCACCCACAGCACAATCACTCCATTATTCATAATAACTGTAATAGATTTCACAGTGCGATCCGCCAAATCCTTCCTCCAACGAAAACACAGAATCGGATGTGTGTACAATTTTCTATATTTCGACGTTACCTTGCAAGCCCTTAAAGAAGAAATGTCCAGATTTTAATTAGTGCCAAAGATTCGCCAGGCTGCGCGACAACCGGAGTAACTTAGAAGTGAAATCCCTATCTGAACTGGTCGTTTGTTTATGTATACATACTTGAACCCCGGCGCGCCATACTTAATTTCGTGAGAAAATTACCAACGCAACCAAAAATGTCTTATCACGCCACCAGTGTATCTTACATCGTGAATACCAGTGTATTTTACATCGTGGATTTTTATGTAAACTGACAGGGTCTGCCATTTTGCATTGATGAAAGACTTTCTTACGAGCTAGGTTTGAATAAGTCGAAAAACGACTCGTCGAATGGCTTACCTCAAGAGAAAAATTAATCGAGATGATGTTCATAAATTACTTGAAAGATGTATAGAATCCAAAGGTCAATACTTTGAATATAAAGAATTTTGAAAATGTGTAAATTAAGCGTTTTATTTATTTAAGACTGGTTGAATCACATCGAACTTAATGTAACATTATCCGCATACAATTCCATAAATTAGTTTTGGTTTTACTTCACATCACATCACATCAAGCAATTAAAGGTTCTACAGTATCTTTAATAATTCGCTTTCTTCCTGCTTAAAAGTACTCGACGAATTTTTAAAACTTAAATTTTCAGAAAAAGTTTCACGTGTTTTTTCTCGTTGCTTAAAAGCTGAGCAATGCCAAATCATTCCAATTTATCTGAGCTTTTGGTTGCTTGGGACATCACTTATTATATTCTAGATGTGTACAGAAAATAATTTGACATTAATATGTATCAAAATATTTATTGTTGTATGCTGAGAACATGTTCAGTTACGTGACAAATTGATGAGCTGTGAATGAGTCCACACTTTTTGTGAATTTAACATAATGAAATGAATGCGAATAGCAATTTTAAATTTGACATCAGAACTAAGTAGTCAGTCATTAAGTACTATATCAAAATCGTCGATAGTAATGATTTAAATACAGCTATTTGGTTAATCTATTGGTGAAAACTTGCCCGTACTCTGTAATCCTGCATAAACAACAAATTCTAATCAATTTAGTCTTCCATTAGAGCTTAGATTTCAGAAACCTGTTTCTCATAGGTTTCCGTAGAACTGGTAACAATGTGTGTAGTTGTTGTACGGCGTAAGCGGAACAATTCCGATTTTTTAAAACAACAAAACCTATCAAAGCAAAAAAAAATGTTATTTCAAACCATTGCACAATAATTAATATGCCACGTAGTTATCGTGAATTTCAACCAAAACGCGTTTGTTTCAAGCCAATAATAGTTGATTAAAAGTAACATTGGTTGAATTAAACCAGAATTATTATTGTTACTATATTAAAAGAAATATTAATTCCAACTATCTGGGAATCAGTTTTACAATTTTTCGGAGTATGCCATTACCGATGGAATATACAATCTTGACGACGATATATATTCGAACGCGTTGTTCCCACCTTCTTTCCAGTTAACTTAAACACACATACTTCTTCAACAATGCTGTAAGTCGAGCGAATGACGTTTATGCAATGTTTCGTGCTTTGAATGAGTAGAATGTGTCGTTTGCATCAGTTTGGGTTAGTTCGTGGTTGGAAACGTGAGTGTTTTCGCTTTGCTCTTCACCTGGTTGCTCTGCGTACGTGTGTTTTTGTTTTCTGCTGTTATTATTCGCATTCTTTTCCGCCGTGGATACCAGAGAAGAAGAAGAAGATGATGGAAATCAAGTTTGATTTTTAGGTGCATTGATGTTTTTGCTAATTGTAGCCCTTAGCGATAGTTTACAAGCTAGGTGTGCATTTTTGCGAATAGATTAATAGTGCGGTGATGATTCGTGATATCCACATGCATTTTTATGCGGTAGATGGTATAGAAAAATGAATTGAAATAGTGTATGCTGTGAATTTCGTGTGTAAATCATAACAAAAGTGGCATAAAAATTCCTTCGGAGTATGTTGGTTCTCGGTTTCATGTTGCCTTTGCCTATCTAGTTTCTTTTTCTTCGGCGTACCGGGTGCTTGTGCTATTATTGCTGTAGATTTACCGCTGTATATTGATAAAACTAAGATGAAGTGTCCAAAATATATGGAGAACTTTTACACAAGTGTTGCCAGATTTTACTACCCGCGAAGGTGTATTCATCTCTATTGGCATGCACTGAACCGATGATTGAAACTTGCATTCCTTTGGTATACATACGTAGTATCTGCATGTGGCTTGATAGTGATCTAGAAATTTAGTTTTGCAAAGAAGCTTTATTACACTTTGATGCAACCTGCAGTTAAGTTTCAAATAAAAGTCTGCCAATTTCAGAGATCAATTCAATTTGAGGAATATTTTTAATTTTAATTTATTTTCGATACTGAAATCCAAGAACGTTATATATATATATATATATATATATATATATATATATATATATATATATATATATATATATATATATATATATATATATATGTATATATATATATATATATATATATATATATATATATATATATATATATATATATATATATATATATATATATATATATATATATATATATATATATATATATATATATAATTTGGCACCTAAGTGTTTAACTGAAAATTCTTATCTAAGATTCCGTCTATATATAATCGACTAGTTGATGCAAAGTGGATAAGTGATAAGTGCTGAAACTCAAAGTTTAAAATGGGAAAATGGGAGTTCGTATATTGATGTATTGGGATTGAAAATTAGTTTGGCCTAATCGTTCGGTATGTCAGGAGGCAAACAGTGATGTGATGGCGTAAATGTATGCAGGAAAAAATCCATGATAAGATAAGCACAATTAGCTTAGGCCATCGTCATATCAGAGTGTGTCTTTCCTGTCCAAGTTTTCAATGGGTCCGACTTGTTGATTTGTAATACATTGTGGAAAAAGTGTACTGGTGTGTGAATTACGGTAAGAACTATGGTGATAGGAAAACTACAAGCATTGGAGTTTACGGACTGTCTTTTGGACAGTCCAGAATTCCGAGAAAATTTGAATCAGCATGAAAAAGAGCTGGAGAAAACAAGTCAACAAATAAAGCGGATTATCAAGGAAGTGAAGGACCTGTTGGCTGCAGCCAAAAGTAAGTAGCAGGAAATTCTGTTTTCGATTTTGATCTTAAAATTTACTTACCATACTACACTGTAGATTTTATTACTTTTAAATTATACTTATTTCTACGCTTATGGTTTCTTACTACTCAGTAAGTTCTGCGAAATTGCTTTTGCCAGATGATTTGTGCTCTTTATAACTGTGACTTTATCTAGCAAATTTGAAAATGCTTACGGTTATAGAGACATTAATGAAATTCTTGTCTATTTGTCGCTATTCTATAATATTATGTTTATCAAATTGTTACTTCTATATACAAGATATTACTCCAGGCCAACTTTAAATGGCCATAGCTTAGCCGGTTAGGTGAAATAAAAATAATGCACTAGTGTAAATAAAAGACTAAACATCAGGTTATCGTAAAGGTTGATTATGGTTATAGTAAACGGAAGGAACGAAGTAGCCCGGGGTGCACACCAACGTGATTCCTATAGTGAGTTTCTAAATTATATTCTGAACAAGTATGATAAAGACCCGAACTTATCACAACACGTATGCTCGTGCGAAATCTTGTGCGTACAGAAAAACGTAAAAACACATGAAAATTCAAACTCGTTTACGAGCATGACGTGATGTTCGAACTCGCGACTTCCTCGCCATCCGATGAGAACGCTTCAAACATACAATTATTCTTACATTTTCGAATATCTCGGAAATCTTACTGCGAGTAATCATTCGAGCACAGAAATAAATGGCAACACTGATGGACGCTTAAAAGCATACGGGCACACGGACCAGCACCGGTGACCGGGCCAAGTACATGTCTAGCAAAGAATTTATCATTTCGATAGTGGCTTAGAATCTGCAGAATACCCTTTGAAGGGATAAATGAAATGCGACAAAAAAAAACGCACCGATGGTTATTTTGATTTGTCTAAATGTGTCAAATGATAATATTTTCAATATCTATCCTATCCTTTTTTAATACTTTAAAACGTATAGGTGATATATGAAAAAAGTGAAGTAGTAAACAATTTTCGTAGTATAGGGGATAAATTGATTTATACGTTGCATAAGAACTAAATAGTATGGGTCATGAAAAAGTTAGAAATTTCCAGAAACGAAAATTGTTGACTGTTAGGAAGTCACTGCTGTGCATTTATATTAACAGTCAAAATGTTATTACCACGAAAAGTTCGCTGTAATTTTATTAAATTCGGAGTTATTTCAATTATGTGTGCAAATGAGAAAAAGCGCCGTTATATGAAAAACTGTGAAATACGCACATCGTTCTACTGCGAAAGGTGCGAAATTAAATGATCAAAGCAAAAACAAATTCGAATGACATCATGGTGCACAGCGGAGCTCTTCTCTTCCTAAACGGGCGATGGACAAATCTTCGATCGTGACCTCTTTTCACCTCACAGCTTTTTATTGGTTGTTCCAATAAAAAGTTATTTAGCAATCTGTAGTTAATTGTCACGTCATGCAGTTAATACCATGTTTTTGGCTCCTGGTAAACCTATGCTAGTGGGGGATGAAAGCCCGGACATTGGATACTGATTCAACACGTTCGCAAAAGGAAATCTGTGTCCCAACTCCGCTGGCTTCTTCCATTTCTTTTACTTGTGTTCAACCCCGTTTTGCGCCACTCGAGAACACTCAAAAGTGTTGCTATCGTGCGATTCTTTTCCGCTGATGAGTTTTAAAAACGAAAATTTCTCAGAAAGCCAGTGTTGTTTGTCCGTTACTCCATGATCCGAATCCGTTGTTGGTAGAAATCTTCGTAAAACGCGCATGTGTATGTGAGATTGGAAGACATTCGACGCCAAAAAGCTTATTTTGTTTACGTGTAGCGTTTTTGCTTACTCTTTCGTTTGCGTCAGATAAACTGCATTCGAGTATCTCATGGTCCTAATAATGAAGGTTTTATTTGAACGGAAACATCGACATCTCAAAGAATGTCTTTCGATCAAAACAAAAAAGTGTTGATAGTGTTGTTTTGGCTAAACCCGGAACCGGAGTTATTACTTATTGTGAGGTAAATAATAAAGTGCTGATCTCGCAAGCCAGTTGTCATATGTCCGAGCTTAGACTTGCAAGGATAGAATAATAGCAATTCTCTTTTACTTTTAAGTATGAATATGTAGAAAATCGGTTGAAACAGGAGGTCAAGTTTCGTATCGGAATGTACAAATCCTGATTTCGCTTGTAGTAATTATCGAGAGTCCATTGACACGTCATTCCCGTTTTTAAATAATTTTACAGCATCTCTATTACTTACAAAATCAGAAATTGTAAAAAAACGACAGCATAATAGCACTTACATAGTCGAAAAACGAGCGATATTTTATTGAATGTTCAACGAATTGCTCCGCCAACTGCCATGCTGACGTTGCTGAAACTGTTGATGATAATGATGCCGTTGCTGCTGCTGATGATTGTGATGATGCTGACGTGAGGAGGTGGAGGGTTGCACTCATTGCTATGTACCATTTGCCTCGTATCCAGCGCGATCGTGAAATGAATAGATAATAGCATTTCAAGGTACCGTGTGCGAACTTTTCTTTTTCAATGATTTATGGTTCGGCTCATTTCCGTTTTACTTGCATTGCATTTTTGTACGGTGAAAAGCTGACAAAACATTACAGAGTTGTCGCGAAAGCTTCATTAGTAATAGTGTGAAGTTTTAATTAGTTTTTTTCTAATACAGTATGTCTAAAGTCATTAAGTTATCGGAAAGCGAATGCTTTTATCTGCTAATCAGAGAGTACCGAATTTTAATCAATCGTGACCGTACTAAATAACATTTTGGGTATTTATATCATTGTTACTTATTTTGGTACAAAAAAAACCAATAATCTTCTACCACGCTTCATTCGGTAACGATAGATAATTGAAAATTAAACACCTCTGTGGTCATACTTTCTCTGTCCGTCGAAAACAGATTAGCTTCAATCAGTTTGAGTAATGTATGTGATGTTTGCTTTACTGTTCGAAATTACGTGCTCAGAGCGTGATTGTTTGTTCCTCTGTGTGTATTCGAAATGCGACACAACGCGGATCACTGAGGTTCCACTTTGTTCTCCAATGAAATGTCTAGTAGCGTCGTCAGTTCAACACCCCTAACATGGAGATTGAGAGCATGGAATGAAATGATAAACCATTATTATGTATTCCATCTAATTGCTGTATAAGCCTACTTTCTTTTGTTCACAGCACGTACTCATCTGTAGGATCGAGACATGCGATTATTTTGTACCTTTCGAATATAATGGGTGTTGGTTCTTTGGAAAAGGAAGCCAACCCCATCGCATTTGCAACCGAAGAAGCGCACGCACCTCACACATTTTCCTATAATCAGAAGTCAAACGGATGAATGAGTTGTTTCGTTGAATGAATGATCAACGAGGTGAAATTCCCGACACGAGAAAAACCACTTTTGTCAGGATGTCTCGACTGATTTTGTGCCACCTATTTATTGTTTAAAAAGGCTTAACAAAACTCTGTACATGAATCAGATGATGTGAATGTTCAGTCATGCATAATTCCACAGTGATTTTAAAATTGAAAATTGTGCCCTCAAAGATTGTCCAATAAATCACCTAAATCACGAATGGATTCCATTTTTTTTCAAAACAGCACTGAACAAGCGCATAAGCACTTCAATAAACGAACGCCATTGCTCAATACTATACATAGCTAGTAGTTATCGTGTTATTTTGTGATTGCATTGATTGATTGTTGATAAATAAAACAAATATAAGTGGTATTAAATGACTTTCGTGAGGGAACTTGAGCGTTTGGTGTCAATTCTGACTAACGCAGACCGTCCTGAAGCATATGATTGCAATCATTTGGTTAACCATGTGGAAATCTCGTTTGCTGCAGCTTCAGGACGGCAACATCATGGGATACTTTATCGAATACTTTTGAAAAGTCGAAGTATAGTGCAGCTCCGATTTTTGAAAAATATTTGTAGTAAAAATTTGTTATAAAAACGTGCTTAATCCACCTAGCAGTGAGATGATACCTTTTTTATCAATCCGCATGTGTTTTTTGCATGAACATTCTTCGGTGTTTCACAGTTTTCATGACATTATTCTAATGTTCGTCGTTTTAAGCGACAATTTGAGATTTTAATCACTCATAACTCTGTAATGTCGAAACTACAAATCGGATCGAATTTGAAACTAAAAGTGTAACAATCGATTAAACTTTCCATGATATGTCGAAGTAATCTCCACTTTAGAGTTTAGGGTAATTTATGGTACTTCCAGAGCCGGTATTCAGGAACCAGCATAACCCAAACCGATTCGTATGGCCATATGACGAATAAATTACAACAGTTTTGAGTCCAACTTTGATGCTTTTCGGGATTGTCATCTTCTATATCGGTTTGAATTTTAAAAATTCATCATCATGTCATTCGAGAACCGGAAGTCATAATTGAATAAAATTAATTAATTTTTGTATGTATGTATAAAATTAATTAATTTTGTATATAAGTTTATTTTAATTTGAATTTTTGTTTCTGAAATTTGATTAGGTTTTTTTTGAGAAAACGATTGAGCTTTGAGAAACGATTTTATACTGGAACCGGAATTCTAAAATCGGTATGGACGAAGTCAGATAAACTCACCTGAGTAGCTGTATAGTTTACGTTTCAATCAAAATATTTGAAAATCAGTGAAGACATCTTTGAGAAATCATAGCACGAATTAAATTTTTAGGTGCCTTCTGAATCGAAAACTGAATACCACTAAAACTGAAAAAAGTTATTTTTTATCGACTATCCAAATCTGCTAACCCGATAAACCTGATTAATTTATGTGGAATAGACATTTTTATACTAATCACCCTGTATCCCCGAAACCGGAAGTTGGATCTGACTGAAGAGCAAGATGTTTTATAGAATCTTGAAACTTTTCATTTGAATCTTAGATGACTCTTAGATTTCATTTGAATCTTAGATCGGTTCAGCCATCTACGAGAAGAATGAGTTACACAATTTTGATTTCGTTTCACATATCATCCTGTAGTTCCGGAACCAGAGGTCGGAACCAAACATAATTCAGGAACTTTGTTTGGGAGCATACGACTTTTCGTATGAATCTGAATTGGTAGAAAAGAAATTTTCCGAGAAAATTGAGTGAAATTTTTTGTCACACACGCATTTGCTGATCTCGACGAACTGATTCGAATGGTATATGGATGTTATGTTCTTCCAGCATTTATTGCTGTAAGTAGTTTAAAACAATATAATAAAAAAAATTCTGCCATCATCTGATTCGAATGGTATAGTTTAAATCAATATTATTATGGAATTACTTTCAACTCGAAAATGCTGCCATCTTTGCCATCATTTGGCTTACATATGCCATATTCGAACGATTATGTTGCCAAAAACGAGCCGTGCTAAAATCTGTCCGAGGCTAAATGTCATGAAAAAGGATGCTGTACACAGTCTTTTTGGTAATTAGAAACAATTGTATGTAACAGTATAAAAAATCGTGTTTTCCGTTGCTCCCAAGCATTTCTTTGTCATACAGCGCTCAAAACTCCTACTGCTGGAATAGGGGGAAAAGTCGTTTACACAAAAATTTCGATATCTCCGTTAAAAATGGACGGATTTAAACAATTTATGGCTTGTAGGATAGCTATTACCGTGCCAAATCTAAGTCTGAAAACATATTCTGTTTTCAAGGTCAATTGTGACAGATACTGTAAAAAAACTGAAAATTTTGACATAAAACTTCGTATAACTCAAAAAGTAAACATCCGATCTCAAAACTATTCAATAGCGTTTTGGGTGACGGGGAGACCTTTCATTTGCGACTGATTTGATCAAAATCGGCCTAGCCATCTCTGAGATCTCGACCTCTTAGTTGACAACACACATACAGACACACACACATACACACACACATACACACACACATACACACACACGGACATTTACTCAGTTCGTCGAGCTGAATCGATCGGTATATGTCATTCGGCCCTCCGGGCCTCGGAAAATTTTTCTAAAATTTGAGCGAATTCTATACCTATTTTTATAAAAATAGGTGTAGCTTAGCTTATAGTGGGTTAAAATAGAATTTCTAAGACTGGTAGTATGGTTGAGTGAACTTATAAAAATTAGGTAAAGGTAAAAATCCGGGTTGGCGGTTCAATGCGTAGCTGGTCTTACAAGCCGATTGCCGTATGTTCGAGCCTCGACCCAGAAGGTCTTAAGAATCGGCTGCGAAATGTGTTTGAAACATATGGCCAAATTTCACTAAAGGAATATAATACCAAGGCATTTTCCAGAGGTAAAAATATGGAAAAGTAACTCTTAAACCTAATGTAAAATCTATCACAGCTTTTGGCAATATTCGGCTGTTCTAAGGCAATAAGTTTGCAGGGTGATATGTACCAATAATTGCAGGGTGACATGCACCAAAAAGTGAAAATGATATCACTCAATTTTCTCGGAGATGGTTGAATCGATTTTCACATACTTAGATCCAAATGATAGGATTTGCGATCTCATACACAGTTCTCGAATTTCATTTGGATTCGGCTTCCGGTTCCGCAATTATAGGATAATATGCACTACAAAAATTAAAATAATGTCAGTAGTTTTTTGCTTTCTCTATAGAAAGGTATTAGAATTGCTGGAAAAACCGACTCTCGAACGGAACCTCGGAGACCCATAGTGTTATATACAATTCGACGAGATCGGAAAATGAGTCTCTCTCTCTCTCTCTCTGAGTCTCTCTCTCTGTGTACTATTGATTAAGTTCAAAGATCAAATGGCTGCAACTTCTGGTTTCGGAGTTATGTTGGTATAAGTGACGTAACCGACAAAATGCGTTGTGTTTTTACCGCGCCATTTTCTCAGAGATGGCTAAACCGATTTTAACAAGCTTAAGCTCGTTAAAAAGCTACTATTAGGTCATTGATCTTGTTCGAAGATCAAACGATTGCGACTTTGGGTTCCGACGATATGATGGTATAAGTGACGTAACCTACAAACACGTTGTTTTTTATCGCTCTAATGTATATAAAGGTGCCAATATTTTGGGATCACCTCTAATTTCGTTAAGCGCTATTGTTCAAAAGTTTGAGCACCTCGAAAAAAGTCCCCATGCAAAATTTGAGCTAAATCGGACATTGGTAAGGGGTGCTACCCGGCGGTTAAGGTTTGAAAATTTTCGATCTAGAAAAATTACCATAGGGGGGAGTACATGAGATTTCCGAAATTGAAATTTTTTTTGATGTCAAACGACTTAGAATTGCATGAAACGTCGAGATTTAGTGTCATATCAAAACAATTTTTTTTGGAAAATCGACGTCCCAGAAAGTTGATTAAAGACTGTCCCAGAAAGTATGGACGCAACCAAAAACCGCTTCCATTTTGCAATGGTTCAGAATCTGTCAATTTTTATGACTGCGTCCTGTTGTTTACACTTTTCTCTAACCACTTGTGCAGTTGTTTATTCGTTTTCATTAGTTTGTTTCAAAATACGTTGACTTTCAGCAGAACAACGTCGAAAAATTGTGTATATATGGTGCACAGAATGCGGACTGTCACTGAGAAAGATAGCAAAATTGGAAGGGGTAAGTGAAAAGCCGTGCGAAATGTAATCAGGAAGTTCGGTGAGGATAACACCTTCGAGGATAAACCGAAAACGGGTCGAAAAAAAGGTGCTGCTAACCCTCAGTTGGATAAACGTATACTGAAGGCGTTCGATCAAAAGAAGGAGGTTTCAGTTCGGGATGTGGCCAAAAAAGTGGGCACTTCGAAGTCAAATGTTCTTCGTGCTAAAGATCGTTTGAATCTTCGAACCTATAAGAAGCAGAAAAAAACAAAATGTAGTCCGAAACAAGAAGCATCGATCAGGCCGAGGGTTCGAAAGCTGTACAATACGATTATTGCTGGAAATTTGAACTGCATAATCATGGACGACGAAACCTACGTGAAACGCGATTACAAATCCTTGCCGGGACCACAATATTATACGGTGCGAGAAGGGCAAGTGTTAAACCAGTCCGAGACATCGATTGAAGTCGAAAAATTTGGTAAGAAAGCTATGGTCTGGCAAGCAATTTGTAGCTGCGATAAAATTTCAAAACCCTTCATCACCACTGCTTCAATGAACAGCGAAATATACATCAAGGAATGTTTACAAAAACGACTTCTACCCATGATTTGAAGCCACAAGGATCCTGTTGTCTTCTGGCCAGATCTTGCTTCTTGCCACTACTCGAAATCAACGGTAGAATGGTATACTACCAAAAATGTCACTTCCGTCCCAAAAGACATGAATCCACCGAACTGCCCAAAACTTCGACCAATTGAGGAATTTTGGGCATTAACGAAGGCACATCTTAGGAAACATGTCTCGGCAGCCGAAACCATTCAACAGTTCGAAAAAGATTGGAAAAAAGTGTCAAAACTTGTCGCCAAGAAGTCTGTACGAAATTTAATGAGGAACGTTCGCAAGAAGATGTGCCAGCTAGTCTACAAAGGCTAAGTAGGAAATGTTGAGAAAAATATTCTGTTTTTGTAGTCTAATATTATCAGTATATCGAATAAAATTTGAATATCTAACACTTGTGAATTATTTACAGCGAAATCGAAGTGGGTCCATACTTTTTGGGACAGTCTTTATTCGAAAATTTTTTTTTTCAAGATAACACTAAATCTCTACGTTTCATGCAATTCTTAGTCTTTTGGTATCCAAAAAAATTTTTCGATTCCGGAAATTTCATGTACTCCTACCTTTCTATGGTGATTTTTCAAGATCTATGAAAATTCCACTAAGCGGACTAAGAAGGGTTTTTTAGATTAGCATCACTCTTCTCAAAGTCAAAAATAAAAAATGAGCTCAAATTAGTGCCAGAAATTATTTTATAAAAAGATAAAAAAATCATGAGACTATTTTGAAGAAAGAGAAAGGCATTATCACATCACTAGGTGGATTAACAAGGGTTTTTCTAAGATGACTTCACCGATTTTTGCCGTCTTAGATTCAACTGAGAGATCGTTAGATACCATTCGATTTCTGGTTCCGGCGATTGGGTGCTATAAATGAAAAAGTCCAAATTTAAAAAGTATTATTTTTCATAGACAACCATGTGATGAGCATCAAATTCTTTAATTTGGTTAATAAATTTCTCTATTTTGTACATCAAGACAGTCTAGGACCAAACCAAGTTAATATCATATTTTCATAAAATCAAACATAAATTAACAGGTCTGATAGTCCCATGAAAATATCCGATTCCGACTTCCGATTCTAACATTACAAGATGATAAGTTTTCAGAATTTCAAACCGCCATAGAAAATCTTAAAATATCTTCTAAGTTGTGTTTGAAAATGTTCCAATTTGTTCTCGTTCAGATTATCTGATGGTTTAATGATCCAAATTTCACTATACCGGTATCCAGTTTTCGGATCCGGTAATTCCGGAAATAGTGGTAAAAATCTTGAAAATAAAGCTCGCTTCATTTTCTCAAATATGGTTGAATCGATTTTCGCTAACTTAAATTCAAATATATTTGAATGTAGTAGTATTATGCAAAAGAAGTCTTTAAAGCTGAGTTCTAAACTTGTTTAATTTGTAATATTTTGATTAATTTTGCTTGAACATATACGAGATGAAGAATAATTCCAGAAAGGCATCATCACACCACTATGTGGATTAAAACAGGTTTTAGTAATAGTTTTAGTCTTTATATACAGTTGTATAATGACTAGGATCTATATTTTACCATTCTAATTTGTTGATTAAAAAATGTTAGGCTTTACGGCTGTTCGAGAAAGAAGCTTTGAATGAAATTTGCTACAATGTTTTTTTTCTGTTTTACAATATTATTCGCATTTTGCTATTCTGTTTTTAATAAGGACCAATTGAGGTGAAAATGCTATTTTGAAGCAGCAATGCTTGGGAATAGTTCGTTGTTTTACATTGCGCAAGCTGGATTGTTCCTTACATGTTGATTAATACCGACAGTGATTAATATTCGACTGCGGGTATTCTTGGAATCTAAAAATATTATCATGTACTAATTGTTCCGGGTAGCCTGCTACCGAAAATGTTTTAACTTTTTATCGTGTTATGTGGTATTGTGAATTCGGTGAAAATCGTAAAACTTCGGATAACCGACTAACAGGCGAGTTGTCGTTTAGTTACATATTAATGTCGATATTGTCCAATTTATTGTGGCTATAGCCGATATTGTCTGAATGAACCAATAAAAGAACAACCACACGTCACAGTTTACGTTTTACATGAACCGTTTATTGGAAGAACGTCCTAGGAAGCAAACCAAAAAACAAAAAAAAATCCTTCCAAAGTTGTATGTTCAAATCTACTCAATCCGATAAATGTGTATTATCCGAGTATGACTTAAAACATTTTTTTCTTGCCAAACAATAATCAATAAAAAAAGTTAATCAAACTGTTTGTGTTTCAATTGTCACGTGTAGTCTATAAAATATAGTTCTGTTTCAGAACGCTGTGATTATAGGCTGCCAAAAAGCTTACTAACAGACGATGAACTGAAAGAGGCGTAGTTCCGCATTCGTGGAGAGGAAAACATCTGGTCCATAATCAATCTTTCAGAAATCCACTCCTATCATATCCAAATCCAAGTGTTGCTGTTTTGTTTATAATCTCGAAAAAATGTTTCCATTTCATCTTGCGTAAACTTATACGGGCGCTTTCCAAAAGTAACACAATAATGAGGGCTAATATTGAGATGCCTCAACTTGTTGGTCAATTGATGACAACCACGTGCCATATTACTTCCTACTCAGTGATGTGGAAGTACGCATTTCAACCATATAAATTAAGTGATATTTAAGGCCATTAAATACCAGTCGCGAGGTACGAGAAATGAAAAGTGCGAGACAGGACCATTTCAAATCTTGTTTTCCATGAAACCGTGTTCACGACAGCCCTATAAAATAGAAAATAACTTGCGGAAATACCGCCAACACAGCGTCGTCTGCAATGTACTGCAACTACTTTCCCAGTGATTAATTATGGTGAACTGTAACGTGGTTGACCGAAATGAACGAAACAGCTCTCATCTGGTCTATCTATAGCAGTGCCTATGCGATAATATGCTTTTTTCTCTTTATTTCTGGTATACGCACTTTTGCTTTTATCTTCCAAGACACGAGGGATGTGTAATGGAAAATTACTACTGTGATGAAAATAATACGCGAAAACAAGTTTCCTGCTGAATTTTTCTTTCGTTCGTTGAAGTCACTTTGAGTGATCAGCATTTATCGGCTTCCGATTTCCTATTAGTGCAGTTGTAGGCTAATCTCGATTTATCTCTGACTAAAATAAGATGCAGTTGATGAATTACCTAAGTCAGCGCTATACGCGATCTAAGTCGAATGCAGTTTGCAATTCGAGTTTCCATCACTATTTGAATAATTTTTTGTCCATAAAACAAGCTAAATGTTACAAAAATTCTATTGTTCTTAAGAATCAATTTTGATCGGAGTACTGATCCATTTAATTAGGCTTATTCAATAAAAATTTGGTTCATGGATGGATGGTTGAATTTTTATTTGAGTAGTATGATCACAAATTTACCTGAATTATTAGTAACCGGAACGGTAAAACTCGTTTCATACGTTACGAACCAAGTTCTAAGGTAAATATATGTGAAGGATCATTCCAAACGCAAACCACAAAAAATAACAATAAAAATACACAGGAATGTTACAAAGCAGTAGAATCAAATAACATTGAGTCACCAATATCCAGTTTGTTCAAGGTCACAGATAAAACATATTCTTTTCTGTCGATCGAGTGTTCAAATGCTTCAGACACGTAACCGACAAAACACCTTTTTTCTCTCCGTTCAATTTTCTCGGAGATGGTTAACCGATTTTAACAAGCTTAGGCTCGTATGAAAGCTACTAATATGTTGTGGATCAAGTTTGAAGAGAAAACTTCTGTTTCCAGTGGTATGATAGTATAAATGACGTTACCGAAAACCGCACTTTTTATATCCGCACATATTTTAGCCTTTCTCATATATTTCTATACAATCACTGTGAAAACCGACTGTTGAACCGAGGCCCGAAGGGCCGAATGTAATATACAATTCGACACAGCTCGACGAACTGAGCAAATGTCTGTGTGTGTATGAATCGATTTTCACAAACTTAGATTCAAATGAAAGGTCTTATGGTCCCATAGATCGCTGTTGAATTTTATCCCTATCCCACTCCCGATTTCGGAGTTACAGGGTGATATGCACCAAAACTAAAACAAAATGAAAAACTTGTCACTCATTTTTCTCAGAGATGGGGTGACCAATTTTTAAAAACTTTGATTCAAACGAAAGGCCTTATGGTCCCATAGAATTTATCAGATTTCCGGTTCCGAAATAACAAGGCAATACGTGCAAATCTACGAGAAAATGTGCACTCAATTTTCTCGGAAATTTCTTAACCGATTTTTACAAACTAAGATGCAAATGAAAGGTTAATAAACTCTTTAAAAGGTCCCCGAAAAGTCCATATTTGATCCAGATCTGATTTTTGGCTTCGGTAGAACAGCGTGATAAGTGAAAGAATTTCAATTTCATGAGGAATTTTTCAAAATTATGGCGAAACGAGTTGCAAATTTGTATAAAACTCACTGCGTAAATTCATCACGTTGGAAGATCTTGTTAGTTGGTGGATATATAAGACTACTTTGGGACTACTTGCCCTCGGTTTCCGGTTTCCGTAAGCAACGATAATAGTGATAAAAAGCTTCAAAACCGGAACTCACTTTGATTTCTCAGCAACGGTTGAACCGATTTCCACAAATCTTGATTAAAATAAAGCTCTCAGTTTCTTTAAAAATTATGTGCAATTTCATCCAGATCCGACTTCAGGTTCCGAAATTATAGGGCAATGAATATAAAAACTTTCAAACCGTCATACAAAATGATGCTGAATCGGTACACACCAGTGTACTAGTAGAAAAGAAACCCCTACCGCCTAGCACATAGCGTGCTTTGTTAAATTTGTATAGCGCGCAGGATTGCCACATTTAAATCTATATGAACTTGACATAACTGTTAACAAATTGAAAAGGTGTTGATAGTTTATACCAAAGTAAGATTTCATAAAAGTTTGAAATAAAAATCTTGACAGGAGCTTCTAGTGATGCTTTTGAAAATATAAGTAATATGAGAAAGGTATCATTACAACATTAGGAGAATTAAAAAAGGCAGAGCAAACACTACAGAAAGACCTTCGATCTCTTGCAAATGGCAAGTGATCGACCCGTATTTAGTTTATATTCTTCAGCTTTTGTATAGACATACTCCAGTTTGCACCCAATGCTGTTTTTCTTACCAATCGTATCCAACTTTTCTGTTTTCGGTGCCAGCCAATTACACCCTGAGGACATAGTATGATATTGCACAAATCTGAATATTTTTCCTATAGTTACATTCACTCATAAGACGTATTTGGTTTTATACGTCTATTTCTTTTAGGATAAGAAAAATGGTAATCTATGAATATTGCAAAGAATATTTCAGACGGTTTTCATGAGTGGACAACTAGAAGCCTGGATAAATGAAAGGCAATTTAAAGCCACCTTAAGGGGTTTGAATACACTCAAGCAATAGGAAAAATAAATACTTGACTTGTTTGGAATGAGTTATTACATACAAACCAATTCGCATCATCTCATTTTGCCTCTAACACAGAAGACTATAGCACCCAGTCGACACCATTCTAGTAGCGATGTCCGATACCGAGTCGATACTTTCCTTTAAGAATCGAGTATTTTTGGTATCAGAGCGATACTGTTAGTATCGATACTTTTGGTCCCGATACTTACAGTATCACAAAAGATTTAAATCAATTCCCATTACGACGGAACATTTTTTTTTGTTTCATCTATAGAGGCTTTAACCTTAAGGTCATTCGCCTCTTCAGGACAGAAGAAACCAGAACCCAGGTGGGTTCCGTGGAAGGCATCACGCTATACCCGTCCCCAATGGAACATTTTTATTTCTTCGGCTTCGACGAAGCGCCAAGTTCGCGCATGTATTGGTATGACGTGGACTAGCCGCCGTTGAAATTCGTTCTCGACAATTTCGCTTCGTCCCACGGGTGCGCTGAAAGAGAGTGCAGTGAGAGAAAACCATCAACTGAATACTGTATATGATTCTGATATGAAATTATGTTCATATGTTTGCATACGCTGTCCGTCCGAGCGGCGGCGCGAGGAAAGAGCGAAAGGGGTGTTTCTTTTTTTCAACGGAAAATTTTAATACGTTTTCTTTGTAAACCTTTTTTTTCTTGTCTTTATTACTATACACTTAGTTTCTGTTTTTTTCTAGCTTATACACTATGTACACAAACTACTGTTGGCGCATCCGAACATTCTTATTGACCAGGCTCTATTCTTCACTATACACTTAGTTTCTGTTTTTTCTAGGCTTATACAATTCTTATTGACCAGGGTCTGTTTCGCGAGTTTTTTTCTAAAAACTTGATTGACGGTCGCGACCTACGGGGAACCGACTTGAACTCACTGATTTGAACTAACTTGTCTACGGGCCGACACCCGAGACTAACGGATATTTTCCGCGAACACTCTGAGACTGACTACCTCTAACTCTTTCCAGCTATGGGTTTTTAAGCTCCTAACATTTTCTTTCGGGTGAAGCCCGATGATTTTAGTACAAGCCGAGCTTGTGCTTTTAAATAGAAAGTTCATCCAACTTTCTTACGAAGTTCTACCAAAAATTGCTGAGAGCCGCGAACCGAAACCACTGTCACTATGTCAATGACAGCGACCGGTGCCCGTGAAAAGATATTTTAGTTGTTGCTTGTCGCTTTTACGCTGACGTGAAGGCTTGCCTGAAAGGTGACTTGTTTTTCCTTCACGGTTGGGTTGCTATTCTTGCAATGCTGCAAGCTCAATGAGATTCAATGAAAGCTATTTTGTGAGGGCGCTGCATGCCCCCTTACTTACTGAGCTTGATGTTACCAAAAGGGTTATCATCAAGTCGACTGCGTTGGTTTACATTAATATGTTCGTGGTTGGGTCACAAAAATTGTTGTCTGTGTAATTACGGATGTCTAACTTGTTTTTTTTATTAAAAAACCTTCTTTTTTCCATTTTACTAACTACGTGAAATACTTTTCCTAACCTTACGCTGATCCTTGTGTGTGTGCTTCTCTGTTGCGCCATCCTTTTCCATGCTATGCTTCTATTGTTGCTTTATCTGTGGGGTGATCGAACGGTTTCTAGTCTCGGACTCTGGGTACCGTGTCGTTTTCATTCCTATATCAGTAGTGAGTAGTGATTCGTAAAGGTTGTAATATTACACGAAAAGATGCATAATTTCCTATCAGAATCATCTAAGTATTCAGTCAAGCTGATGTAATCTACTCAATACGTTGTTTTGATGTAATAATAAGTCGACGATTTTATTTTATTTTGAAATTATTGCTGCGCAATTATCAATTGATACTTACAGGTATCGACACTTTATTGCCTTTTTGATACCTATGTCTGATTCGATACCCAAAATTTTAGTATCCCGATACCCTTGGTATCGATACTTTGCCTTTCGAATACCGTCCCTAAGTTCTAGTGACCAAATGCCATCATAGGAGCAAGAGGATGCATGTGATAGGAACTTGTGAGCAGTTAGTTGTCTGATTTTTGCTGACTTTCTTTTGTTTTCGGGAATGTTTCCAAATATGCGGCATATGCACTTAAGGATCAAGAGTAAACCAAGTTAACTTGTGTTGGTAATTTGTGTATTACGTAGATTTTATTTGGTACGTATGCCATAGATCTATGTGTTAATATAAGCAGTGCACCGAGTTTATCAAAGTGGATTGCACGATTGAGTTTCAAACAATCTTTTTTCATAATAATTTATTCTCAAATGAATGTTAAGCCTGACATCTTGAGCTTGAGCGACCACCCCTGGTTGCTACTCCTTTACTGATCGGGATTAGCTGAAATTGTACAGGAAGTTTCTAGATGATCCATCCTGGGACTGGTAATTCATCCTTCAATGTACATCTTCTGGTAGCCCCAGAATTCATTTATCAGTACCGGCGCCGGCCAGGCCCGAACGTAGATCGTCTAAGGAATGGGAAGGGATGTTAGTCCAACACTTGTTGTTACTAGAGGCCGTATATACTACTGCGCACTCCACAAGTGTCACGGGAGAAGGATATTTGTTAGTAAAAATTTCAGTATTGGTATTATTCGCGCGCGACTCAGTATGTTCCGGTTTCAAGATGTTCGGATGCACCACTAAACTCATTGACTTTCCGAGTGAACGTTTCAACAATATCCTATATTGAAGTCCCGGAAAGTCTTGAGCATTTGTTCGAGGGAACTGAAGAAAAATTCGCAATACTATCGCGTAAATAATAAAAACTTCCCTATTTTTTACAAATGAAATTACGTGATACAAAATAAACGAGTGAATAGGATTTAGACAAAATAGTTGATTCATTGCATTGCCATATTCTAAACAATTGTTATAAAATCATTTTAAATCACCAAATAAAGGTCAACAGATTTCACGCGCGTCTTTATTTATTATTTATTAATCTGTATTATTTCCGCTATATTATTTTAATTACTTATTAAAATTATTAATTGGTTACATTGGTTGATCTGGGCAGCCGGCTACCGAGAAAAATATTAATTTATTGTTTGAAATATTAATTTTTTTTTTTCATAAATACGTTTATTTCATAGGCAATATACATAAGTTTTTCTTCGCCGTGGCATCCACAATACATAGTAGTTTAAACCTAATACATTTCGAATATCATATTAGTATGTTGGTACTCATTAGTTAATCTAAACACTGTTTTTATCAAGCGAGTTGCTATTTTAAATTACATTAAATAAAATACATTTATTTTGTACATGATCTTATAACTATTTCAGGATTGTTTGTATCAGTTCACCACTTATATTCAATATCCTATAGTTGGCTATTGGTTGAACTCATGGAAGAGAAAACAGTTTAACATAAAATAAAATTTAAATTGGAACTCCAATGGATTTAATGAAATGATAAAGAAGTTTCATGTATGGAAGGTCACGACAAGCAAGAATGTCGCGAACTGGGACATTGGATAGTCTACCTTGGGTACGCAAGGAATTTATTAGTTGAGATCTGACATCACGAAACTCCACGCATGTCCAAACAACATGGTCAATATCGCGGTAACCTTCGCCGCAAGCACAATGATTAGTCTCGGAAAGTCCAATTCGAAGGAGATGTGCATCTAACGTGTAGTGATTGGACATGAGTCTGGACATCACACGAATGAAATCTCTACTCACATCCAGTCCCCTGAACCATGCCTTTGTCGATATTTTAGGAATAATTGAGTGCATCCACCGACCCAGATCATCTTTATCCCAAGAAGCTTGCCAGCTGGCAAGTGTTCTTTGGCGAGACGCGCTATAGAATTCGTTGAAAGCAATCGGTCTCTCATAAATTTCACCCTCAATAGCACCACGTTTGGCTAAAATATCGGCTCTTTCATTGCCTGGAATGGAGCAATGAGCCGGAACCCAAACTATTGTGATTAGATAATTATTATTCAATATGTCGTTCAGACACTGTTTTATTTTACCCAAGAAAAACGGTTCATTTTTGCCAGCAGCGTTTGAGCGAATGGCTTCAATTGCACTCAGACTATCTGTGAAGAGGAAATAATGGTTTGGAGATAATGTGACGATTACATTCAAGCTATAATGAACTGCTGCTAACTCTGCTATATAAACAGATGCAGGTTCTTGAAGCTTGAATGAGGCCGAAACATTATTGTTGAACATACCAAACCCTGTCGCTTCTTCCATTCGCGATCCGTCCGTGTAAAACATTTTCTCAGAGTTAATATGCCTGAACTTACTTGAAAATATTTTTGGGATTTCCATAGAGCGTAGGTGGTCCGGGATTCCACGCACTTCGCGCTGCATGGATGTGTCGAAAAATAAAGTTGAGTCAGGTACATTTAGGAGGCTGACACGGATAGGAATATATCTTGAAGGGTTGATTTCCTGTGACATATGGTTAAAATATACTGTCATGAATTTTGTTTGAGATCGAAGCTCGACTAGTCGTTCGAAATTATTAATTACCATGGGATTCAGCACATCACATCTTATTAGCAGGCGTGATGAAAGCTCCCAAAATCGATCTTTTAATGGAAGAACTCCCGCCAGAACTTCAAGACTCATTGTATGTGTCGAATGCATGCAGCCTAAAGCAATTCGCAAACAACGGTACTGAATTCGCTCAAGTTTGATAATATGAGAATTTGCAGCGGAACGAAAACAAACGCATCCATATTCCATCACTGAAAGTATCGTTGTCTGATACAATTTTATTAGATCTTGCGGATGAGCACCCCACCAAGACCCTGTTATTGTTCGAAGAAAATTTACTCTTTGTTGGCATTTCGTTATCAGATACCTAATGTGTCCTCCCCACGTGCATTTGGAATCAAACCACACCCCGAGGTATTTGAAAGTCAAAACCTGTTCGATTATTCTTCCCATCATATGAAGCTGAAGTTGCGCGGGATCATGCTTTTTTGAAAAGACGACCAGCTCTGTTTTCTCCGCAGAGAATTCGATACCAAGATGAACAGCCCAAACGGACAATTTATCTAAGGTATCTTGCAATGGTTTTTGCAGATCAATAGCTTTGGATCCAGTAACTGAAACCACGCCATCATCTGCCAATTGTCTTAGTGTACATGGGGTTACTAGACAGCTGTCAATGTCATTCACGTAAAAATTATAGAGGAGCGGACTGAGGCATGAGCCTTGCGGGAGACCCATGTAGCTAATTCTGATTGTTGCCAAATCGCCATGTGAAAAATGCATGCGTTTCTCTGACAAAAGGTTGTGCAAATAATTATTTATAACCGCTGGGAGTCCATGTTGGTGGAGCTTGTCTGAAAGAACATCAATGGAAACTGAATCAAATGCTCCTTTAATGTCTAAAAATACAGATGCCATTTGTTGCTTTTGAGCGAAGGCAATTTGGATGTCAGACGAAAGTAATGCAAGGCAATCATTCGTCCCTTTATTTCTACGGAAGCCAAACTGAGTATCTGACAACAAACCGTTCGTCTCGACCCAAGTGTCGAGACGTCGTAGAATAATTTTTTCGAACAATTTTCTGATGCAGGACAACATCGCAATGGGTCTATATGAGTTGTGATTGGAAGCTGGTTTCCCCGGCTTTTGAATGGCGATAACTTTCACTTGTCTCCAGTCAGGTGGAACAATATTTTGCTCAAGAAACTTGTTGAACAATTCCAACAAACGTCTTTTTGCGAGGTCGGGCAGATTCTTCACCAAGTTGAATTTAATTCTGTCCAATCCAGGAGCGTTATTGTTACAAGACATGAGTGCTATGGAAAATTCCATCATTGAAAAGGGGCTATCAATGGAATCATCATTTGAAGAAGACTCCCTAACAATGCTATGCGTAGGAACGGAATCTGGACAAACTTTCCTCGCAAAATCAAATATCCATCGATTCGAGTACTCCTCACTCTCATTTCCTACGTTACGATTCCTCATTCGTCTGGCCGTATTCCAAAGAGTGCTCATTGAGGTTTCTCTTGACAAACCTTCCACAAAATGTCTCCAATAGCTGCATTTCTTAACCCGAAGTATGTTCTTGTACTTGGTTTCTAAAACCAAGAATTTTTCAAAATTCTGAGGAGTTCCTCCTCCTCGTTTTAAAAACGTCTTGAAAGCATTTTGTTTCGCGTGTTTAGCATCTGAGCACTCTTTGTCCCACCAAGGATTTGGAGGTCTTCTGTTAGACGATGGACCAAGAAATCGTTTGGTTTGGGCTTGTTCTGCGGCCTCCAGAATCGAACAAACGAGGAAGTCATATTCTTCAAGTGGGGGAAGCTCTTCCATTGAAGTTAAGACACTTGAAATATTACTTTGGTATTTAATCCAGTCAATATTTTTTGTCAAATCATATGGAATATTAACTGAATTAGCAATGCCTTTGTTACTGCTAATTGAGATGATGATTGGTAAATGATCGCTACCATGTAAATCAGGAAATACTTTCCAGGTGCAATCTAGTCGAATTGAAGTCGAACAAAGAGATAAATCTAATGCACTTGGACGTGCAGGAGGTCTTGGGATCCGTGTCATGCTACCCATATTTAGTACCGTCATGCTAAAATTGTCGCAAATATTATATATTAGAGATGATCTGCTATCATTGTAAACGGAACCCCACATCATTCCGTGCGAATTGAAATCTCCTAAAATCAAACGTGGAGCAGGAAGGGCTTCGACAATTTCATTAAGCTGTCGTTGTCCAACTTGAGCTCTTGGAGGAATATATACCGAAGCAATGCAAATGTCCTTTCCTTTAATGTTTATTTGACAAGCAACAACTTCTATACTAGAAGTCGAAGGAATGTTTAATCTATAAAAGGAATAACATTTCTTAATTCCTAAAAGCACTCCACCATACGGGGAGTCTCTGTCGAGACGTATAATGTTAAAGTCATTAAAATTTAAGGCTATGTTTGATGTAAGCCATGTTTCGCACAAAGCAAATACATCACATTTTTGACTATGCAACAAAACTTTAAATGAATCAAGTTTTGGCATGATGCTTCGACAATTCCACTGCAGGACAGTGATTGAATCATTTGCGGCGGATGATAAATTATCCATCAAATGATACAAAACCTGTAAGAGCTGGCCATTGAGCTGATAACTGTTTCAAAAAAGTTCTAGCTATTGGAAGGAATGCTGTTATGATGGTCTTTAGAGGTTCAGAAATATTGAATGCAGCGAAAATCCATTCTACAATTTCCGAAAATTTCAGTAATCCTGTTGGTGAATGTGAAATGGAGCCCACTGGATTATTGTCTTTTCTTGAGCTAGTTCCTGGATTGGTTTGTGAATTTGACAAACCAGGAGGCACAGTTTTTGGTTTTAAATTTGGCTTTTTAGCTTTAACACGGGGATCTTTTTTTGAAGGTATAATTTTAGGTGTCTTTTTTGGTATTTTTTGGTTTGTTAATCTCCTCTTAACAGACCCTTGAGGAGTGACAAACGAGGTATCTTCACTATTTCCGTCAGAGTCAGATTCCTCTGGCTCCGCAAGATTTGAAAAACCGTTTTCGGTTTCCAAAGGGGAGACATGTATGACCGTTTTGAGCATTTCTGCATATGTGCGCTTAGACCGTGCTTTTAAAGAAAGCTTCATTTTGTCTTTACGCAGCTTAAATGCAGCGCACACTGAAAGATCATCATGAGGGCTTTCCCCACAATAAACACATTTTTCAACATCTTTATCGCAAAGATTATCCTTATGAGGCCCTTGACATTTGATACATTTGGACTTATTACTACAGTAAGTAGCTGTATGTCCGAATTTTTTACAGTTCGTGCAATTCATAACATGCGGTACGAAAAGCCGAACAGGAAGACGAATTTTATCGATATAGACATGGCTAGGCAATGCAGATCCGGCAAATGTTACGCGAAACGAATCTGAGGGACGATAAGACTTTTTTCCATCGACAATAGATGCTGAGTACAATTGTTTGCACTCGAGTATCTTAACTCCCTCAAGCATGGAGTTTTTAAAACGGCCAACTCCATTTTTAAGTAAATCATCTGCTGTCAGACTTGCTTCAGTCACAACACCGTCAATTTCTACCTCCTTCGATGGAATGTAAACTCGATATTCAATAGCAAATAATTTACAGGTTACAATATCGTTTGCCTGTTTCAAGTCGTTAACTACAACTCGAATTTTATCTCTATTAACCTTACAGATTTCTTTAACTTCAGAGAAATGTGATGTCAAATCCTTTGTAATTTGCATCAAGTTTAAAATCTTTTCTTTTTTTCGAAGATAGACTATCCATGGCCCAGTGGTACCCTGTGGATAATGTTTAGCCCTCGGAGTATTTAAACTTTTACTAGTATCCGGAATCGGATTCGGATGATCTTCCATGAGATCATCCATTACATTAAATTTTTTTTGTAAATTAATAATACCAAAATAAAAACTTATGTTTAGTAAAATTTCAGATATAAGAAATAAAAAATAAATTAAATTAAATCTACCTTGTAGCTGATGTCTCTGTTCCTTTATCGTGAAGAACGACGTGAAGCTCTTCCAACGATTTCCAATTGGCAGTCTTTTGCTGTTTCCAATTGGCAGTCTTCTGTCGTTTACTGCTATCTCAGTTGCTCTGCCGTCGTTGTGAACACCACTGCACTTGCTGTACCTGACCCCAGGTACAGTGCTTTTGCTCTTGGTGGCGATCAAATGCGATGCTTGCAGTGTAGCACCTCGCGATATATGCCGTCTCTTTTGATCCTACGCAGCGTACAAATTCTGGTACCTGGTAGATCAGCACTGGGTTGCTTTAGCACCTCTGTGCCTTTGCACCCCTTCGTCTTCGCACCTTTATGCGATGGCACCTCTGTGACTCGTCACTTCTATGCTCTCGCACCTCTGTGTCTCTACACCTCTGTGCGTATGAACGGGATGGCCTTCGTTGCTAGCTTTCCAGTCGGGAAACGCCCCGAATATTGCGTTTGCTATGGGCAGTTTAACTACCTGAAGCTTAGAATTGTCTCGGTAGCAGCCGTTAACTCACGAGCCAGTACAATCGAAACACAACCTCTTCGCTTGAATGGTTTTTACTGAATCGTTTGAAATATTAATATCAAGTGTTTTAGTACCTGTTCAGTATATCGATATATGTTATCTCTGTTATTAACTTTGTAATATCAACGGATTTGCGCAATAGTTATAGATTATTTATTTATTTATCATTCAATTTATAATCCTGACAGACAATTAATAACATGGAAGAAGAAAACATTCCAAATAAAACTTTTTTTCGAAGTTAGACGGAAATTGATAGGTTGAATGAAGAGATAATTTAGTAAAATAGAGTAATCAGAAGTGAAACATTAAAAATATCTGATAACTAAAAGGAACAAGAAACTCCTGCAATTGTCGCCTTTTACGACATGGAAGCAGGAACCCAGTGGATCTATTCTTGGTTAATTTTTTTTCCGCCGGATTCCACACGGCATCTAAGCTGGTACTGTCCGGAGAGAGCTAATATGTACTATCAATCTCCTGGTGGACCCCAGCCCCTGTGAATGTTAAGCCTGACATCTTGGATGAAATATCAGTTTTGATAAATTTTTCACCAACGTTTTATGGAAAATTGCTTACATTTTATTTGTTTATTTGTTTATTTGTTGCTGTAAATTCCATCTGACAATAGGTGTCTTAATGAATAAAGTAAACTAAACTAAAATTCATTCAACTTAGGCTAAATTATCATGAAACACAACACGAAAAAGGTCAAGTAGCTTACGATAAAACAAATTGGACGACAAATTAAAATAAAAAACTCAGCAAACTCGTTGAATTGTCGACATATGGATCTAAATGGCTCATGCTGTTCGTATACAGTATACTGAGTTTCAAGGAGCAAGAAATTACGCTGTCGAAGAGTTCTTTCTGGAGCATACATATTGAGACGTTCGAGTAATGCGGGACAATCAACAGTACCAAGAAGCAATTTCGCTGCTTTTATGAATGTAGATTTTAATTCTTTAATAAAAAAGTTAGCAACACTGCTTCAATGCATTTGTATTAGGTTGCACTACACATAAACAAAACTGAATATTTTCTGTTACTAAAGCAGTGTTTCGGAAAAATAAATAGTTTTACGACAACATTCCATATCCATTGCCTTTCGCGTGTTAAATTAAGGGTTTCTTTTTTGCGGGTTTATTTATAGAAGGTACGTAAATCTTTATATTGCAATAATTTCTGCAAGAGAAAATCCATATAGGAATGTGTTTGATGCTAAACAAATGTGTCAGTGGAAGTAAGGTGAAACTGAAATATTTTTTCTCGAACAGTTTTAAGGAAAACGGAAGCGTTTTAGACTAAGATTTTCGCTTTTCCTGAATTGCAATTTTAAGCAGTATGAACCGATTGGTTTATTTTTCAACCATATAGAAGATTTGTTGAGTAATATCAGGAAAAGAAGCGCCGGAATTTGTTTTTACGCACACATTGTTGGCATTACTCATACGCTTGCAAAGAGTCTTGCTCCTTAAACTTTTGTGAACAACCTGAACCAATCTAAATGAATTTGTGTCAAAAATCAGTGGATAACAGTGAACTGATTTTGTTGAGTTTGATAGTTTAAAGTAGTGGTTCCCAACCTTATTTTGCGGATCTTTTTGAACCCACAAATGAAAATAAATGCACACGTAGTATCAACGAAAAAGAAAGTACACACAAGTCTTGAAAACTACAACAGGATTATTATTTTGGGAAGACAACAATATTATACCAAATTTTAAGCAACACAAAGACACCTACTGCTTGAAACACTTCCTGACAGAAAAAAAAGTTATTCATGAAAATGATTCGTGTCCCCACAAAAACTACCTTTTGGACCATTGGTTGGGAATAGCTGATTTAAGGTTTAAGGTAATAAAGTTTATATTCACACATTTCTAAAGTAATCTATAAAACAGTTTAACTAAACTAAATTTAGTTATTTAACAGACCGTATTGATTTAAATAGCGTATGAATGCGGGGACGATGGACGCAAAGCTTGTACAAATGTGAAACAAACCCAAAGTGAAATTCCCCATGGCTGTATTGTTTTAAACGAACGCTGCATTTGGTGGACAAACTATGCCATACCTGTCGTCACATCATAATAGTTGCTATTCAAATTGTAACCACGAACAGCGGACATATTCATGCAAACAAGTAATGGTAAGCCGTTTGTGTGGTTCGGATTTCGGGATGGAGTCCGAGACAAGTTGAACATTCTTCGGTCGATTTCCCTCACGCGATATGACTGTAAACTAGCGGACAGATACAACACAATACGGTGGTGGGGTTGTAGGTATTGTGCAGTTTAATGTGCGTTTTTGTTTTCTCCTAAAAGTTTATTATTCCAGACATACTTGTAAGCAACACATCTCTCCAGTCGTAAGATTAATCAAGAGTAACCTTTTTGCTTCCCTTACACGAAGTTCATTAAACCTTTCTGTTAGCGTTTTTGTACACACGAAAAATTCGCAAGTTGTTAGTGGGGATAATTTTGCATCCCAGGCTTGTGAAAAAGTCCGATAAACTTTTCGCTCGAACATTTACTCAATGAGATAATTGTTGTCTGCGATGTGATAACTAACTAACTCAGCTCTTTCTCAGCTTTTGGGCAAGGGTAAACTGTTTGTGGTGCTACGATGAAGATGAAATGAATTCAACACAGTCTTTCCCATTTACTCTCCATTATTTTTGCGCATCTCACGCAGCAATTTTGTTGTAACGTTCGCCCTTGTGGGGTCTGGTATGTGTTGCATCCATCTAACGTTATATCGGGGATTTCATTTGCTCTTCTGCATGTTCATTACTCATATTTGGATTCAATGGCATCTTGAGTCGCTGAACATCGTCTGGTTTCAAGTGTTTTATGCATATTGTCTGTAGTGATCCGAGTAATAAGTCACGTTACTGCCCTCTTATCTCAACTAAGGAGCAATATAATGCTTCGGAATTTGAATTTATTTGAATTTTCTCGATTTGCTCGACCGAACAAAGAATAGCATTTTTGCGAATATGTATATTATCGAAACTATTTTGAGTTGTGCTTATTCTTAAAGAAAAGATATGGAATTACTATAAAAAATCACTGTTTGTGACTGTCAAAATAGACTTTTCGTGACCGTAATCATCTTTTGTATTACATGACATTTGAATCAGTTTCATTAGTAATTAAAATTTCAATTACGTCAAACTAGTCAGTAAAAATTTTTACTTTGCTGGCAATGAAAGGTGATGGCTACAAATACTCTCCGAGTTTATCGTTTCCTAAAGTAGCGATCAAAAGACACATCGATTTCTCTAAGAAAATAATGAAATAATTTTCACAATCTTCTATAATTCCATTCACAAAAATTAAAAGAATTAAACTACATAACAAAAAACCTATTTAACCTAGTGGTTTAATGCTGCCTTTCTCTGTCATCAGAACAGTCTTATTACAATATTTTTTGCCTTTTTTATTCAGATAATTTCTGATACATTTTTTACGTTCGTCTTTGACTCATCAGTGCAGAGTAGTTCAAATTGTACTGCTTAACGCTAAACGTCCCGGGTTCAAACCCATAAATGGCCGAACCAGAGTTACCATATTCACCGATTTTTCTGTAAAACTACAGATTTTTTTTGCCTATTTTGTCACACAGATTCTGAACGCAGAACACAGATTTTATCAAAATTCACAGATTTCTACAGTTTTTTTATATTTCATGAAAATGGCAGATTTTCAAAATGTTTTTCACAGATTTTCACAGATTATGATCGAAAATATGGAACTCAGATAGTACAGAGATTTTTCAAGTTGAAACAAAGTTTTTTCTCTAACATGCGCATCAGCAATAAATAGTTTTTTCTCTAACCATGCGCATCAGCAATAAAACATTTTAACATGATCGTAGTCAACTGTCTGAAATAATTATCCGGGTAGGAAAAAATAATTTGACGATCACGTCACTTGCAGGATCTCCGAATATCGATCTTCGATATCGACCACAGCCAAATTTTAGTCTCGAAATCAATATTAGTCAAATTGAGTGGTTGAGAGTTTACGTCCCATATACCATTATATCACCGGAACCGTAAGAGACAGTCATTTGAACTTCAAACCTGTTCAATAAACTAATAGTAGCATTAAAACCAGTGACGTTCCGTGTCAAAATTTACGGGTTGTGCATTGATTATGTGGTATGATATCAATTAGAACAGTTCGTTGTAAGTAAAAACTAAAGATTGAGGAATGGATATTTACTGGTGTTTTCAATACAATGAAATAACGATATACTTTTAGATGGGATTTTTTTTATTAAACTTATTTCGTATTATCGACATAGTAGAAGAAATCGGCGTTCTGCACTTCGAGGAAATCAGTCAATAATTTCATCAATAAAAGTACGGGTGTGTAATGTCACAGACATAACTGGATGTCATGAATACGAATACAACTGAAACGCTTTCATCTTACTTTCGAATATCAATTAGTTGATCACTTGTATTAATTATGCCAGCTTACTTCTTATTTACTACTAGAACTTGAAACGATGCACCCAAACTAAGTCGGTGCTATATAGCAAATTAATAGAAAGTTCCTTGAACTACGAACTCCCACTGGTTGAAAAAATGACCGTATATAGTACAGTACCCAAGTAGCAATTAAAACATGTTAAAATTGGCATGTTTCACGATTATTTATTTTTGATACGTTAGACAAGAGATTTCACGTGTTTTTGTAACAAATGTGAAAATCATTCGTATTACTGTTTGTGAAACCAACTCAAAAACCTGTAAGAATTATGTTCTACCTCGGTTTTATTAACTGACTGTATACTATGTTCATTTGAACAGTTTCATTTCCGGCTTTCTCTTAACAAATATTACTGCAGTGAAACATATCATATCGTTGCGAGAAGAGTTAAGAAATACAATACAATATCAATGTTTGTTACTTGGGTAAAGTAAAATTTCGCATTGCTTTTTGGGAATATGGTAAGTGTTCCAAAAATCGAAAGAATTCAGGAATCAGGGACTGGAACTGAGCTCAAGAACTAAATTCAGAACTTAGAACATGCTCAGAATCCAATTGCAATTTAGTTTTTGAACTAGTTTCGAAACTAAATTCATTTCCGGAATCCAGTTCCAACGTGCAGGTTCTGAATTCTGTACCTGTATTCTGGAACTAAGTTGCTGAAACATAATGTTGAAACCAAATTCTTCTGCCAACGGTCGAATTCCAAAAGCACGATCTAAGCATTTGAGGTTTATACCACGTCCAGTAGATAATCGGAACTGATATGTGCTGGACTTGGATGGTAAACGACTGGACAATGCGCAATTCAGGCCCCAATGTGGTTCTTAGCCTCTTGTCCAGTAACTCCTATCCCTACCTCCCCGCGGTGCCGGCTGGGGTACGAGCAACCATAGGAAATATCGGGTAACCAACCCCGGTGGGACCTTGGTCGTATGCTGACAGGGAAGGGGGTCCTCTTTAGAGTATGTCGGAGCGTCTGTACTCCATGTTAGGAGCGGCTTCAAACAGCGTCTGTTCTGGTATCCAGCGGCTGAGTATGAAATGCTGTATCCCGTCCAGCTAAATCCAAGGTGGCAACCCCACCAACGGGATCGTCCTAGTGCTAGTTGGGACGTTAAACAGAGCAAGCACGATGATCCTCCGGCGAGACAGGGGGTTGGCGCAGGCCTAATAAGCCGCCCGTAAAACACCTATTACGAATGATACAGGAGAGAATACGACCCGGAACAATCGACATAGACCCACGCAACGAAAAAAGGACTACGATTGGAAACTTGGAACATGGAACTGCAAGTCGCTAGGTTTCGCAGGCTGCGACAGGATAATATACGACGAACTAAATCCTCGCAGCTTCGACGTCGTAGCGCTGCAGGAGCTTTGTTGGATGGGGCAGAAGGTGTGGAAAAGCGGACATCGAGCGGCTACCTTCTACCAAAGCTGTGGCACAACGAACGAGCTGGGAACTGGCATTATAGTGCTGGGCAAGATGCGTCAGCGAGTGATTGGGTGGCAGCCGATCAACGCTAGGATGTGTAAGTTGAGAATTAAAGGCCGTTTTTTTTCAATTACAGCATCATCAACGTGCACTGCCCACATGAAGGGAGACCCGAGGACGAGAAAGAAGCGTTCTACGTACAGCTGGAACAAGCCTATGACGGCTGCCCACGCAGAGACGTAAAAATTGTCATCGGGGACATGAATGCCCAGGTAGGAAGGGAGGCAATGTACCGACCGGTAATCGGGCCGAACAGCCTGCATGCCGCATCGAATAACAACGGCCAACGGTGTGTCAACTTTGCGGCCTCCCGAGGAATGGTAGTCAGAAGCACCTTCTTTCCCCGCAAGGATATCCACAAAGCTACCTGGAGATCACCTGACCAACAGACCGAAAACCAAATCGACCACGTTTTGATCGACGGAAAATTTTTCTCGAACATCAACAATGTTCGCACCTATCGCAGTGCGAATATAGATTCGGACCACTACTTGGTTGCTGTATGCATGCGCTCAAAACTTTCGACGGTGGCTACCCAACGTCGAAACCGAACGTCGCGGTTTAACATCGCGCGGCTCCGGGATACTGGAGTAGCCCAAGATTACGCGCAGCAGTTGGCAGTGGCACTACCAACGGAAGAGCAGCTTGGTGCAGCTACTCTTGAAGATGGCTGGAGAGACATCCGTTCTGGCATAGGTAGCACTGCATCAGCAATGCTAGGTACGGCGGCTCCGAACGTGAGGAACGACTGGTTCGACGACGAATGTGAACAGTTAGTGGCCGAGAAGAATGCAGCTTGGGCGAGCAAGCTGCAACACCGGACGAGAGCAAACGAGGAGCGATACAGACAGGCGCGGAACAGACTAAACTCGGTATCCCGTAGAAAAAAGCGCCAACAGGAAGACCGAGATCGCGAAGCGATGGAACAGCTGTTCCGTGCTAATGACACAAGGAAGTTCTACGAGAAGGTGAACCGTTCGCGCAGAGGCCATGTGCCACAGGCCGATATGTGCAAGGACACCAACGGGGATCTTCTCACGAACGACTGTGAGGTGATCGAGAGGTGGCGGCAGTATTTCGACGAGCACCTCAATGGCGATGTGGCGGAATACGAAAGTAGCGGCGCGGTAACGAACTTGGGAACGCGTGCGGAGGACGATAGACTGCCGGCCCCAGACCTCCAAGAAGTGGAGGAGGTGGTAAGCCGGTTGAAGAATAATAAGGCCGCTTGCGAGCTACCAAGCGAGCTACTAAAACACGGTGGTAATGCACTAGTGAAAGCACTGCACTGGGTCGTTACCAAGATCTGGGAGGACGAGATTTTACCGGAGGAATGGATGGAAGGAATCGTGTGTCCCATCTACAAAAAGGGCGATAAGCTGGATTGCTGCAATTACCGTGCGATAACTCTGTTGAACGCCGCCTACAAGGTACTCTCCCAAATCTTATGCCGTCGACTTTCACCGATTGCAAACGAATTCGTGGGACAATATCAGGCAGGATTTATGGGCGAACGCGCTACCACGGACCAAGTGTTCGCCATCCGCCAGGTGTTGCAAAAGTGCCGCGAATACAATGTGCCCACACATCACTTATTCATCGATTTCAAATCAGCCTACGACACAATCGATCGAGAACAGCTATGGAAAATCATGCACGACTACGGATTCCCGGACAAACTGATACGATTGGTCAAGGCTACGATGGATCGAGTGATGTGCGTTGTTCGAGTACCGGGGATAAACTCGAGTCCCTTCGAAACTCGCAGAGGTGATGGCCTTTCGTGTCTGCTATTCAACATTGCTTTGGAGGGTGTGATAAGAAGAGCGAGGATAGACACGAGTGGCACGATTTTCAGAAAGTCCGTCCAGCTACTTGGTTTCGCTGATGATATTGATATTATAGCACGCAACTTTGAGAAGATGGAAGATACGTACATCGGACTAAAAGCTGAGGCCAAGCGGATCGGACTAGACATCAATGTGTCAAAGACAAAGTACATGAAAGGCAGGGGCTCGAGAGAAGATAACGTCAGCCACCCATTACGAGTTCTGATTGGTGGTGATGAAATCGAAATGGTCGACGAGTTCGTGTACTTGGGCTCACTGGTGACTGCCGATAATGACACCAGCAGAGAAATTCAGAGACGCATATTGTCAGGAAATCGTGCTTACTTTGGACTGCGCAGGACGCTTCGATCGAGCAAAATTCGCCGTCGTACGAAGTTAACTATCTACAAAACGCTGATTAGACCGGTTATCCTCTACGGGCACGAGTCCTGGACAATGCTTGCGGAGGATCAACGCGCACTAGGTGTTTTTGAACGGAAGGTGTTGCGAACCATCTTCGGCGGAGTGCGGATGGAAGACGGTACGTGGAGAAGGCGAACGAACCATGAACTGCACCAGTTGCTGGGAGGACCAACCCTCGTCCAAACGGCCAAGGTCGGGCGGTTACGGTGGGCCGGGCATGTTGTTAGAATGTCGGAGAACAACCCGGTTAAAATGATCCTCGACAATGATCCGACCGGTATAAGAAGAAGAGGTGCACAGCGGGCAAGATGGAAATTGAGGATGACCTGCGGACCCTTCGCAGCTACCGAGGCTGGCGGCGAACAGCAATGAACCGAGTTGAATGGAGACGCCTCCTGTATACAGCAGAGACCCGCGTGGTCTACGACTGAAAGAGTAAGTAAGAGTATGTGCTGGACTACCTCAATACCGTCTTCCGGGCGCGAAAAAGGCAAGTAAGCGTGATGAATTTTCCTCATTATTTCCAAAAGTTTTAGAAAACTTTGTTTTTCAATTTTTTATGGTTTTCTCACGCTGTTGAAAATTTAATCACAAATTCTTGATAATATTTCCGATAGCTTGCAGAAAATATTATATTGTTGGGTTAAGTACATCAATATATATTCGCGATAAAGTTCTGCCCATTCTTCTACAGGGTAAATTTTGGAAAGGCGCCCCATAGTAAAGTAAGTCGTATTCACGACAAAACCGCTTTGACGTTGCAACTGACGTTGGAATCCGGTTTCGGAAGTACCGGAAATAGTGATCAAATACTGCGAAAAGTATCTTACTAACTTTTCTTCAAGATGACAAAACCGATTTTTACAAACTTAGATTAAAATATAAGATCTCATGGTTTCATACGGAATTTTAGTTGGATCCTAGTTCCGGTTACAGAACTACAGAGTGTTTTGATTTGTAGATTATGCAGGTTAACGCCCGAGCTAACTTTTCTGTTTCCATTCAAAGAACAGTTTTTTAAAGAATTCATTGTTTATTCACAGCAATATTTATGATGGTACGAATAATAGGCTCAATTACAGCACTAGGTAGCTAATAACAGGTTTTTATTGTGAATTTCATCATTGAGGCACCTTCTAACTTTTCCATACATCCCATACTTATTTAAACTCAAACAGTTGTTTTGGAGAGCTGCACATGGTGGGGCAAAATGTTAAAAAAATTGCACTTCAGATAAAAGGTCATAATATGATTGTTTCGAGAAGTATTTACAAAATATGAATAACAATCATAGGGAACAGTTTACCTTACAAAATGAATTTAATTATACGTATGTGTGCGTGACAATTTATTACCCGAAAAAAAAAACTTAATATATTCCTACAGAACATTCGAAATACTATTGAAGTTCGCAATAAAATATAAAATCAATAAAATTACGTGCATTGTTATAGTGGAACATTTTCGATGATTGCATTGCTGACGAATTGCCAAGGATGCGGACAAATTGATCTCATCACCACCACATGATTCAAGGAATAGTTTATTTATTTATTCATTCCTTCATCTCACCGTCTAACATCATCTGATATAAAATATACACAAGAGAATCTTCTAATATAGTCATACGAAAATCTTCTAATATAGTCCCAATCAGTGAGATTTTTATGGGTCACTGAAAACAGCTTTGGTAATGTAATTAAAAACCAAACCAATATCAGATTGGTAATAAAATCTTTCTGGTTGGATTTGAAAGAGCTGAAAAACTATCTGTTGCCAAGACCTATATTCGTAGTCAGTTTTGAATCTAGGTTACTAGTCGGTTAAACTGAAATTCGGTTTGGTTCGATCTAACATGAACTTTGTAGCAATTTAGTTCATGCTTAAATTGCATTGCGAGTAATCATCTAAATTCCATTAAAGATGCTTGTTTGAGTTGGATTAAAGACACTGCATTGGTTTCTAAGTGAAAATGACATTTGGAGCATGTCGACATCAACCGACTTGTTTTTTTCTATGTTCCAATTCTCATACTAGCGCTAATATTTTTTCATTATTGTCACAAAGGCTGTCATTAAAGGTACTGCTTGCTTTTGTTATTGCTGTAACACAGAACACTGAAACATGGACCTGGCTGGCAACAAACGAACTAGGGAGAGACAATGTTTGTTCAATGGATTGCATTATCATGAGCTGAATCTTTTTAATAGAAATGACCTTTTCCAGTGCACTTGCTTGACACTCGTTTGTCGGGCTTCAGAGAGTTGTTGATCATCACTCGTTGCTCTCAGTATCGCATATACTTGCCTGTCTGCTGTGCTAAATTGAATCTAAAGGATGAACTCATTGCGACATGTTTGTTGCTCCTTTTTATCACAGTGTTCTGTTGGCTGATGACATACTAATCGATTGTGCGACAATTAATTTGCTCGGAGTACGTTTCATTTACGGCCAGGGGATCGTCTCGAAATAGTTCCAAAGGTTATGCCATGAAAAAGTATAAAACAAGATGAAAATATTAAATAAAAAAATTTGACATATAGCATTCTCGTCTAAGTCAGTCTGCATCTGTGCTGGTTCGGGTGTGTATTTGAAATGTCTGAACGTGTTCAAAATTGCTGTTCAGCATGAATTGTCTCGACTCAGTCATCCGGATTCCACTAAGCGTACGCGTACCAGTGCCGCTTGTAACAGCAATACACAGTGCGATGATTAAAAAATACGTGACATTCCATCAATTGTCGGTTTCAAGTTCATTGTGGAAAATATGCTTCCATAGATGTACACAGTGTATACTAGAACCGTTTCGAAAATTATTACTTGCCACTGCCGTAGCCACTTTTAGTGATAATCAATGCACATACATATGAATGCAATAACAAACAGTCGAACAGATAGTTAAACGATTGTGATGACCTTGAGAAATACTTAGCCTTTTTCATGGTGATGGCAAATGTGGAATCCACTTCAACTTGTAAACAACCACGGGTGGCCAAAATGGTATAGCATTTAAAGGACTGTTCTTCACTCCTCAACGTCACCATTAGCAATTCTTCGACAGTGTACTTCACATGTAGGATACTTTAACTGAGCACTTTTCGATTCTAGTTTCCACTGGTAACATTAGCCACCGTTCCACTAATAGCTATTAAATAGCTGCGAGCTTCCGTCGTTGCGAAATGATTGGAACCATTTTCATAATTCACTTTTTCTGACAGGTCCCAGAAGGGAATGGATCACGGTGAATGTCATTTGTGGACGATTGAAAATTTATTTAGGGTTATTGTACCAATAGTCATCTCAATTGTGGAGTCACCACGTTATTTTGCGATAAAATCGAGTACAATAAACAATACTGCTGTTGTTCGAAGCGAATGCTTAAATTGTCATCTTACCTTTTTTGGCCAATGCATCGAATAGAGATAGAAGATCTAACTCTAAGTAATGCTTTAAGTATATGAGATGAATGGCGAAGATGAATTGAATTGGTGGGGTACAATTACCCTAGCCGTTGCAAAACTTAAAAAAAGCAAAACGCTGGGCAATATCTGAACGAAGTTGGAAATCATCAACTAATCAACATAATTCATACAGTCTAACAAATTCCTGTACACTAAAGCGATATAGTAATAGTTGGTAAAATGTTAATTAGTAACACACAACTAATCTGAATATATACTGGCAGAAAAAAAACTGTTTAAACAATTTACATACACACTTACGAGGGTATATCATTCTATTACATCTCTCGTGGATCAAACATCCCATGGTTCAACATTTGATAAAAAGCAAAACAACTTGTCGTAGCTGATGTATTGACAGTGATGTGCTCAGTAACATGACAATTTTCAGTTTTGTGTTTTCCTGTGGGTTTTTCTCTTCACTATTTATTATTTACTCTTTTCTCTTCACTCTTTAATCTTTGATCTTTTCATTGTTTGATTTTTGAGTTTTCTGCCTTTCCTGTATACATAGGCTATGAGTTCACTGTGAAAACCGACTTTTGAACCGAAGCCAGTAGAGCCGAGTGTCATATAGCTTTCGACTCAGTTCATCGAGCTCACAAATGCAGCAGATGTATACTAAATGTTTATTTTTCATGTTCACTGATCTCAAAGTAGCGTTTGACAAAATTCACCACAAAATACTTCTTTGTAAATTATATCGTATCGGCTTCGAAGCGCAATTCGTGTCCTGGTTAAGCTCCTATCTGATTGGAATCTGACTGACTACGAACAAATACGGGAGGGGATCATTATAATTTTCATTGTTTTCCAACGATGTCTCATGTATTGCAAATGTAGTTTTTGGGAAATGGTTACAAATTGATTTCGGCAGATGATTTAAAAATGTATCCCGCAGTTCTTACTATAGAGGATCAGATGTTTAACTCAAAGTGGTTTTTACCACTTATGTACATGTATCAGGTGTACAACTTTGCTTCCGCCGTTTTCCAATAGGTGGCTGTACCAGCTGAGGCTGGTCAAAATACATAGATGATGCCTTTAAAGTGAGTGTGTACAGTGCCTAACGAATTGTCATCGCCGTTGCAGTGATAGTTGTTCTTGTTTTCGAATTATTCACGCTCGAAAATGTCTGTTTATGTACCCAATTCTCGCCATTTGCGAGAAGTTCTACTTTTCTGTTACAATTCGAAAAAAATGCAGCTGAAGCGCATCGAATGCTCTCAGAAACTTTCGGTGATGCTGCTCTGAGTAAAAGAACGAGTCGGGAGTGGTTTCGACGTTTTAAAAATGGTGATTTCGATGTCGAAGACAAACACGGTGGTGGAAGAGAAAAAACCTTCAAAGATGAACAACTAGAAGCATTGCTTGATGAAGATTCGTACCAAACCCAAGAAGAGCTTGCTGAATCGTTGGGAGTGAGTCAGCAAGCCATTTCAAAACGTCTCAAGGCCTTGGGTATGATTCAGAAAGAAGGAAACTGGGTGCCGTACGAGTTGAAACCGAGGGACATCGAGCGCCGTTTATTTGTATGTGAGCAACTGCTTCAAAGATAAAATCGTAAGGGGTTTTTACATCGAATCGTAACCGGTGGTTCGATACGATAAACCTAAACGCAGAAAATCATGGGGAAAGCCCGGGCATGCTACTTCGTCGAAGACAAAACCGAATATTATAGTGTTTTGAAAAATCCCACAGCAGTATCAGATAGGCATCGTTACACCACTAGGTAAATTAAAACAAGTTTTTTTTTAATTTGGATAGTAGAGGATTTATCCTTTTACTTATACTTTCTGATTCTATGAAATGGAAAACGAACCCAGGTAGGCTACGTGAAAGACGATAGTCTTATCGATCACTTTATGTCCGCGTCTCGCTTAAAATGTTTTTATGACTAGTCAATTCAGATTTTATTCAGATTTGTGTCGGGTTGGCGGTTGAATGCATAGGACACTGGTCTCACAAGCCAGTTGTCGTATGTTCGAATCTCGACCTGGAAGGATTCTTAGTGTCAGTAGGATCGTAGCACTAGTCATGTAATGATTCTGTACGCTATGAATCGGCTGCAAAGTTTGTTGAAACAGAAAGGACAAATTCCACGGAATGAATGTAATGTCATGACTTTGCTTTGCAATTCAGACTTAACCAACCATAAAAATATGAATTACCAAAAATAAGGTTAAAATATAAATGTAGGCCAGATTAAAATGTAATAGCATCCATACTTCTAAAAAAGAAAAATGTTCATACATTTACCTTAAATCAAGTTTTGTATACAGTGATTAATCAAACCTGGAACGGGAAAGGTATACTGCATTCTACATACCTTTTGTCAGTTTGATTTAAATACACAGACTAACTGTGTACTGCATTTGCAACTGTGAGAACTTTTATGACTGTCCACTCTCCAGTCGACATTGGTAACTTCTCTACAAAGTAAATTTACGATGCTGTGCGCCATAGCCTAATGTTGGGATGTTGTGTACTACTGTATAACTGGTCGTCAAGCGCATAATAAAGTTGACAGTCGTTGATTCGGAGATACGGTTCAAAATGATTGCATTGTCATTCGTAGCGCTAAATAAGAAAAAAAAATGTTGGTGATTGTGTCACAAATTACTTTAGATTGATTTGTCATCGTACCCATGCATTGTTTCAAGCATGAGTTCGTTCGATAACATTGAAAATCTCGTATGGCATGCATTTCAATGTGATATCAAATCAAAAACGAAATCTATCTCAAAGCGTTTTTCAAACTTGCCAATTTTAGCAAGGAATTTTTAAAGAGCTGAACTCATATTTCAAACGTGGCGAAAGTAGAAGAACACTTGAAAATTCCAAGGGGTAGTTGGGGGCTACTCGAAAAAAGTCAATTTTGCCGGGTCTATGGGCTACCACTTCTTGCTTTGATACATATGCTTGTGTGATTTGCTCTTTTCAATTATTAATAGCTCTACTTGATGGTAAAGCAAAATGTATTATCAGTTGGCGGAAATACAACGGTCTAACGATTATTCATTTTAAACGGTATCGAAAAACTTCAGAAACTTGAATCATTTCGATTCTTGAAGAAAATGAATGAATGCCAAAAAAATCACATACTGCCTTGTGTACACGTATATCGAGTTATTTATACTGAGAATGACTCAATCAAATTACCGTATATGAATTTGGAACACAATCTGTAGAAGGTAATGCATTTGAATAATAGCTTTGGTCGTTATTACACAGCTTATGATCGATCGTCAGTTTTATATGAGCGAATTTTGTGTATAATGAAAGCTCATGGTGCCCCGGGTGTACTATGGACATAATTGTTAGGAACTTGTCGGTTTACTCACAGACAAAGAAAGCAGTTATAAATCGATTACTGTTAATTGATTATTTCTACTCACAAGTAAATCCATATATGTTCGTAGTGGGCAAGATAGGGCATCAAAAATTTCGTATTTTTTTGTATTTGTGTGTGCGGATAAGAAAATTATGCAAACTGAACAATGATGATCAATTCCTGTTGATTGTAAATATAGAAGTAAATACCTTCGTTTGAATACTGACTAGATATTCATATATTCCTGATGGTGCTGGATTTTAATATTGGCTTTATAAAACTTGATAATAATCAACATTCCCGAAACGGTGCTGAATTATTTATAAGATGCTAAGTTCTTGACCGAAACCTTCGATTCCCGAAAGAACTATGAGAACTTGACCTATGGTAAAGTATATTGTGCATATACGAAAGAAAGGCAGATCTTTTACATCTTTTTCCACAATAAGTTCAAAAAATGTTGCCTATATGCGAAATATGACTTTTCAGATAAACTTTAAGTGGCTTTCTTGGACCCTAGGCTTTGGATGATGAGTTACAGGGTGCGTACCCCCACGCTTGGCGAATGGGACTGGAAATCCATTTACACTTAACGATTTATTAATTTTAGTTTGACGTAAAGCCGCCATGACTAAGTTCAGTTTTTGCAATGACTGAGCGGAAATATGTATTGGAGAAGCCAAGTGAAAGAAAAACTAACAGAAAAGATGTATTTTTGGAAAAAGATACGCTCAGAGACAGGACTCGAACCTGCGTTCTTATGCATTCCGTGCATACGCGCTACCATTTCGCCACTCTGATCTTGTTTTAGTCACTCTAAAACGCGAAACAGACATAGTAGCAACGTACATCGAACATGGTCTACTTCCTGGCCGTCACCCGACCGATACCTCTTCTCTGTCCATCAAACACTGGTCCTCTCGCTTTATACCTATTTCTCCGATCAAGCATTGAGTAGTGTATTTATAATCGCTTGTCACCTTCTTTAATGGTGCCAGTCGCTGGCTGGACATCGTCAGCGACAGACCCCTATGAAGGTTGTATTGATTGTCTGCCCTTTCCAACCAGAAGCAGATTGTTACGGAAAATCTAGTCCTCTCGGTAGACAATCAATACAATGACATGACGCATTTATGGTTAGTCCGATACGCCTAGCTTCAGCTTTCAGTCCGATGTAGGTTTCCGTCATCTTCTCAAGGTTACGTGTCACAATATTAATATCGTCACCGAAGCCAAAAAGTTGTACGGACTTTCGGAAGATCGTGCCACTCGTGTTGTTCTTTATCATATTAAGGATAATACATAATCAACAATATAACGCCACAGTAATCGGTTTGTGAGGTTGTTGCCCGCCGTTCTTTCAGTATATTCTTCCGGTTTAGGCTACCTGTGGGATGTTGGGATAACTGTAGAGTGCGGCGAGCTGACACTTCATCCTTCGCCGTCCCACACCGTTCTCCTGCACATCGCCAAGATCGCCAAAGACTCGTCGCTTATATACTCAACTCCTTGAGTGTGGTCATGAATCAGGAATCAGGAATCAGAACAAATTGGCTCAAATGGCACGTACCCCTTGATATTTGGAGATTTGTGCCTTGCCATCAATTTGTTTTTAGCATCATTTTCCCGATATATAAGAGGGAAAGATTGAAAGGAAATGGTAAGGGTTGGACTAGGAGGATGGGAAAAATTGACGACACAAAAACACATAAAAGCAGAAGTAAATTCTGCACCCCTAAGGGATGCTGAACAATCTGGTGGGGATCACATTTAGTGGAAGCAGAAGTAAATTCTAAACCTCTACGAGGTCCCGAACAGTCTGCTGTTAATAAAATCTCCAACCCCCGAGAGGATTTAGAGATCTTATAAAAGCGACACCATTCTGCACTCCCGGAAGAATGCAGAACGATTCGCAGTATGTACGAGCAGAAGTAAATTAGGTACCCCCTAAAGGATGCCAAACAATCTGCTGAACCCTATTTAAGGTGAATACAGAAAGGATTCATTCACTCCAGGAAGAACGATGAACCATTCTGACTATAGCTTCTTACCACATTGGGTAAGAAACGAGAGAATATCCTTTAATTTTAGCTTCGCATACACAGACTCAACCATGTATTAAGAACCAAAAACCCGGATACGTAGTTGCGTCAATGCGGGACAGTTACATATCAGATGATATGAAGTACCGTAATCGCATTCACACAAATCACATGAATAATACTCAGCATGTTGAATAGTAGCCATGTGATAATTGAGTTTGCAATGTCCAGTCAGAGCTCTGACCAGAATACTGCAATGATGCTTGGAGAAATGCAGTAGACACTTTGACATTTTCAGATTTAAATCTGGTAGAAATGATTTTGTCTGAGCGCAAGTTTGCAAGCTGCGCCAGTAGCTGAAATGTTTGGATGCAGCCCAAGAACGAATCTTGTGCTTTATCCAACTAGTTGAAAGTGGTAAAACTGGTTCAGGACCAACGAAATCATTCGTTGCACCAGCTCTAGCCAACTCATCAGCCCATTCATTTCCAGTAATACCAGAATGGCCGGGTGCCCATAAGAAGTAAACAGCATTTGAAATGCTGAGGTCTTCAATTTGAGTTCGACATGCGATCACTAGATTCGATCGTGAGTCATTCGAACTGAGTGCTTTTAAGGCTGCCTGACTGTCGGAACAAAAATAAATTCGTTTACCACAGATCCTGCTGCAGTGCGGATTGTATTCCACACAGAATAGCGTAGATTTCTTCTTGGAACACAGTACAGTATCTACCAAGTGAATGAGACTGCTCCAGCCTCATTTCACGACAGTAGACACCAGCACCAGCACGACCATTCAACAGAGAACCATCCCTATAACAACCTATGTGTTCATCAAGTTGTCGTTCCAGACAACCAGACAACCATTCCTCACGAAGAGGACAGCTCACAGCTCACATCGCAATCCTTTCAAGGAAAACTGCATGTGAGAGTTAGGTCACTTGGAGTGAGTAAATACTCATCCCACATAACCATTTGAGTCCACAAGCGAGTGTGGCTGGTTGCATAATCTAATGGGTTACTGTTCCAAAGCCCTGTAACCTTAAGACGGTATGCACAAGATAATGCTTCTTGTTTTAGGAACACATGTAGTGGTTTAATGCACAGTAGCGCCTCTAGAGCAGCAGTAGGAGTTGTCGTCGCCATTAGGACCATCCTTTGGAGATGATTTAGTTATGACTGAACTGTCGCGACTTCTCCTTTCTGCCACCATACAAGACATCCATATGCTAAAATTGGTCTTACAATATTAATGTATCTGGGCTTGAGTCCCCATGATTTTCCAAAAGCTCGTCTGCATTGGCCGAAAGCCATGCAAGCTCTTTTAATCCTGAAGTCAATGTGAGCAGACCAATTCAGTTTTGAATCAAGAATAACCCCGACGTATTTAACTTGATCGACCACAGTGACCTCTGAACCGAAGAACTGTAACGGACGAGCCCCTGTGATTATCCTACGATGAGTGAAAAGCCCGGATTTACAGATAAATAAACCTGACAACACCATTGTTCAACAGATCGCAGGGCTTGTTGCATTAAATCAAAGAGTTAATCTGAAGAATACGGTGGATGAGGGGGCAATTCAACAGCTCCAAACACTGCTCAGAATCATCAATTCGTTGTTGTTTTTGATCGATTGTGAGCTCACGCCGCCCCAATTTGCCCAAAGCTTTCTCATATCCAAATATTCGTGAATAATATGTCCAACACGTTCCTTTGATATCTTTAGGGTGTCAGCTATCTCGATCAACTTCACTTTACGGTCATTGGAAATCATTTTGTGGATTTTTTTCACGTTTTCATCGGTAACAGCCTCTTTTGGACGTCCACTGCGTTCATCGTCTTCGGTGCTCATATGACCAGTACGAAATTTTGGCAAACCACTTACGAATTGTTGCTTCGCCCGGTGCAGAGTCTGGATAACACTCATCAAGCCATTTTTTGGTATCGGCGGCACTTTTTTTCATCAAAAAGTAGTGTTTCATCAACACCCCAAATTTCTTTTTCTCTATTTTTTTCACAATAACAAAAGTAGCTTCACTCAAAATGCAATATCTCACAAACTAATAATCAGACAGCTGTCAAATTTATACACGTATCTTTTGAAGGTTGGTACTAACTGAAAATGGTATGGATTTAATTCTAGTGGCGCCCTCTCATAGAAACGATACGAACTTTTCAGCCGATCTGTTATAGTTCATATTGTCTATAATTGCCCAACAGATACACTATAGTTTTTCGAATTCTTTGAATCGTTAATACTACATGGCATGAGAAGTCCCTGGCCTAACAATGAGAAAGTCGATTTTTTAACATGAAAACTGTTTTATTCTTCAGTATGTTCATTTGACCCATCGGTGCTCCAGCCTTCTTACGCCCTTTGAAAAAAAAAAACGATTTGTCAAGGCCTTCAAAACAGGTTTCCGTTTCTGCAATAACACCAGCATTCGACGAAAATTTCTTTCCCTGGAGAAACCATTTAATGGGAAGTGTCAACTCAAAAGTGCGATCAGTCTATTAAAAAACATTCTGGCAAATTGTTAATGGTTATTGGCAGAGTTTGTCTTGGGGATCGTACACGCAACTGCATTAGACATTAGAAACAATTTCTGTATTCTGTTCAGAACTAACTGTACTATCCTGATGCTTATCTCCTAAATAACTTCTGAAACGTTTCTGTATCGCACAATTAATTTTTTTGGTGATATGAGTCTATTATTCCACATACAAACTCATAAAATAAATTATATGGATCTCCTTTCATGCATAAAAAATGGAATACACTGAACCGAAAAAATGCAGTTTACAGGTTGTTCATTGGTACGTTTCATACCATTCTGACGTCAGTCGGAATAGATTCGTCAAGGAAGTGGGAGGGGAAGTGATAAATCAATACTAAACCCCGATGTACCTTGCGGATGAAGTACTTCGCGTTGCGTGGAAATTGAAAACATAAGGAAACGGAGACACTGCACCGCAAGCGTCAAACCAATCTTTCAGACCTAATTCGATCCCTTTGCGCTACGCTTAGTAAGTTAATTGAAACATACACGGTTGTTAGTAAGGGCCGACCCGATCTGCTTCTGCGGTCTACGGAGAAAGTCAATCTATCCACACCGCATAGCGATCGTGGGTCTAATTTCCAATTGCTCCAGTCACCATTGCTACAAATCGGTCAAAGAAAATGAAAATATTTAGCTCAATTGAGCACAAAAGCTTCGACTTCGTTCAAGCCTGGAAGTGATATGATCGACTCTGTTTTCACCATCGCGAAGGTCTCCGTAAACGGAGTAGTAGTGTTTCTTGCCATTCAATATTTTGAAACATTTATACTGTCTATGCTTTGTGCATTTTTACTTGGTAACTTAGCTTACGCTAATCAATTTGGCTTTATTTCAAAAATTCATGTTCAACAATTAGTGGATACAAGTATACAGTCTTTAAATTTCCAAGCCATTGAATAATGGGTAGAATTTATTATAGATTTTAAATCCTGGATGCTTGTTTGTATTTATGATTTTTTTAATTCATTAGCATTGTCGTAACTGAGACAATAATTCGTAAAATTTACTAATTTCAGCCGACATCGGCATCGAACAATGGCTCATTATGATAAAAATGTACCAAAACGTCATAGCATGAATCGAAACTCGGATTGATAAGAATGGAATGCTAACGAGCCTGCAGAGGTTACGTCATGAGCGGAAGATTAGCGAAGTTTTTGATAATATCGAATAAAATACGATGAATTGTAATGATTACTATGTATGCTTGTTAGCACATGATCACCAATTAAAAGATAAATGCGGTACTTGTCTTAGGTTACTATTTCACTTAAGTGATGATGCATTATTTGGATTTTTAGGCGATTAATCGTTGAAGTTTAAACGTTTAAGTTTTTACTGTTTATGTAGTATTTAATTATGTTTTGTTTTGATAATCTCGCCAAAGTGTATGAAGAAATTAGCCAGGTTTTGAGTGTTACAAAATATGCTTCTAGTGCCTATTTTTTTAATTAACACACTTTTCCTACACCAAGTTTACTTCTGTGTAGTGCTGAATGCTCTCGGAACTCAAAGTATGCTTTCTTTGGCCACATGTTGCCGTGGAGTTTACAAACCGTTGATGGAGAAGAAGACGTTTATTGATCCCAACCGTTGAATTTACTTTCTCTCGCTTGCGTGTATGAATACCGTTTTTTTCTCCTCAGTTCGCACCGGAATATACGGTACTGTTGCATAATAGCAACAATCTGAACCAGACGCATATCTATGATAGGTCAGTCGGTTTCTGTCCAAAATTGAAGTTGAGCGAACAGCATACACTGGATCTTTTTCCGCCCCTTTTAGCGTGCTGTGAGGAGCAGCGTGTACACGTTTTTAATAGATCTGGCACGGTCGATAGTGATTAGCTAATTTGAGTATTACCTAATCTTGCTTCGGTGGGTCAACTTTCTTTCCTGCTACCAAAAACCGGTGAATGATTCACAGTCGGAGCCAGTTGGTGTCTTCTACACATGGAAGAATAAGCATGTTTTTCCTGTGTTTCGATTTATCGATCTAATGTAATTTAAAGTCAGACCTTTATTCATATATTTGAGTGTAGTCAATCGAACAAATGATTCCAATTAGTTTGAGAGTACGTCAAAACACTCGTTTGAAGAATAATATATTGCTCCCGTTGGTTTTTTTCTCTTATACAGACAATGTTTAATGTGGGAACAGTTACGAAAAAAAAAACAAAACAAAGTGGTGGAGGTGTTGTTACTGATCACAGAAAAGAGACATTATGGAAATTTACTGAAGCGGAAATAATTACTACTTTAGATTGCTATTTCGCACAGTCGTCCAGTACAACAGATAAAAATGTGGATGGTTTAAAATTACTAAATAATGAGCGATGAGGACCATAGAGACATGCAATTTAATGGTGATGGTCAAACGTAGGACGACCAGGCTTTGATACTGAAAACTAACTCCACGACTAAAATTAAGTAGTTGGAACTCGAAAGCTCTGGATATATGTTGTAATGTTAGATCATTTATTTTTTGCGTTATTGATCTTCTTTTGACATTAAAATTGCCCTTCACTATACGAGGCCGTGTGTCAATTAAAAAATCCAAAATTAGCCGCATAACCTTTTTCTGTTATATGTTATATGTTATATTTTATGTTATCGAACGCTTATAACTCAGTCATTTGTTGATGGATTTATATATTTAACTACATTTCACTTAAACATATGAGGTAACGTGAAATAAATAAACTTCATTAGTATCCCATTGAAAAATCGGTTTGAATTAATCTATGTTTTCACGAGCCAATCACAGTTTGCTATAATGATGTCATCCTCGACCGTTCTGGACAAAACGAATCATCGCACAAAACGAAATCTATAATTATATGCACCGACATATATTTATTTCAGTAAACGCTTGACTGTGTGCGAGGCAAGTAGTTTGACTATGGAGCGAGTGGATGACGAAACTAAAAGTCACATCCATTGGCTCATAGTACTACAATCCTACTGACACTATGAATCCTTCCAGGTCGGGGCTCGAACATATGACAACTGGCTTGTAAGACCAGCGCCGTATGCATTGAACCGCCAACCCGGGGTTTTTCAGGAACAGGTAAACTAAAAACATATTGAAAACCTGCATGTTCCGGGTGCCCTCTGAACTATTTTGGTGTTACTTTACAATGCGAAACTTGACCAGCTTCTTGGCTTATATACTGACATGTAAATGGCGTGGGTGTGTAACAAACAGTATAATTGAAGTAACATTTCAATATTTCAGAAGGATTTTGTGTTTGTTTGTGCATTGAACATATGTATTTTGTCTGATATCAGGTATTAGCTAAATGAACGAATGAAATTTATAAATTTATAACGTTCCACTGGGGCTAAGGTTTCGTCGCTTCTAATTAGTTGCATCGATTAACTGACTTACACGTTGATCGCGGCTGGCAACAAAATCAGCCGAGTGTGATGACTGTTTATAAACAGACCAGTGTCATTGCAGCTATTTGTTTCGCTCGGAGGTACTCGTTGCACACAACTTTGGTTATACTTTCAGCAGATAACCCACACATAGCGTTACTTTTGTACCGCATTAGCGCATGCCGAGATAATTGTAATTCGATTCCATGATGGATGTATTGATATGCGTAGTCTAAGGCTTCGTGTTGTCAGCCGTGGCAAATACTGAGTCATGCGATACGGAAACTGCGGTAAACACAGACTTTGTTTCGTGAGGTTTTCCTCTGAAACCGCAAACACCTCTAATCGTTTTGATTGTTTTTATAAACTGAGTTGCGCTTTTTCAAATGTTAGAGTATTATTTTTTACAATATTTTAGTAACATACTTTCGACTAATTTTAAATTCTGTCATTTTTTCAGTTGTTTAATGATTAGTTATTAGTTATTAGTTACATTTTCTCATTTTTGTTAGAATATGGCGTACATTCAGTAGCTTGTGTCATTCGCACAGCATGGTAGATGGTTCTTGGTAGACAAGCAGCAATTATAAATTCTTCCACCCATTCAAGTGACACATTTTGCAGCAAGCTTCTCCATCAGAACAGATAAACAGATAATAGGAGAGAAACCATATCCACAAAGAAGTAGATTAATTTCTATTTCCGGCAAATTGTGTCAATGCGGTGACTTTATATATTTCTTGCTGAATCAGCATCCCACGTTATATGAGATATTAACATGTCGTATATATATATACGTACTCACATGTCATTTGTGATTAGCGATTTTAGTGTCATGCAATATTTGAGCAACGCGTTTCGGAATTGAACATACTTCTAAAGTGATAGTGACATTACATTGAAATGAACTAAATTGATCATACGTTACTATTATAAGCTAAGGTATTATCAGCTTGTTAAGGCTATGCCAAGAGTCAATTCACGATTGTGAAAGCCACTTATCGTATTATGTATCTACACAGTAAATAGAATTTGCAACATGTTTCCTTTCAAGCAATATACTTGTGAATAACACGCGTTAATCCATCGTTTTACTTGACCTTCTGGATATAACTGAACTTAATATTGCGGGATTTTTCGAATGAGAACATATGTTGATTGTAAGCAATAGGCTCAAGCTAGTAGCTTTCAAAGGCTATGCATTTTTTCCATCGTTCTACCAATTCACGAATACCTCATGGAAAGAACTGTTCATCTTTTGAAGCGATCCAGTAATTAAGTCATGAGTCTTGCTGCAAAATGACTTTCTTATGTCTTGATTCAATTTCACCATTTGTTTTCGGTAGCGATTATTATTCACAGTTTTCCCTGGTTAATCCCACTAAATGGACAGTATCGTTTTCTTTCTGATTTGATTAGGTTTTGCGTTCAAAGTCAATGGTTGGCCAGGGTCAACTCAAGATTTTCTAAGCTTCGGGTTTTGAAAATAACTCTGGGGACGGGTATAGCGTGATGGGTAAGTCGATGCCTTTCACTCAGCCCGCCTGGGTTCGATTCCCAACCCTGCACATAGGGTCAGAAAGTTTTTCTGGCCCGAAGAGGCGAATGACATTAATGTTAAAACCTCTATAATTGAAACAAATATAAAAATAACTCTATCTCCTTTCGTTTCATCCTTAGAAAGTAAAATTCGTTTTTCGCTTTTCGTACTGTCTATCATTTAGCTCACGAGAAATCCATTTTATCACCTTCTGAATACTTCTTATGACGTGTAGACGATTCGAAATGGCTTAGATACTAACGTTTGTCAGCCATGTGTTTTCCCTTTCTCACATAGAAAGGATATGCAATCGCTGTGAGAACTTACTTTTGAACCGAGGCGCAGAGAGCCAAGCTCGTCGAAATCGCAAAAACTGCACTTGATTTTGTTGGAGACTGCTGAATCGATTTGTACAAACTTGGACTCATAAGAAAGGTCTTACTTTTTGAATTTAATCCGGATCCGACTTCCGATTTCGGAATTGCAGGGTGATGTGAGTTAAATATTACTAAAAAAAGTACGGGTGTGTAATGTCAGAGACATAACTGGATGTCGTAAATACGAATAAAACTGACACGATTTCTTTATACTTTCGAATTCGAATTGATAGATGATCGATTGTGTGAATTGTGAAACTTTCCCCTTTTTCACTACTAGAATTTCAAACGATTTTTGACGTCGATTATCTCACTTCGGATTTGCATATTTCATTGAAAGAAATTATCGAGATGCTGTACAAGATTCATTTCTGCCTTTTAGAAGGACCGAATTGTGGAATTCTCTACGATATTTAGCACAGTTCGGAACATTTATCTCGAACGATTTTCGCTCAGCGAAAAGTGCACGAAGCAAATCAAATTATTTTGGATTTTAACTAAACTGATGATTTCTACCTTCGATTTGCAAATAAGTAATCTTAATAGTTCTTTGGATAACATTTAGAGCCATTAGAACGGCTGATTTTATATAATGTTGTCCACTTTTCGTTTCTTGTTTTCTTTTTCTCCAATGCAAAGCACCAGCAGCTGATGCAATCGTTCTTGCTTGAATTGAAACTAGCTTTGCGTACAAACCGACGCATCCGCTCGCAGTGCCAAATGATGCAAAACTGGTTTAATGCGTCTTCTCGCCTTGACGACCGGAAGGCAAATGAGAACTACGAGCTGAGCGTTTGAGGTTTGAACCACACAGAAGGTGCCGCTCTCCGATGCCGCTGTTTGAATGCGTCTTCTCGTCCCGACGCCTGCTTTCATCCAACGCACAAGAAGAAATGATCGATTTTCGACAACGGTTCCCCTTTTATAACGTTCAGTTGAAGATGTGTGCCTGACTACTAGAGATGGTCGGGTATCGGGTATTTTACCCGAAACCCGACCCGTACCCGTACCCGACGGGTTTTTGGTCGGGTACGGGTAAAATTTTTTATTTTCAATCGGGTACGGGTCGGGTACGGGTAAAAAATTTTACTGCTCACTCGGGTACGGGTCGGGTACGGGTAAATTTTTTTTTCGGATCGATTACCCGACCATTTGTACTTCACAGAAATACGTTTACACGTTGACGAGATTTTTTCATTGCAAAACAGTTCTTCCGAAAAATAATCAATTTGATTCAAGGGGTTTTGACATTCGCGCCTAGGACCAGACCTGTCAACTGGCATCTTTTTCCAGAAAAAAACTTTTTTTTTCTTCATTTAAAAAAAAGATCAATCATAGTTACGTGAAAAGTTATGTGAATAACAGATCGGCTGAAAAGTTCGTATCGTTTCTATGAGAGGGCGCCACTAGAAATAAATCCATAACCTTTTTCAGTTAGTACCAACCTTCAAAAGATACGTGTATAAATTTGACAGCTGTCTGATTATTAGTTTGTGAGATATTGCATTTTGAGTGAAGCTACTTTTGTTATTGTGATAAAAATGGAAAACAAGAATTTCGTGTGTTGATGAAACACTACTTTTTGATGAAAAAAAGTGCCGCCGATACCAAAAAATGGCTTGATGAGTGTTATCCAGACTCTGCACCGGGCGAAGCAACAATTCGTAAGTGGTTTGCAAAATTTCGACTGGTCATATGAGCACCGAAGACGATGAGCGCAGTGGACGTCCAAAAGAGGCTGTTACCGATGAAAACGTGAAAAAAATCCACAAAATGATTTTCAATGACCGTAAAGTGAAGTTGATCGAGATAGCTGACACCCTAAAGATATCAAAGGAACGTGTTGGACATATTATTCACGAATATTTGGATATGAGAAAACTTTGTGCAAAATGGGTGCTGCGTGAGCTCACAATCGATCAAAAACAACAACGAATTGATGATTCTGAGCAGTGTTTGGAGCTGTTATATCGAAATAAAACCGATTTTTTTCGTCGATATATAACAATGGACGAAACATGGCTCCATCACTTCACTCCGGAGTCCAATCGACAGTCAGCTGAGTGGACTGCACGCGATGAACCGAACCCAAAGCGTGGAAAGACTCAACAATCGGCCGGTAAGGTTATGGCGTCTGTATTTTGGGATTCGCATGGTATAATTTTCATCGACTACCTTGAATAAATAATAATTAGAGTTATTAGAGCGTTTGAAGGACGAAATTTCAAAAAACGGCCTCATTTGAAGAAGAAAAACGTTTTGTTTCATCAAGACAATGCACCGTGTCACAAGTCGATGAAAACCATGCTGAAATTGAACGAATTGGGCTTCGAATTGCTCCCTCATCCACCGTATTCTCCAGATTTGGCCCCCAGTGACTTTTTCCTGTTCTCAGACCTCAATAGAATGCTCACTGGTAAAAAATTTAGAAGCAATGAAGAGGTAATCGCTGAAACTGAGGCCTATTTTGAGGCAAAGGACAAATCGTACTACAAAAATGGTATCGAAAAGTTGGAAGATCGCTATAATCGCTGTATCGCCTCTGATGGCAATTATGTTGAATAATAAAAACGAATTTTGGCAAAAAAATGTGTGTTTCTATTAAACGATACGAACTTTTCAGCCGAACTGTTATTTCCCGCCCTACTTTGTTTATAACATATATAATAAGACACACTGCCTTAGCTCTATGATGTTGCGGTCGGAATCTACTTTTCACGTAGGTTTTAATGGACTGCTATTTTAAAGCTGTTTAATGCACAATCCAGTAAAAATTATTTGATTCATAGACTGCCCATACTCGCATATCAGTCTCATATCGATTTTCGCCAATTTTGAGTTAGCTTGAGGAATGGAGTCTTTCCTCAATATACTCTCAGAAATTGCAATGAAAGTTGAGAGTTTGTTCATTAAAATATAAAAAAATATCAACTCATTTCTGTGTCTCATATGCTAAAGTACCCGCATATCAGTCCCATTCAGTGCAAAATTTCAATAATTTCATTTGTTGCAATATTGGAACAGCAAAGGTGTATTACCGATATTTCATGTAATAATACCAAGATTTAGCATTAGGGAGCAAAGCAAAGTCTTGGCATTACATTCCTTTCGTGGAATTTGGCCTTTCTGTTTCAACAGACTTCGCAGCCGATTCTTAGTGTACAGAATCATTGCATGGCTAGTACTATGGATCCTACTGACACTAAGAATCCTTCCAGGTCGGGGCTCGAACATACGACAGCTGGCTTGTAAGACCAGCGTCCTATGCATTGAACCGCAAACCCGGGACCAGCATTAGGGAGCACAATAAATAAAAAAAATCGGAAATAAACTTTTGATCGTCTTTTTCTCAACATGCCGATTTCCCATATGGGACTGATATGCAAGGATGGATAGTATATAAAATGTAGTGTAGTACTCATATCACATTCAGATACCAGAAAACTGTTATTTTAAATATTGGTTGGAGATTTTCAAAATTTTCATAAAAATCAATAGGATTCTTACCATAAAAACATGAACAATTAATTCAGAAAATCTGCATAGAAGTTCTTCTTATTCTGCACTTCTGGGTGGTGTCACCTCACTTGAAATGACACCGATTGATGGCACAGCAAGTTGGGCTATATTGCTAGTTAATTTTCGTTTCTTTTCACTGGACAACAAGTGAAAATCTCGATGCGTGACAACGTGGAGTCGCAAAAGTAAGGGTGAAAATCTTTTCTCGCGAAATACTCAAATTTTCACAGTGTTCACTCGTTGAGGGTTCCACCGGTTCAATGGCTGTAAAAACCACCAGCTACCGATAACATCGTGGGTGTGGGTTTGTGAGGCTTACAAAACGGGCATAGTTGACAAATTAATTTAAATCAAAATCATAATTCATTTTGCTTTGTAGTAAAAAATTGTAACCAAAAAAATTTCCTACGAATGTTCAAACTACTTACACTTGAAGGACTCACTGTTCACCATTTTCAAAATTGAATTTCTCGCACCGGGAATACACGTACATGGTTTGATTCTTTGGTCAATTCACGTAAACGAACTGATAACACACTATTCATTTTAGGGGATGTTCGCATAACATTCATTTTCGTCACGTATAATATTCAATTTGACATTTGGAACTATTTTACGTGATTTTTCAAGTGATTCGAATGTCAATTTTTATTTGTGTGTCAAGATAATGAGCACGCTTACTTGTGGTTCTAAAGAATTGGATCAAAAGTCGCACTGTTTCGTAAAAACCATACCTACCCAAAATTGAATACAACGGGTATTACGACATTTTGGGTAAATATGCTTCTCGAAAAATTTGACTACTATTACTCCCTTTTGTTGACATTTGTAAATGAGTATAAAATACCAAAGACATTGAAAATCTGCAGGGTCCGCCATCTAACATTTATTTTTGAACTAGCGGTTATTTCGACATTGGTAACCTCAATGTCACTTCTGATTTGACAGAAACTTAATTGTATCCTTCCGCTGAACGAAAATGGTTTGCATGTTTAAAAAAAAGTTACATTACATTATTCATGCTTCACATTGTATTTATTTATAACAAGCATTTTAATGTATTTTTCTTACCAACTAGAGCCTGATACGGCTCGATATCTAAAACACTTTATTTTTTCCATACTGAATTTTGGTAAAATTTTTACTACTCATTCGGGTCGGGTACGGGTACAGGTAATTTTTAATCGGGTACGGGTCGGGCACGGGTAAAATTTTTTATTTTTTTTCGGGTACGGGTCGGGTACGGGTAATTTTTTTTTATTATTGATCGGGTACGGGTCGGGTACGGGTAATTTTTTTAATTTTTAATCGGGTACGGGTCGGGTACGGGTAAATTTTTTTGCTGATCACTCGGGTACGGGTCGGGTTCGGGTATAAGAATTTCTATACCCGACCATCTCTACTGACTACCTCAAAATCGTCGTCCTTGCGCGAAAAACCCAAGCAAAAGTATAGAGTTTTCCGCGTTGTTTTAAAATTTCAGAAAACTTAATTTTTGAGTTGTTTGTGATTATCTCACACTGATCAAAATATTATCCTAAATTCCTGATCATATTTTTGATGAACTAGTGAAAGAATTATGTTGCTGCCATTAATACAAGTCGAGATATTCACGATTAAGTTCTGCCCATTCTTCCATATGGCTAATTTTGAAAAGGCGCCCCATAGTAAAGTAAGTCGTATTCACGTATGCACTTAGTTTTCTCAGAGATGACGGAACCGTTTTTGACTAATTTAGATTCAGATGACGGGCCTGACCATCTCATAATTCGCTATTGAATTTCATCTTGATACGACATCCGGTTTTCGCATCGCCTTCACTCTGACAGGTTTGCTTTGATCGAATGTAACTAGCTCGCACGCGCATCCAGACGCTTCGCGTGACGCTTTCGTTCTGACAGCATCCCAAGTTATAACAAGAATTCGATGGGGGACGGGTATAGCGTGATGGGTAAATCAATGCCTTTCACGCCGCCCGCCTGGGTTCGATTCCCAACCCCGCACGTAGGGTCAGAAAGTTTTTCTAGCCCGAAGAGGCGAATGACATTAATGTTAAAGCCTCTTTAAAAAAAATCGATGGAAGCTTTTTTCAAAACAAAGTAATGAACCAACACTTCCCGCCACTGCACAGTGGTTCAAAAGCGCAATTTCACGCTCTTAATTGATAACTCATAGGATCGTGGTTTTTGAGGTACAGTATCTTCAGAAAAGTTGCTCAGAATGATAGACGCCATCTTTTGGCAAATTTTGTTTATGTGATTAATCCCCCTAAAAGTGAGATAAAAATTTTATTTTAGCTCAGGGCCAACATAGGAGATAAGTTACTTTGACAAAGTTGTGCAGAAAGGTATTTCAAACAAGTTTGCTGAAGGTACTATTCCCGTAACTTGAGTGTAATTCAAGATATAATGTATTTTCTGAAAAGGGTTTCCAAAAACCAGTTTTTGTAAGAAGACATATATATTTTCAATTTATATGAGTTTTTCATGTTATACAAAGTTTTTCATCTTTAAAAACTACACAACTTTCTCGAACATACTATGCTGCTATCATTTCAGTTTAATGAAATAGAGCAGTTTTTCATGTTTTTTTACATAAAATTCTGACTTGTCTATTATCAAAAGGCGCAGGAAGGTGCAGATGAGACTACTTACATATTAAACTGCTTCAAAAGAGCTTTCATACCGTGGTTGAATTACTCGTCTGCGATCGTCTGCAGGCGAGATATGTTCTTCCGAAAAATAATCAATTTGATTCAAGGGGTTTTGACATTCGCGCCTAGGACCAGACCTGTCAACTGGCATCTTTTTCCAGAAAAAAACTTTTTTTTTCTTCATTTAAAAAAAAGATCAATCATAGTTACGTGAAAAGTTATGTGAATAACAGATCGGCTGAAAAGTTCGTATCGTTTCTATGAGAGGGCGCCACTAGAAATAAATCCATAACCTTTTTCAGTTAGTACCAACCTTCAAAAGATACGTGTATAAATTTGACAGCTGTCTGATTATTAGTTTGTGAGATATTGCATTTTGAGTGAAGCTACTTTTGTTATTGTGATAAAAATGGAAAACAAGAATTTCGTGTGTTGATGAAACACTACTTTTTGATGAAAAAAAGTGCCGCCGATACCAAAAAATGGCTTGATGAGTGTTATCCAGACTCTGCACCGGGCGAAGCAACAATTCGTAAGTGGTTTGCAAAATTTCGACTGGTCATATGAGCACCGAAGACGATGAGCGCAGTGGACGTCCAAAAGAGGCTGTTACCGATGAAAACGTGAAAAAAATCCACAAAATGATTTTCAATGACCGTAAAGTGAAGTTGATCGAGATAGCTGACACCCTAAAGATATCAAAGGAACGTGTTGGGCATATCATTCACGAATATTTGGATATGAGAAAACTTTGTGCAAAATGGGTGCTGCGTGAGCTCACAATCGATCAAAAACAACAACGAATTGATGATTCTGAGCAGTGTTTGGAGCTGTTATATCGAAATAAAACCGATTTTTTTCGTCGATATATAACAATGGACGAAACATGGCTCCATTCACTTCGATTCCCAACCCCGCACGTAGGGTCAGAAAGTTTTTCTAGCCCGAAGAGGCGAATGACATTAATGTTAAAGCCTCTTTAAAAAAAATCGATGGAAGCTTTTTTCAAAACAAAGTAATGAACCAACACTTCCCGCCACTGCACAGTGGTTCAAAAGCGCAATTTCACGCTCTTAATTGATAACTCATAGGATCGTGGTTTTTGAGGTACAGTATCTTCAGAAAAGTTGCTCAGAATGATAGACGCCATCTTTTGGCAAATTTTGTTTATGTGATTAATCCCCCTAAAAGTGAGATAAAAATTTTATTTTAGCTCAGGGCCAACATAGGAGATAAGTTACTTTGACAAAGTTGTGCAGAAAGGTATTTCAAACAAGTTTGCTGAAGGTACTATTCCCGTAACTTGAGTGTAATTCAAGATATAATGTATTTTCTGAAAAGGGTTTCCAAAAACCAGTTTTTGTAAGAAGACATATATATTTTCAATTTATATGAGTTTTTCATGTTATACAAAGTTTTTCATCTTTAAAAACTACACAACTTTCTCGAACATACTATGCTGCTATCATTTCAGTTTAATGAAATAGAGCAGTTTTTCATGTTTTTTTACATAAAATTCTGACTTGTCTATTATCAAAAGGCGCAGGAAGGTGCAGATGAGACTACTTACATATTAAACTGCTTCAAAAGAGCTTTCATACCGTGGTTGAATTACTCGTCTGCGATCGTCTGCAGGCGAGATATGTTCTTTTCAAATATCCTTGTCCTTGACATTTGCAATGATAACGTTCATTGTATTTCAGATAAGAGTTCAGTATGTATTCGTTACCATGGAAACTCTCACAATAAAAGGTTTTTATGGACATTGAAGTCTACACATAACAAAGTTTAGTAATAATTACAGACGGTTTTTTGAAACTAACTGTCCGACGTTTTTTAAAAGGTATATAAGAAGCCACGACTTTGAAAAAAGGCAATTATCATGTCGAATTACGTTATGTCATTTTTTGATAAGTTTTTTTTCTATAGAAAAGCTCTGCGGATAAATATCCTCTATTCATCAATTAAAGTGGAGATCGATAATCGCTTGCTATATTGTACTGTTCATTTTTTTTTTATTCAATAGTATAATATATATTTTTAGGCTATTGTACTGTTCATAATGACTAAGAAGTTTCTTTTATACAGATGTCGGGGATATTATACACGCGAGCAATCCAGATCACTTATGAATCGGGATCCCACGAATTAGTAATTAGTTTCATTGGATCCTTTGGTTACAAATATTCTTAAATGGCCAAAACAGTCCAAGAAGAATCTGTCGAACGATGCTAAGAGTCTTTTAGCTGGTTAAGAACATTGTCAGCTATCATAAAATAAATACAAATAACTAAAAAATGAGTTTTGATCATACTTTTCTCTACCAGAAGATGACATAACTTAGTTCGATTTGATGATGACTTTTTTAACAGTTACTAAACGATTCAATTTATAGACTTCAATGTGCACAAAAAAAAATATTTTGTGGCAAGTACCATAGTAATGAATATATACTGAAATCTGATCTGAAATACAATGAACGTTATCATTGCAAATGTCAAGGACAAGGATATTTGAAAAGAACATATCTCGCCTGCAGACGATCGCAGACGAGTAATTCAACCACGGTATGAAAGCTCTTTTGAAGCAGTTTAATATGTAAGTAGTCTCATCTGCACCTTCCTGCGCCTTTTGATAATAGACAAGTCAGAATTTTATGTAAAAAAACATGAAAAACTGCTCTATTTCATTAAACTGAAATGATAGCAGCATAGTATGTTCGAGAAAGTTGTGTAGTTTTTAAAGATGAAAAACTTTGTATAACATGAAAAACTCATATAAATTGAAAATATATATGTCTTCTTACAAAAACTGGTTTTTGGAAACCCTTTTCAGAAAATACATTATATCTTGAATTACACTCAAGTTACGGGAATAGTACCTTCAGCAAACTTGTTTGAAATACCTTTCTGCACAACTTTGTCGAAGTAACTTATCTCCTATGTTGGCCCTAAGCTAAAATAAAATGTTTGTCTCACTTTTAGGGGGATTAATCACATAAACAAAATTTGCCAAAAGATGGCGTCTATCATTCTGAGCAACTTTTCCGAAGATACTGTATCTCAAAAACCACGATCCTATGAGTTATCAATTAAGAGCGTGAAATTGCGCTTTTGAACCATTGTGCACTGCTCTTTTCTTTGTAAGGATTTCAACATGCCACTGCTCTTTTCTTTATAAGGATTTCAACATGTGCAATGATGCCGTATATTACGCGCATATTTTCAAAAATATTACTAGAAGATTTCGTCTAAAATTTTTTTTAAACTTGAACAAAATTAGAAGCATTTTTTGTGTATAAACTAACAAACCAATTTGTAGACAGTTATGTCAAATAATAAGAATTTATACTTATTTTTCATCGTCGCACTAAGGCCGTGGATCTCGCGAATTATTTTAAATTTTAGTGAAAATTTGACAGCCGAGCGGCCCATTTCAAGGTTTGATGGAAATGTTTTGAATCCTTTTATAGAGGTCTGAAATTCGAATTTTTCTTCAAAATTCAAAAATATCCATGCTTTCAAGCAGGGTTATTTTTGACAACATCGGAATAACCGCTCGAGTGTCAAAATTGAACTAAAAGTCAAACTAATTCGCAAGATGGTCCACAGCTTGAATGACGGTTTTAAATTTTGAACACACTTTACCCCATAATTCTGGAACTGAAGGTTGAGTCCGGAATAGCAACCTATAGCACCTTTCATCTGAGCCTAAGTTTGTTGAAATCGGTCAAACCAGCCATGAGAAAAATGAGTCGACACATACATACAAACACATAAAGCCATTTTTCAACTCGATAAACTGTGTCGAATGGCATAGGACACTAGTCAACTTTTCAAGTGGTTGCAGAACCTTTCTATATGAGAAGGCAAAAAGCATACCTTTTTAGAATAAAATCGTTATCATGATTTTGTGTTAATACTAACAAGTGGTTATAAATTAAATAAAAGAGAATAATCAACGATGGCAATCGCTACAAATGGTCCCATCTGCTAATGCCGGTTTATCTGTATGAACTTTTCTTGCAATTATTTAAGCGTAAATTTCTTCTGATAAGATGGAAAGATGTAATGTAATGTAAGGGAGTAAAAAGACATGATCGTCAATGATGCAATGATGCGAGCAAAGGTGATGATGTTTTCTTCTTCCCTACCAGCACGTCCCGATGCGTATCGTTTTTGCATAGTTATTTTGTATGACGGTTTGAAAGTTTTGACACTCATCGCCCTAAAGTTTCGGAACCGAATGTCGGATCTGGATGAAATTGCTCAGTATCTTTTAAGACAATAAGAGCTTCAATTTCAACCAAGATTTGTGGAAATCGGTTTAACCGTTGCTGAGAAATCCAAGTGAATTCTGTTTTTGGAGCTTTTCTTCCCTATTAGCGTTGCTTACGGAATTAGAAACCGAGGGCTAAAATCGAAATACTGGCAAAACAGTTTGTTTTTATTCAAGAGTCAACGTATTTTGAAGAACCTCACAGTAATATTTATGAGAATATAAATAATATGAGAGAAGCATCATTACACCACCAGGTCATTTGAAACATTGTTTATCCAAAGTTCACATTTTGTAAAAGTTTCATTTGATTTTTCTATGGAACTCTTTAAATTCCAATTCCTATTCCTTGTGTCCCTCTGATTAGCAATAGAGCAGAATAAAAATCAGTTCTGTACAGGTCGAAATTCTACATAACAATTTTAATTAAATCATTTTACTGCTTCGCTGTCAAACAACCAGAGTTTATCCATTCCATAACACCAACGTTGATTTAGTTGATGTTTCTCATCAGAGGGAGGCAATGTGTCCAAAACTGTGAGTCTAATATTTTTGTGAATATATCTTCTCGAGCATGCTTTAATCATAAAAGCGATCGACGTCATCAATAGGTTTTTCATCACATATGTTTCTTATTATAGGCTTATAGCTCTTTAAATGATCGTACTAAACCAGTTTTTCCTCTCGTTCTAAAAATATTTTGCAATCAGCGTAAAACAAAACAAACCATAACTATACAGCGGTCGTTCTGCTCATTAAGATGGGCGAATCAAAAATAAAGCAAACATTTGAAAATTGACATGTGAACTATTCCGCATCTGTTGCCGGCAGTGTTAATGCAACCATTAAAAAATTGGAGAACATAATCTAATAAACAAATGAGGTCAGGGGCGCGGAGAATTCCCCAGAGCTTCCTTTTTGTCTGCTCGTTCTAAATAGCAAACCCATCGTTTGTTTACTATATAAGAGAAGCAATCGAAAATGCTTCCAACAAGTCTTGTCCCCTCCCCTCGGTCGTCTGTGAATACCGGAGCTAGCACATGCAACCCAGCCAACCACGACGCGATTAACCTAAAGCGAAACTTGAACACATCGTAGTGGTTGAAACGAGTATTTTTTGCTAGTGAAGGAGGGCACCGGGGTGCAGTGTTTAGTCGCATAACAAAACAGGTATTTGCGGCGAGTGTGAATTGACCTGCTTCACCTTTCCCTTGATCGATAGATCGATCTATGGATTGCCGTGGCTGTATTGAAAACGAGGACCGCGTTACAGGTGTTCCATAGAAAATTCCGCTGTGCATAGTGGGAAACATCTTGAATCGAATCAAACAATGGGATCAGCATGTTACATATGATAAAAAGTCTTAATTAGTCTATAATCGAAAGTGATTTTCTTATCCATGGCATTACTGAAAAAGTGGTTCCGCAATTTGATGTCCACATACGACGATTGGAAAAGTCTTAGAATTATTGCAATAGTGTAATTCGATTGGCATTATGAATTGGTCACAAACCAAAGTGTTTGCCACGAACTTTATGAGAATCGCGTGCGAGCAGAAAAAGCAATCGCTGTTAATGATGTTGGTGCGGGATTTGTTTACCTCGTTTTCTACAACGAAACCCAAACCTGTTTGCTGAATCGGTGAATCAGAAAATATTGGCAAATCTATCTTTCGAGTAGTTGATGTAATAGGAGACCATGCGGTAAGGTAGGTAAGGTTTGGATTTCGCGAATATTTCAGTATTAGATTAAGTGCAATATTATTTTTGCTAAAGTTGTCTTTTTCAAAGATTGGAATTGTTTCTTTGAAAAAATGGCCCGTAAAATACGTCGATATTACTACAAGTAATATTTTTAGTTTATTTTGCATGGATTTATTGTTGTGAGTTATTTTATAATTTAAAATTATTAATTCGATCGTAATACAACTAAAATATTTTAAAATACATATATGGAAACAAATTCTGTAATTTTAAAACTTGTTCAAATAGCACATTAAATTGTTATGCTTCATACCTATAATCACATTGAATAGTAGCTTTGTGCGCCGTATCTAAGTTGTTTGAAATTATAGTTCTGGATTTTATAACACATCATTGCTCTAACTATATATCTGAGACTCAACATGGTTTCATGTCTAACCGTTCGATGTCTACAAACTTAGTATCCTATACTTCCTTTATCATACGCTCGTTACAATAATTACTACTAGTAGATTCTATCTACACCGATTTCTCCGCTGCATTTGATACGATCAATCATCAAATTGCCATCTCAATGTTAAATAGACTCAAGGAAGTGACCTTGGACCGTTTATATTTTTATTTTGCCTTAACAATCTATATTTTTCGATCGAGTGTATGAAACTATCGTTCGCCGATGACTTCAAATTATTTCATTTCAACAAATCCACAGCTGACGCAGAATTTCTACGAGAGCAGTTGAATAATTTCACTAATTGGTGTGTTAATTTTGAACGCTTCCAAATGCTCCGTTATTTTTTAGTTGTAAACAGTTTGTAGTCAGTTTAGAATATAACATTTCACAAATTGTTCTGGAACGCTCAACGTATATGAAGAACCTCCAGGACTCTAAGCTACTTTTTAAGGAGCACATTGAGTTTACCATCTCCAATGCCTTTAAGCTACTAGAATTCATTGTCCGCGTTATTAAAGAAGTTCGCTCAACTAACTCAAAACAAACTCAACTAACTCAAAATGCCTCGATTGTCTGATCACTTTACTACCAAGACGAGATCCAACGCAGTGAAGCAATCCACCAAAAATTTGTTCGATTCGCTCTCCGTCGGCTTCCTTGGAGATACCCTTGGAACCTTCCAAGTTACCATGACAGATGCAAATTCTGGCAGCTATTCTTCAATCAAGAATAGACTGCTTCGAGCACTTACAGCTTTTACAAATAAATATCCATCGCTGTAATCTTAGAAACTATTCTTTTCTTCGCATCCTCTATACTAGAACTATTTATGGGTACAACGAGCCTTTTGCCACTGTTCCAATTAATTCGACTTTAATATATCACGAAATGTAGTCAAAAATGTTGCTATGATTACTATCTAAATAATGTTAGTTTTAGTTATTTTAGCTAATACAATATTTAAGTAAAATGTCCCATTTGGATGATAGTATGTTGACGCAAAAGAAGAGGAAGTTTTATGCCTGTTGGAGAGCAAGTTACACAGAAACTTACTCCACTTACTCCTATTTCCAAATAAACAAATAAACAATTCAATCGACTCGCGTTGCTGACGTGTCAACTGCTGGTGTGTTTAACATGCTGCGTTTTTCAAAAGAAAATTCAAAATATTATTATTTCACTTCAACAGCAATCGCATATTATGTTGCTTTAGTCCTAAATGGTACTAAAACATAGTACATTTTGAACTGCGTTAAAAAAATCGTCAGAACAATTGAAACTAATTTCATGCAACTAAAAAGATGTAATTTTTGATAGGTTTGACAAGCTTGACATGATGCTTATTCAACCGAAGAAATTTCTGTTATGTGTTGGGCTGACTTCAATGTGATATAATTTTATGTCAAAGTGTCTATTGCATTTTTCCAAGCATCATTGCAGTATTCTGGTCAGAGCTCTGACTGGACATTGCAAACTCAAATATCACATGGCTATTATTCAAAGTGCTGAGTATTATTCGTGTGATTTGTGTGAATGCGATTACGGTACATCATATCATCTGTAATTGTCCCGCATTGACAAAATACGTATGCGGGTTTTTGAGGCAGTTCCGGGGAGTTCGGTGGGTTGATGTCTTTTTCCACGAATTGTACATAATTTTTTGACAACCACTGCAGAACGGAGTTGGCGTAGTGGGCTGAAGTCAAATCCGGCCAGAAGAGAGGAGGAGCCTTATGCATTCTCTTCTTCAAACATTCTTCCTCGTACACCTTGGCGTTAATTGTGCCCTTCGTGAAGAAAATCGACGACCGCAAACCACAGGTACAAATTGCTTGCCAGACTAACACCTTCTGCCCAAACTTTTCCATCGCCGCCGTGGTGTCAGCGTCGTTCAGGTCCTGGTACACCGATTTCGTATAATATTGCGGTCCGGGCAGCGCTCGAGAGTCTTCCTTGGCGTAGGTTTCGTCGTCGATCAGGATGCATCCGTCTTTATTCTGTAGAATCCGGTTATACAGTTTTCGCGCGCTTGTTTTGGCCTGAACTTGCTGTACCAGGGACTTTGTCTGCACCTTCTGTTTCTTGTACGTTTTCAGGGAATTCCGAACTTTGATCCGTTCAATCATCCCGATGCTGGTGTTGAACTGCTTGGCCAAATCCCGCATCGACGCCGATGGGTTTTTCCTAATGTAAGTCCTGGTCGGGCTGGCTGGCCGTTTTCCTAACGGATCGGGGTAAATCCTTCATGGCCCTGTCCATTACATTAGGAAAAACCCACCGAACTTCTCGATAATATTTTTGACACTGGTGTGGTGCACTTTCACCCGTTTTGCAATTTCGTTGTACGTGACACCACTTTCAGAGCACCAAGTGTGCAACATTTTTTTTTTTCGCGTTTCCGGATCAATTCGACTCATCATTGAAACGATAAACCGTACCAAAACCAATCAATTGCGCAGCTGTTATTGACATATAAACAAACATGTCACCGCAAAACACGCTGCAAAAAATTAAGCCATTTCAGAGTAATAACTGTTTGAATGTTGCTATTTACTTATCGATACACTCCTTAGCAGATTGTTTGGCATCCTTTATGGGTGCCGAATTTACTTCTGCTCGTACATACTGTGAATCGTTTTGCATTCTTCCGGGAATGCAGAATGGTGTAGCTTTTGTAAAATCTCTAAATCCTCTCGGGAGTTGGAGGTTTTATTAACTGTGTATTTTGGCATCTGCAGATCGTTCAGTATCCTTTCGGGGGTGCAAAACGATTTGTTTCTTTATTTTTTGTTCTGTTTTCCCACCTCACCCACTTCACAATTCCCTTCCATGTTCCTTTTATCCTTTCCTTCCCAGCAGGAAATTGATGAGAAGCTACGACAAGACACAAATCACCAAATAACTAGGGGAACGTGCCACTTGAGCCAATTAGTTCTGATTCCTGAACTGGTATGTGTGGATGCAGTTCAAGAACGATTCTTGTGCTTTATCCAACTAGTTGGAAGTGGTAAAGCTGGTTCAGGACCAACGGAATCATTAAGTGCAACAGCTCTAACCAACTCATCAGCCCATTCATTTCCATTAATACCAGAATGGCCGGTTCCCCATAAGAAATAAACAGCATTTAAAGGGCTGAGGTCTTCAATCTGAGTTTGACATGCGATCACTAGATTCGACCGAGAATTATTCGAACTGAGTGCTTTTAAAGTTATTTGACTGTTGGAACAAAAGTAAATTTCTTTACCACAGATACTCTACTGAAGTGCCGATTATTTACACACAGAATCGCGTAGATTTCTGCTTCGAACACAGTACAGTATTTACCAAGTGAATGGGACAGCTCTAGTCTCATTTCACGACAGTAGACACCAGCACGACCATTCAACAGATAACCGTCCGTATAACAAACTATGTATTCATCAAGTTGCCGTTCCAAATAACCAGACAATCATTCCTCATGAACCTCCACGAACCGGATTAGTGCATTTTTTTGCAAGAACCGGATAAAAACACTTTGAATGCAAAAGCAGGACCAAAACTAAACCGATTTTTCCGAAACAAATGTTTTCATCCGGTTCTTGCATTCAAAGTTATTCTGCCGACTGCGGTTGCGGACAAAGCATGGTTTGCTAGTTTGTTACGAGCGGCCAGATCCATGCTGCGTTGCACAGCGACAGACGGCAGAAAAACTTTGAAGGTAAGGCCCGGTTAAAAACAGTTATATCGGAAGAATCGGCTAAGTTTTTTTTCCGTTTTCTGCATTCAAAGTTTTACTTTACTTTTACTTTTTAAACTAAACTTTTGACTACTAATGTTGATTACATGTTATCTCTTCAATGACTACTCAAAAGCAATACCAGGGTACTACAAACACAATTGTATGAGACCTGACCTTACAGCTCAACAGAATTTCCTGCCGATTCGATTCAGCGATTCATCGGTTTGGCGGATTATAATTTCAAATGAGTTGATGATCGCAATGTTCAAATGAGGCGATAATGTGAGTAAATGTTAATATTTCTAAGGTTATGTTTCCTACAGATGAAATAATTCACTTTTGAATTTAAGTTAATGGAAATTGGTTTATGCATCTTCGCGGAACTTAAGTGACATTATTTTCTCTTATTCTGGTATATATCATTATGTATATATATATATATATATATATATATATATATATATATATATATATATATATATATATATATATATATATATATATATATATATATATATATATATATATATATATATATATATATATATATATATATATATATATATATATATATATATATATATATATATATATATATATATATATATATATATATATATATATATATATATATATATATATATATATATATATATATATATATATATATATATATATATATATATATATATATATATATATATATATATATATATATATATATATATATATATATATATATATATATATATATATATATATATATATATATATATATATATATATATATATATATATATATATATATATATATATATATATATATATAAATAAATAAATAGATGTGATTCCGGATACGGTAGTCGGATCCAGGTGACATTCTTTGGATTCTTTGAACTTTAGATGGTACTAAATGCTTTTTGCCTTTCTCATATAGAAAGGTTATGCAATCACTGTGAACACCGACTTTTGAACCGACCACTCGACTCAGTTCGTCGAGTACGCAAAATGTCTGTGTGTGTATGTATGTATGTATGTATGTATGTATGTATGTATGTATGTGTGTATGTATGTGTGTATGTATGTGTGTATGTGTATGTATGTGTGTATGTGTGTGTATGTGCGTATGTAACGTTTTTTGCACTAACTTTTTTCATACATGGCGTGACCGATTTTCACAAACTTAGGTTCAAATGAAAGGTCCTGTGATCCCATGCGTAATTCCTGAATTTTATCCGGATCCGGAAATATAGGGTAAAGTGTGTTAAAAATTATATACCATCACTGAAAATGGGGAAAAACCTTAAAAAAATTCTAAATCGACCTTAAATCTTTTCCAATTGATAGTTTTTATCAGTAGACGGTAAAACAAGCCGATTTCGGTTATTCTTTTAAGAATCGAAGAAAATTATTTTGTAGAATACCACAGTATTATATATGATAGTATGATTGATATGAGAAAAGCATCATAACACCACTAGGTGGATTAAAACAGGTTTTTTAAATATAACTTTATGAAAATCAGTTCAGTCACGTTCGAGAAAATTGAGTGGAGATTTCTGCCTGTTTCTCGTTTGCACTTTACACCTTATGCTGCTGCCAGAGTGTAATCGTTGTATGAAGCGTCAAGACATGCGTGCGTGTTAGTTACATTTCATCAAATCAAACCTGTCAGAATGAATGCGATGTATTAACAGTACACCACATTACATTTCGTTACTTTGTTCCGCATTCCGCGCTCACTCTGGTCGCACCATTAGGAACAGTCGGATATGTCATCGTATTTCCATTGAATAAGTGAAGAATGAATATTCCTTTCCGGAAGCGGAGTTGATTTGAGACAATTATTACCCAATCTTGAAGAAATGTGATTAAATCCGTGTATTAAACCTTCATTACAATGCAGTGCGAAGCAACGTATTAACCATTTTTTTTAATATAACAATATATTTAATAAGGAACACTGCTTTAGCTCTAAGATACCGAGGGAATCCGTATTGATCATTGTTAATCTCAGCTGACAACATTAGTTAAAAATTTTCTCACTTGTTCCGTTTCTATCTTTGCAGATTTATCACGAGCACAGCGAACGCTGTCGAAAAGTTTGAATGAATTCAACTTTGAGTGCATTGGATCAACGCAGACCGATGACGAGCAGGTGATAGCAGATAGTCTTAAACAGTTTGGTAAGCTGATATCAGCGATAGAAGAAGAGCGGGATAATATGGTAAGTGTTGATTGATGGTTGATAACACAGAATAGCTAGAAAAGTCTTGAAGATGTCTCTAATTTGATGAGTATGTGTTGTAATTTTCGTGTTGTTGGTTTTAGATACAAATTAGTGAATTTTCATGTTTTAAATCAATCTCTTAGAAAATGATTTGTCAACAAATGTTACAAGTTAAAGTCACTCGCTCGCATAGGCTGCTGTCGATGCTACTTTGTACTATACAAAGTAATTACTTGTAGCTAAATCAAGTAATCTATCTATGTGTAAATTAAGTAATCTATCTATCGTTTTTCGCAGCTGGATCGGGCACACGATCAGATTGTGGGGCCATTGGAGGAGTTTCGAAAGTGTCATATAGGAGGCGTAAAAGAAAATAAAAAAAAATACGACAAAAAGACTGCCAAATTTTGCCAGGCGCAAGAAAGGTTCCTTAACATGTCCTCCAAAAAGCCAGGAGCTGCCGTTGTGGAGGTAAGTACTTTTGTTTTCCTGTGGTGTACAATTGACATTAATCATTTTGTTGGAAACTATTTTGACTGCCACTTCTTGTAAGCGACAACAAATGGTACAAATACCTATACCCGTAAGGAAAAGACTTGTACCGTCACTGAACAAATTAAAGACTAGATTAAGTAGAAGTAGAGAAGTAGAGTATAACTTCGGCAATCAACGTAAAAAACATAATTTTGGAAAATTCCATTGAACAAACAAATCCATATAAGAAAGTTATTTTATAAATTTAAAGTCGCTAGAACCTTTTGGAACAGATTTAACATTTTTATAGTTTACTTAAATAGGAGAGTTGAACCAATAGTCATCTCATTAGTCGAGTCACCGTACTATTTTGCTTTTTACTTGGCCTACAATGAACGGACTGCGTTGTAATCGGTCGATGTATATTTGCTTCGGTTCTACGAAGCAATATTACTAGAAACATAAAGAGAAAATGTGCATTACTTTTGGTATAGTGACGCGAATGTTCGACCCGATTGCACCTATTTGCATCTTATCCTTTGAGTCAATGTATTGAACAGAGATGGCATATCCCACTCTAAACTTGTGAAGTGATGGTTTTTAAGTGCTTATAACAGGTACTCAATTAACCCTAAAGCTAAATTTAGAATTATTATGAAGGAGCAGTTCCTCTAGTAAAAATAGTTAAACTCAGTAAAACAGTCAGAGATTGTCGTCGATTATTGAACTTAGTGTGAGCTTTTGGAAATGACATACTTCTAGCTTCAATAGTAAAATTACTTTAATGAACTTCTGCTGAACTTCGATGCTAGCAAAAGCTTGTTATTTAACTTTTTAGGCTTAGCATTCTGTTTATTAACTATGAAATATTTAGAACAGTAGATAGTGAGTTTTGAAATTTGATCAATATCTAACGAGAAAAACAGATTGGAAAAATGATGTGCGAATACAACTATGTAATGAAAACCGCGGAAAAGTACCCCCAGAGACGGGATTCGAACCCGTAGCTCTTTTCCGTGGCTATTGTTTTGCCAATTAAACTACCCTGCATGTAAAGCACATGAAGAAACAGCCCAATTGACTAGAATAACCGAACATCTTCGCTGTGGTCGGGTGCCACGGCATTCAATTATAGTCATACCTCTATGGCAATTCCTCCGCCAACAATCACTACACGTCGCTTCGCAAGTCTATCTCCCCTACAAGCTCAAGACGGCTCTACGTTTTAACAGACCAACACAAATCTATATGAGTTGTTGTAAATCAACTTTGAAAATGTTTATTTGCAAATAGACATACATTTTCAATTTATCAGATCTTATTACCCATTGGCTAAGATAGGAATAAGTAAAGTAGATTAGTGAAGTTTTGGACAAAATTTTAGACATGAAAGATATGTAGGAGACCTGGGATAAGATTTGTTGAAAAAGAGGCGTGATGTTATTTGCATTGCAGAGATGTGGAAAGCTAACCAAGATTCTAGCCTGTATTAATCGTTTAGTTGGCTATTGAAACACAAGTGAGTAATCGCATTATTGTTTTGCACCTGAATTATTTACATGATCTATCTCCCCTCTTTGTTTCGCTCTTGAGGTGAATCGGTGAGATATGAACATTTTCGTTTACAGTATGTAATATTGACAGATCATCGAAGTATCCCCCATTGTATTTTTTGGTAGTTTATCAATCTAATGGCGTTTTCGTTTTTAATTTGCACTACACCGGTGCAGTGCTACACTGAGGCATGAATAAACGAACAAAAATGACGAAAACATAAACAGTAACCATTGACTACAATAAACGATTCCGTTGCACAGAGCTACACCAAACTTTTGATGAGTACTACACCAGTGGTATCGGTGCAGAAAAAGTGTAGCACTGGTGTAGTGCAATTGACAAAAACGAACGGTTCCAGCGCAGCTTTCGCTGCACCGGAGTAGTGCAATTTAAAAACGAAAACGACATAAGAAAAACTACATTTTTTATAAATAATTTTTTTTCTACAATATATGAAAAATTAGTGGACCATTAGGGCAAAGTGAGGACCTTGCATTCCTCTACTTTATCACAATGGAAGAAATTTTTATGTTTACTGACAAAGATATAAACGCGAGGAAGCAATTAGGTATGATAAAACAAACACGACTGTAATGCTACAACAAAAACAAGACAATAACATCCTAATCCTACTCCAACCCACAATCTTATCATATCTGTTGGTTATATTCATATGGTCCGCCTAGACTAGTCCGCCGTTGCATCTTGCATTTGCGACATTGGATTGACTTCCGCTCTCCGCTTTCAATTGTCGCAAAATTAAACTGAAAATAATAATGCTCTCTGTTATAAACTTTGTCTCTTCGTGCTCACGGCTCTTGACGACTAAATGGTTCTTCAGAAACTGAATTGTTTTTTTTTTCAATACATACATACTATTTTAAAAACACAAAAGACGATAGAACTTGTTTTTACGCACATATTGTTGACATTACTCATACGATAGTGAAATGTTTATTCCTTATAAGGCCACCTCCTCTGGTCCCACCGCTTGCTATTGAATTTGGAACGGATACTACATTCGGTTCCGGGATTACAGGGTGTTATGTGCTAAAAATGAAAGTAAAGGATGTACCATTTAAAATCCGCACACACAAAATTCGAGTTTTGCCTTTTTTTATATAGAAAGGTTATACAATCGCAGTGAAAACCGACTGTCATATACCATTCGACTCAGCTCGACGAATTGAATAAAATTCTGTGTGTGTGATGTGTGTATGTATGTGACAAAAATATACTCACTTTTCTCGGAAATGGCTGATTCGATTCTCACAAACTAAGGTTCAAATGAAAGGTCTCATGGCCCCGTGGAAGAAGAAAACACAACACGAACAATGGTTGTGGTTTGTTCTATTTCGTACAAGCAATGAAGAAAACTATACGGTTACGGATGTCTGTTACTGGTGTGTGATATTGGTAACGGTGCTGGGGTTGATACAAATTTTAGCTGTTTTTATGATAAGTGCAACCGAAAGAATAAAAGAAAGTCAATGAATTGAAGTTTATTAGAAAAAATAAACATACTTCGGAGTTTCAAAATTGTATACATGTATACTCAATTTTCACAGCCGGTAGTGCAGTAATACCGTGCCTGTGGAGTAATTATGTCAATGAAATCAGTCAATAATATTAACATACACATCGTTATGAAAATTATTTACAACGATAATAATTATAACAACAATAATAATAATCCTACTGCCTGTTTTATGCTGCTGTTGAATTTAATTTCGGTCCGAATTCCGGTTCCGGAGATACAGGGTGATATACACAAAAAAATGAAAAAAAATGCACTCACTTTTTTCAGAGATGGCTGAACTGATTTTCACAAACTTAGATTCAAATGAGAGATCGTATAGTCCCATAGTCTGCTATTGAATTTGATTTGGATCCGACTTCCGATTTCGGAGTTACAGGGTAATATGTGAAAATTGCAGAAAAAATATTCACACAATTTCTTCGGAAAAGCATGAGCATTTTTTCACGAACGATGATCAAAAACAAGTTTCAATCCCATAAAACTGCCTGATAAATTCTTCCAATTTGCAGAAACTCACCTTGTCTCAATAGCTACTGTGAAATTTCATCCGGATCCGACTTCCTGTTCCTCAGTTACAGAACGATAAGTGTCAAAGTTTTCAAACTGTTATGTAGAATGACAATATGTACAACACCGGTACGTGCAACGTGGAAGAAGAAAACACAACACGAACAATGGTTGTGGTTTGTTCTATTTCGTACAAGCAATGAAGAAAACTATACGGTTACGGATGTCTGTTACTGGTGTGTGATATTGGTAACGGTGCTGGGGTTGATACAAATTTTAGCTGTTTTTATGATAAGTGCAACCGAAAGAATAAAAGAAAGTCAATGAATTGAAGTTTATTTGAAAAAATAAACATAATTCGGAGTTTCAAAATTGTATACATGTATACTCAATTTTCACAGCCGGTAGTGCAGTAATACCGTGCCTGTGGAGTAATTATGTCAATGAAAACAGTCAATAATATTAACATACACATCGTTATGAAAATTATTTACAACGATAATAATTATAACAACAATAATAATAATCCTACTGCCTGTTTTATGCTGCTGATTCATGGTGTTTAATTTTACCCACATATGCAAAAGTAACAGAAACGCAGGTTCGCTTCGTTTGTTAGATTTCGTTTCGTAAATTTCATCGGAATAGAACATGAGATAGTAAGTCTAGGTTTAACTAGGTTTAAAACTATTCCAATTTGTAGGTCATATTGTTGCTGACAAACGAACCAACTTCGGCTATTCCGGTCAACTGAATTCGGTTTCGGAAGTATTGGGAATAGTGATCAAAACTGCAAACTCACTCACTTTTCTTCAAGATAACCAAATCGATTTTCACAAACTTATAGGTTCAAAGGAAAAGTATTACAGTTTCATACGGAATTCCTAAATTTATTGTGGATACTACTTCCGGTTCCGGAACTACAGGGTAAACAGGATTTGTAGATTTTGTTAGATTAAGTCCGAACAAACTTTTATATTTCTATTCATTGAACAGGTGAATTCCACAGTAATATTTATGATGTTATGAGTAATATTCGATTATAACAAAATTTTCAGAAACAATTAAAGTTAGGTTTGGCATCATCCGTTAAATTTATTTCGTCTTTGTATCCGAATGCGCGAGCCCTAACCTTAACCACAACCATAAGGTTCTACACGACCTAGGAATCGGCTATCTGTAGGACTTCAGGTTGGCTTTCCCATAGAGCTGTATTGCATGTTGTCTAGATTTATCTAGAACTCCAAAAATGGGACTGACTTTATTTTCCCAAAGACGCCTAAATCATTTTCACAAAGTCAGGTTCAAATGGAAGGTCTAGCGGTCTAATATGCTCCTATTGCATTCGATTTCTTCGCGTTTTGTCTTCGGCTCATCAATGTTTATAGCAGTTCAAATTCCTTATTCGGGGCTAGACTAAAGTATCATTTTAAGCATAGACTGAACGAGATATTTAATTGATGTAGTTCCTTAATTTATTCCTTGTTTTACAAACTGTCAACAGTAACACATTCTTGTATAATTTTTTTTTAATTAGCCTGTATCATTGTGGATCCCTTAAAAGGAAATCAATTCCACTGGGATTCCGCAATATTTATTAATAAAGTTTAATTGTACATCATGAAAATACAAACATCTCAGCGTATTGTAACATAGGACTTTCTTTTAGTAGTATTTTGCCAGATCATTTATTTTTTTGAGCTGAGATTAGTTTGTCTCCACTACCAGGGTGCTTCACAAATTGAAGCTCTTTGGTGTGGTGGAGTGTGTTGGAAAAAAAACAAAAAAATTGAACCACCATCTCCGCCTAACAGTTCAAATTGAACTGCTTTAAGCACTGATGAGCCGAAGGTAAAATGCGGAAAAATCGAATATAAAATATAATCGAATATAAATCAAAACTAAATATGTACTTGTTGTACAAAACAAAAACCCCTAAATGTTCCTATTGAATTGTTTCTGGATCCACCTTCCGCCTCCGGAAGTACACAGTCAAGTGTGTTTAAAATTACAAACCTGCATTTACAAGCAAACGGAACTATTAGTCTAAATTAAGCTTAAAACTGGTTACAAACTGTATTTTATTCAGCTGCTAACCAAACAAACGGCTATATCGATTCCTAGTTTTCGGTTCCGAAAGTATCGGGAATAATGGTCAAAATCTCCGAAAATGCAATATTTATGAAAATATGAGTAATATGAGAAAGGCATCATCACACCACTAGATGGTTTAAAACAGGTTTTATGATAAAATTTGACTAATTCTGCGAAAGCCATCTAAACAATATTTTGTTGCAGGATTTGTTATTTTTCTATGATATCCGTTTGAATAAAGTCCGTTATAAAAAGTTTGATCCTTTTCAAAGTATACAAGATAGATTTTGGTGATAGTCCTGAAAGTTTTGTTAAAATCCTGACGGCCTGAAAGTTTTGTTGAAACTAGAGAAGGTGCTGTCGAGTTGGCTTGAAATTCGTCCAAACATTTCAGTATGAGAAATGTCTTTTACAGTGTTGCTAGAACTTTTGTTGTTTTAGCACTCGTCTCATTTTTGTGACGAATACTTTTGTCCCGTCTACAATGAGAAATTTCTCCGCCTTTAATTTATAAAGGTTTTTTTTTACAAAAATTCCTAATCAGGTGAAGCAAAAAAAAAAAATACTTTTAAAACCAGTTACACTTCAATCATAAAATTCATATCGGGCGTAACATAAGTAAATTGATTTGAAACCCAGAAGCATGCAAAGGACTCATACTTATGACCATCTGTGTAATTCTTTCAAGTTGTAACTCTAAGTAATGCAATTAGTCAAACTTGAAATCTAATTAAAATCGCCTAAAAGAATCGGTTAATATACTATTGCGAAAAATTTGATTTTGACAAACTTAGGTTCAAATGAAAGGTCTTGTGGTCCCACACGGAATTCCTGAATTTCATCCGTATCTGACTTCCGGTTCCAGAATTATAGTTTGGATACCGTCATGTCGTCCGCTTCAAGGTGAATCAAACACGTAAAAAAATTTCTAAACTGGCCTCAAAACTATCAACTCCAATCGGTAGTCATTGTCAGTATACGGCAAACAAACCGATTCTGAATAGTCAGAATCAAGAATTTCAAGAATCGTTGAAAATTATTTTGAAGAATACCACAGTATTATATATAAGAATATGATGGATATGAAAACGACATTACACCACTAGGTTTGAAACAGGTTTTTATGATTCAATGAAACTAAAACATCCGACACGCGTAGCGTAGAACATTGTCACTGTCTCTACGTAATCATGTGTAACTCTGTCTAATATTTTTGATGCTATCACCTAATTATTTGCTTGTTGTAGTGCCAATAGGCGGCTAGTACTACACATATCCTGTTGAGCACAGGAAACCAGCACGAACAGAACATCACCCCAGCTTCACGTTGCTGATGGCAAAGGCAATGTATTGTAAACTAAGGAACTGTACGTTTTGCAAAAACACCCCTCGAGAGAAAAAGGTGTTCGAATTGAGAGGACAAAACTCTCTATTGATCAGATCGCATGCGCTAATTTTTACTCTACCATTTTGGAAACTATACCGTGTGATTGTTCGGAAATCATTCATGCTACATTACGTAGGCGAGCGATATACTTTCCTGTCTCTAGCTTGAACCGCGAGATTTGTGACAGTCACAGTGAATATGATTTGTCCAGGAGTGCTCCTGTTTCGGATAGTGTTCGTGCGATATAGCAGCAGCTCGATTTTATTGTTTCACGAATTCCGCTAAAAAATAAGTTCTGGCGTCATTCAAATCATGAATAGATAATTTAAGTATTTGATTACACGTGTCAAGTCGTGTTCCGCAGGACAATGTTAATTATTTACTTTTAGGGGGTTACGATAAGATAAATCAGTTCTTTTTTCAATTGCTTTAATTGATAAATATATTTTAAGAGATTATAATTTTAAAGTTTCAAAGTCGTAGTTTGAATGCTTTCGAAGATATACTTCTTTGAGTTTACTCGTGCCATAAACTTTGCAGCGCGTGTTCTCGAAACTGTACATAGTAGATTGTAATGCGTAGATTGCTATGCCTTAATAATGTTTGTATCATTTTAATTATCTTGATCCTTTCTAATGTATATTATCTACTTCTGAGGCACATGCAAAAAATATTCTAGAGGAGAGGAGATGTATTGCATCATGAATAGATAAGTTTTTCAGTTTTCTCAAACAAACTCAACTATCACTCGAATAATATGCAAATCTCAAGAAATACAAAATCGAGTTGTGCATGTGCAGAGCGGGAGTAGCGAGTCAGTTTCTCGCGTTCCCTACGCTATTCATCGTACCGCAACAACTATGATCGGCAACAGCGACCACAACACACAAGGCACAAGGATGTGTGAAGGATCCTCATAAATACTCTCAGTTTTTCACTTTCAATACAGGTTCTGTTTTTCCTTCGCGTGTGGCGAATTTTCATCTAATGAAAAGAAGTGATTTTTCTGTAAAATATTTCGATTGCATTGGATATATAAATCGAGTTGATAAATTCAATCGTCTGCTGCGTGTCGTTGACTGCCATATTCGGAATTTCTAAACAGGGAAAATGTTAAAGTGAAATTTTTCCTAGCCCAAACTAGTAGTGAAAACTGGAACGCAGAGTTAAGTGAATGCCTAATTTTCGGGGTAGTTTTATTGAATAAAATCTAAATCATAGGAAGTGCAAACTGCTACAGGCGGAATCCATTGAAAAAACAGGATATATTGTTCAACTTCGAAACATTAAAAATGAATATTCAATAAGCGACAACCCAACAAAAAGTGATACATTTCAGTGTAAGTTCTTTGGCTGAAAATAACACGCTTTAAGATGTTTCGGCCAATATCTAAAAATAAAGTCGTAAATGAGTTGAATGAATGTCTTCCTTGCATTTTCCAAATAATTTTCCATATTTTTTCCTATTTCCGTTTCCCTCATTGATAAATGTTAAAGTTGATAGTATTATTAGTGTGCGTAAGTGAGACGAGGAGTTTTCCTTCACCTAAATTAGTGTTTGTGTCTGTCGGTTTTATTGGTCAATGAATTTCGTTGCTTTGGGCCAACGAAGGCGGCAAACAGATGCTCACGCGACCGAAGCTAAAAGGATAACATGCTAATCAAACTGCAAATAGCCACATAGCGTGGATGTAGAATAGAACAGTGCCAATTCGACCGCGAACCCAAACTTGTACGACATTACATAAACCCATTTGGAGGGTGGAAAAAATTAGCCAAACCATCCCAAAAAGCCATAGCGTGGTTTGGTTTTTCCGGCAATCCAATGAGTGAAGTTCTGTGCGATTTCGCTTGTTGATGACATCATCATGTAGTTGACGACAGTCCGTCTCAGAATGTTTGTGGATTGGACTGTTTGTATTTGTATGTGCGTGGAAACTGTGAGAAGAATTTTTTGAAAAGAAGAAGCTTTCGCCATACAGCTGTTCTCATTTCGACAAGATGGGGTGCGCTATATTGTGTGATATGATACAATATCGTCTGGCATCCATAATCATTAACCTTGAAAGCAACACGGGGACTTATTTCGCGATTGTATTCACCTGCGATAGGCGGCTTTCGTGACATCACAACTCAGTCGGAGGCCCTCCATTTCGTAACGACGAGTTGTTTAAACAATTACCATTTGGAAAATTGGTGTCCCATTGTTACTGTGCATTTCTCGCACTGGCTTTGACGATTGTATTTTTCTATGAATGTGCTGGAAGTAACGAGCGATTTACAATGGAGCGGTGTTTTTCTCACTTTGCGACTTTCGCTTTTGGGTTTAGGATTCGGTGGGTTGCAATTTGTCGGTCTGTCCGAGTACTTGTGGGCTCCATGGCATCCACACATAAAATGTTGCGGTTATTACTTACAGTGAGATAAAATTTGGTATCTTGAGTTCAGTGCTACAATATGGTGTAGTTACTGTTGTAACCTAATACCTAAATGGTTCTTTTGCACATCTCAAAGAAATGATAAAATTTCTCCGGTGAATGATGAAAGCCATGCCATTGTCCTGTACGCTGATGAATCGGTTTCGAAGTCTGTTGAAACATATTGTTATGTTCTTTAACGTAAGATATTTACATATTGTTCTAATAAAAATTTAATTGATTAAAACATTCACTGCACTTGTTCACAAAGTTATTTGAAATTATTTTGTACATATTAACAGTGAAATTGAGTTCACTTGTTTCAACTTGAAAATATAATTATGCAATATTTTAATATTTTTTTCCTTTTATATGAATAAATAACTAAAGCTAATAACTTTATGAAACAAACTAGCTTGTATGTTCTTTGCACTGATCAAATCACTGAATCTTTCAGAGCTATAAAAGTGAGCTCTCATACACTAAGGTCTCTTTTTACACGGTTTTTTTCGCACGGTTTTTTTATACACGGGTTTTTTTACACGGATTCCGGAATTAGAACGGTTTTTATTTACACGGTTTTCTCAATTAACACGGTTTCTGATTAGAGTTTAAAAAGCACTGTCATTTGTTTTTTGAGACAAATTAAAAAAAGGGAACAGGTTGTCTGTAAGAATACGATTATGAGAGTTAATTTAAAGTTTGAAAGTTAACTAAAATCATTCATTCAACAATTCACGGGAATATTGACTGTCGTTCCATAAAATGATTAATCAGTCTTCAGATCTTGAATCCCTTTCGTAAATTACACGACAACGTCTCTTTCGCTCAGTTATGGTGTATGATGTCAGCATCGTCATTGATATCATCGAGAATTCCGTAACGTTGAAGAACTAGTCGAATTTACTAATCTCTTCAACTCTTCATTATATCGAGCATTACAGTGTTTTATACCCATTTGAATGATATAGCTCTAATAGTATTATGATTTTGACACATAGTGATACCTTTTCTAATTTGATTCTAATTGATTTGAATTCTCCCCCTTTGATTCTGTCGCTGCGTGCATAGATCTTCATCCAATACTCATGTCTTCCCACTCAGTTTAGTTGAGAATGACTGTTAAAATCGTTAGTGTTCACTACACATAGCACCTTCGGAATTGAAAAGAACTTATTCTCTAGCTTTTTTGTAGTGAAAGTGTTTATGGGTTCTAATTGTATGTATTATCGTTCTTTTGAAAACTGAATGCATTATACAGAAGGCATGAGCCATTTAGAATAATTTGCTTATCGTACAACGCGTTTCCTAAGTGTTCTAATTTTAATTTGTCATCCAATGTGTTTAATCAAGTATGACTGTGCCCTTCTCGTAACCTCAGGCTGCTTTTTAGATTTCCGTTTCTTTTGTGAAATAACAGTTATATTTTCATAGTTATGTGCACCTTGCATAAATTTGGGGGTTAAAAAAAAAGCTTTTTCCCCTTCAAATTATCAAAAGTTACATTTTATCCAAAACAAAACAAACAAATAATCAATTCTACGGTTTTTGGAATTATTACGTCAAATTTTCCAAGCGGTTTTTTTTGCGCGGTTTCCGCAATTAACACGGTTTTCTTTGACACGGATTTTTTTAACACGGCACGTAACCCCCGTGTAAAAGGAGACCTCAGTGTATATAAAAAATCACTCACTCAATAAAAATCTATGCTGGTTAAAATATCTCGATCTAATATTGTATCGATGCTAAATTGATAAATCTACTTGTTGTTATGCTATACCGTGTTGTTATGTTATGCGTTTTCACTTTAAAAGTGATTACGAAACATCGAGTTTTGAACATAAAATTGGAATCTGTCAGGTCACAAGCAGTGTTTTAATTAGGCTATCAGGTTGTCTGGTTGTCAGGTTGTAAATATCTTTCCCGAAACATTGAATCATGGCTGGAACCATCGGACAAAACATTTCTGCACTCGTTCGATCCGATCGCTGTGTGAACGGTGTGCGCCACGAGCACAACTCTGTATTCTAGAATACTGTTAACTAGAACAATGTAAATAGCTTTGGGACAAAAAGTGTCGTCAAAGTCTTTAGTGTTGCGTTCGATGAGTGTCAGGACGATATAACCAGCGAAATCTGTTGGGTTATGCGTAGCTTGCGTAGGTCGAGAGTGACGCCAAAATCTTTTACAGAAGAACACGAGTATTCGAATAGAGGTAGAAATTGAGCTCGTTGGGACTTCATTTATTGACATTCACGCTCATACCGTCTCTATTACATCAATCTATGACTCGATTAATGTTCATTTGTAACGCACATTTTACAAGGCTTGTGATGATGTGGCAAATTTTAAAATCATCGACATACATTGTTCATGAATAGCTCAAACAGAAGTGGTCCGAGATGACTTACCTGATATTATGTCGAGATGATCAGAATATACAGTTCCGACTCGAACTGAGGCACTACGATTCGTGAGATACGAGAGAACGGCAAGAAGTGAGGCAAACGGTCGAAAGCAAAATACACCTCATTGATTTGTTGTTGCTTTCCAGAACCAGAGTAGAAACGTAGATCAACAGGTTCGTAGTAGTTGATCGCTTTCGCTCAAATCCATGCTTATCGATCGTGAGGATGTGCTCAACTGAACGGTAAACAATATCCAACATCGTAAGCTCGACGTCATGCATATTCCCGACTTTGTGAACTGGCACTATTACAGTTTCTTTCCATTTACCAAAGAAGAGATGTTGGCGAAGCCAAAGCAGATTAACATTTCTGTTATATTCTCACTGGAAATCTTTTTCCATTGCACTAAACTCACCATGGGGAAAGCAAAATCAGTAGACTACTATTTATTCAATTTCTTTTGACAGATCTAAGTCCTACACTGAACGAAAACAGCATTTCATTACTAACGTTTGTTATACACTACAATTCTTTCACGAATGACGTTGAAAGATTGTCTGAATACGGTCCTTTTGATTCATTAACTACTCGATTTTTGGAGTAACCCTGGAAAAATTCCATCCTTTCCAGGAGATTCGAACAAAGAAAAATTATTATTATATATCGTTTATTTTGACCAGGATTTAACCTAATCTTGGTCGTTCGCCGGAACGCGGAGAAAAACTCTCAACTCAAACATTAAATTCTCAGGAAAAACTGACGGCGATGGCTCCATAAATCCTGGAAAGTGAGTGTTAGAAAGATAGTTGAATACTTCACTTTTATCAGACAAGTACTCACCATCTGAATTTCTTAAGAAACCGACATGAAAGTTCTTCGATTTCGAATTTAATTAAATTTAATAATTTAAGCTTATTTAATCTGCTAGCTTCGTTGAGACTAGAGACATTTGTGCAAAGACTTTTCCAACCACTTCGCTCAGACGATCGAAGAGCATTTTTGTAAGCCCTTCGAACCGACACGAATGCCCCGATCCATCTCTGTGTCGGTGGTTCCAAGCTCTTTTGCAGAGTTTCCTTAGTCTAGCAAGTTCAAAATTCCACTAAAGAGTTCCGCTAGTAGCTCGCACAATCCGAAATGAACAAGTCTCTTCATATACTTCTACTATGAGTGAGTTTGTCTCATCGACAACATTTTCCATGTCAGGCTGGAACCCAAGCCCTCTTCATACAGGTATCATTTTGTAGATTTGGGTTTGCGATATGTGACAATATCAAATTCAACGTTCAAATGATAAAAAAAGGATGTACTAATGATCAGGTAGTGAAGGTTCGAGCTAATTGGGGACGAACCAGTTTTCCAATTCATGCGAAATTATATCAGATTAGACGTCCAAAATCTCCTCTCTTCCAGATCTCGCAAAAGTTGGACAATCAGCTAGATACACGTCTCCTTCGGTAAACTTAGTAGCATTTTGATTCATACTATGTATCGAGTTATTGCTTAATATGGTCTGGAAAAATTACGAAAATAGATTGGCATAGTTCACAGGTTTCTTTAAAAATTAGTTTTGATAGTAGATGCTTCCAGGAAAAGACTCTTTTCTTCGCAGATTGGATCAAAACTGTTTTGTGTCGTGTAATGTCGTGTCGTGTCGTGACGTGTCGAGAAACGTGGATCCGAAAACTAGATGGGTTCGATGATTCCAACTGGTGTTCTAATATACGCACAAACAGTAGATCCCCTTCACCTTTTGTCCGAAATTAACAATAACTGAGTGGCGTAACAACGTTGTTCTGCAACACTTCCCTAATTAAGTTGTATATTAGTTTTAGGGAATTGATTTTTTTAGTTCATGTGAAAAATACCGTTAAGCTTTCAAAAAAAAAAAAGGCTGGGATAGTGTGATTGATAAGTCAAGTCACCCATTTAATATTATTTTTATGCTTTCATTCATTTGACACGGCTCGTGATTCCTAAACATAACAACGACGTCTTTTCATATTACATTGTAAATTAAATCAAATACAATTTTTGGGGGAGGGGAGTTTTCATTACTGTCCTGCGAGAATTAAGAGGCAGATTGGTCGAGTTTTCGTTTATTTCAGCATAGTTATTGTTATTATTGTTATAATGCTACTGCTATTATTTCTGCTGATATTGTTTTTGTTAATGTTATTATTGTTTCTGTTATTGTAACACTGCTCGAGGTGTTGGAATTGAAGTTAGTTGTACCAGGTTTGTTAGTTGTTAGTGGTACTGTGAGTTGTTGCAGTTAATGTTTCGGTGGATGAGGACCGTGTTGTTTGATAGTTGCATAGTTAGTTCCATTTGTTGAAGCATAAGTACTTGGCTATTATTGTCGTTGTTCATAGATGACTTCGAGGTAGTTTCAGTGCAGGTTGTAATCAGCTGGCTGGCCATAGAATGATTCTCATAGCTCACACGCGATTCTTCGTCCTGACCAAATGTCACGATTGAAGGAATAGTCCTCCATAACCACATACGTAACACATGTTATTCCGGATGCGAAGCCAACACGAACTTCTACTTTGGTTTATGATAAAAAGTACTGTATCACATTTTTTTTTCATGAATACGTTTATTTCATAGGCAATATACATAAGTTTTTCTTCGCCGTGGAATCCACAATACATAGTAGTTTAAACCTAATACATTTCGAATATCATATTAGTATGTTGGTACTCATTAGTTAATCTAAATACTGTTTTTATCAAGCGAGTTGCTATTTTAAATTATTTTAAATAAAATACATTTATTTTGTACATGATCTTATAACTATTTCAGGATTGTTTGTATCAGTTCACCACTTATATTCAATATCCTATAGTTGGCTATTGGTTGAACTCATGGAAGAGAAAACAGTCTAACATAAAATAAAATTTAAATTGGAACTCCAATGGATTTAATGAAATGATAAAGAAGTTTCATGTATGGAAGGTCACGACAAGCAAGAATGTCGCGAACTGGGACATTGGATAGTCTACCTTGGGTACGCAAGGAATTTATTAGTCGAGATCTGACATCACGAAACTCCACGCATGTCCAAACAACATGGTCAATATCGCGGTAGTCTCGGAAAGTCCAATTCGAAGGAGATGTGCATCTAACGTGTAGTGATTGGACATGAGTCTGGACATCACACGAATGAAATCTCTACTCACATCCAGTCCCCTGAACCATGCCTTTGTCGATATTTTAGGAATAATTGAGTGCATCCACCGACCCAGATCATCTTTATCCCAAGAAGCTTGCCAGCTGGCAAGTGTTGTTTGGCGAGACGCGCTATAGAATTCGTTGAAAGCAATCGGTCTCTCATAAATTTCACCCTCAATAGCACCACGTTTGGCTAAAATATCGGCTCTTTCATTGCCTGGAATGGAGCAATGAGCCGGAACCCAAACTATTGTGATTTGATAATTATTATTCAATATGACGTTCAGGCACTGTTTTATTTTGCCCAAGAAAAAAGGTTCATTTTTGCAAGCAGCGTTTGAGCGAATAGCTTCAATTGCACTCAGACTATCTGTGAAAAGAAAATAATGGTTTGGAGATAATGTGACGATTACACTCAAACTATAATGAACTGCTGCTAACTCTGCTATATAAACAGATGCAGGTTCTTGAAGCTTAAATGAGACCGAAACATTATTGTTGAATATACCAAACCCAGTAGCCTTTTCAATTCGTGGTCCGTCCGTGTAAAATATTTTCTCAGAGTCAATATGCCTGAACTTACTTGTAAATATTTTTGGGATTTCCATCGAGCGTAGGTGTTCCGGGATTCCACGCACTTCGCGCTGCATGGATGTGTCGAAAAATAAAGTTGAGTCAGGGACATTTAGGATGCTGACACGGATAGGAATATATCTTGAAGGGTTGATTTCCTGTGACATATGGTTAAAATATACTGTCATGAATCTTGTTTGAGATTGAAGCTCAACTAGCCTTTCGAAGTTATTAATAACCAGAGGATTCAGTACCTCACATCTTATTAGCAGTCGCGATGAAAGCTCCCAAAAACGATCTTTCAATGGAAGAACTCCCGCCAGAACTTCAAGACTCATTGTATGTGTCGAATGCATGCACCCTAAAGCAATTCGCAAACAACGATACTGAATTCGCTCCAGTTTGATAATATGAGAGTTTGCAGCGGAACGAAAGCAAACGCATCCATATTCCATCACTGAAAGTATCGTTGTCTGATACAATTTTATTAGATCTTCCGGATGAGCACCCCACCAAGAACCTGTTATTGTTCGAAGAAAATTTACTCTTTGTTGGCATTTTGTTATCAGAAACCTAATGTGTCCTCCCCACGTGCATTTGGAATCAAACCACACCCCAAGGTATTTGAAAGTCAAAACCTGTTGGATCATTCTTCCCATCATATGAAGCTGAAGCTGCGCGGGATCATGCTTTCTTGAAAAGACGACCAGCTCTGTTTTCTCCGCAGAGAATTCGATACCCAGATGAACAGCCCAAACGGACAAGTTATCTAAGGTATCTTGCAATGGTTTTTGCAGATCAATAGCTTTGGGTCCAGTAACTGAAACTACGCCATCATCTGCCAATTGTCTTAGTGTACATGGGGTTACTAGACAGCTGTCAATGTCATTCACGTAAAAATTATAAAGGAGCGGACTGAGGCATGAGCCTTGCGGTAGACCCATGTAGCTAATTCTGAATGTTGCCAAATCGCCATGTGAAAAATGCATGCGTTTCTCTGACAAAAGGTTGTGCAAATAATTATTTATAACCGGTGGAAGTCCATGTTGGTGGAGCTTGTCTGAAAGAACATCAATGGAAACTGAATCAAATGCTCCTTTAATGTCTAAAAATACAGATGCCATTTGTTGCTTTTGAGCGAAGGCAATTTGGATGTCAGACGAAAGTAATGCAAGGCAATCATTCGTCCCTTTATTTCTACGGAAGCCAAACTGAGTATCTGACAACAAACCGTTCGTCTCGACCCAAGTGTCGAGACGTCGTAGAATAATTTTTTCGAACAATTTTCTGATGCAGGACAACATCGCAATGGGTCTATATGAGTTGTGATTGGAAGCTTTCCCCGGCTTTTGAATGGCGATAACTTTCACTTGCCTCCAGTCAGGTGGAACAATATTTTGCTCAAGAAACTTGTTAAACAATTCCAACAAACGTCTTTTTGCGAGGTCGGGCAGATTCTTCACCAAGTTGAATTTAACTCTGTCCAACCCAGGAGCGTTATTGTTACAAGACATGAGTGCTATGGAAAAATCCATCATTGAAAAGGGGCTATCAATGGAACCATTATTTGGAAAAGATTCCCTTATAATGCTATGCGTAGGAACAGAATCTGGACAAACTTTCCTCGCAAAATCAAATATCCATCGGTTCGAGTATTCCTCACTCTCATTTCCTACGTTACGATTCCTCATTCGTCTGGCCGTATTCCAAAGAGTGCTCATTGAGGTTTCTCTTGACAAACCTTCGACAAAATGTCTCCAATAGCTACATTTCTTGGCCCGAAGTATGCTCTTGTACTTGGTTTCTAAAGTCAAGAAATTTTCAAAATTCTGAGGAGTTCCTCCTCCTCGTTTTAAAAACGTCTTGAAAGCATTTTGTTTCGCGTGCTTAGCATCTGAGCACTCTTTGTCCCACCAAGGGTTTGGAGGCCTTCTGTTAGACGATGGACCAAGAAATCGTTTGGTTTGGGCTTGTTCTGCGGCCTCCAGAATCGAACAAACGAGGAAGTCATATTCTTCAAGTGGGGGGAGCTCTTCCATTGAAGTTATGAGACTTGAAATATTACTCTGGTATTTAATCCAGTCAATATTTTTTGTCAAATCATATGGAATATTAACTGAATTAGCAATGCCTTTGTTACTGCTAATTGAGATGATGATTGGTAAATGATCGCTACCGTGTAAATCAGGAAATACTTTCCAGGTGCAATCTAGTCGAATTGAAGTCGAGCAAAGAGATAAATCTAATGCACTTGGACGTGCAGGAGGTTTTGGGATCCGTGTCATGCTACCCATATTCAGTACCGTCATGCTAAAATTGTCGCAAATATTATATATTAGAGATGATCTGCTATCATTGTAAACGGAACCCCACATCATTCCGTGCGAATTGAAATCTCCTAAAATCAAACGTGGAGCAGGAAGGGCTTCGACAATTTCATTAAGCTGTCGTTGTCCAACTTGAGCTCTTGGAGGAATATATACCGAAGCAATGCAAATGTCCTTTCCTTTAATGTTTATTTGACAAGCAACAACTTCTATACTAGAAGTCGAAGGAATGTTTAATCTATAAAAGGAATAACATTTCTTAATTCCTAAAAGCACTCCCCCATACGGGGAGTCTCTATCGAGACGTATAATGTCAAAGTCATTAAAATTTAAGGCTATGTTTGATGTAAGCCATGTTTCGCACAAAGCAAATACATCACATTTTTGACTATGCAACAAAACTTTAAATGAATCAAGTTTTGGCATGATGCTTCGACAATTCCACTGCAGGACAGTGATTGAATCATTTGCGGCGGATGATAAATTATCCATCAAATGATACAAAACCTGAAAGAGCTGGCCATTGAGCTGATAACTGTTTCAAAAAAGTTCTAGCTATTGGAAGGAATGCTGTTATGATGGTCTTTAGAGGTTCAGAAATATTGAATGCAGCGAAAATCCATTCTACAATTTCCGAAAATTTCAGTAATCCTGTTGGTGAATGTGAAATGGAGCCCACTGGATTATTGTCTTTTCTTGAGCTAGTTCCTGGATTGGTTTGTGAATTTGACAAACCAGGAAGCACAGTTTTTGGTTTTAAATTTGGCTTTTTAGCTTTAACACGGGGATCTTTTTTTGAAGGTGTAATTTTAGGTGTCTTTTTTGGTATTTTATGGTTTGGTAATCTTCTCTTAACAGACCCTTGAGGAGTAAAAAACGAGGTATCTTCACTATTTCCGTCAGAGTCAGATTCCTCTGGCTCCGCAAGATTTGAAAAACCGTTTTCGGTTTCCAAAGGGGAGACATGTATGACCGTTTTGAGCATTTCTGCATATGTGCGCTTAGACCGTGCTTTTAAAGAAAGCTTCATTTTGTCTTTACGCAGCTTAAATGCAGCGCATACTGAAAGATCATCATGAGGACTTTCCCCACAATAAACACATTTTTCAACATCTTTATCGCAAAGATTATCCTTATGAGGCCCTTGACATTTGATACATTTGGACTTATTACTACAGTAAGTAGCTGTATGTCCGAATTTTTTACAGTTCGTGCAATTCATAACATGCGGTACGAAAAGCCGAACAGGAAGACGAATTTTATCGATATAGACATGGCTAGGCAATGCAGATCCGGCAAATGTTACGCGAAACGAATCTGAGGGACGATAAGACTTTTTTCCATCGACAATAGATGCTGAGTACAATTGTTTGCACTCGAGTATCTTAACTCCCTCAAGCATGGAGTTTTTTAAACGGCCAACTCCATTTTTAAGTAAATCATCTGCTGTGAGACTTGCTTCAGTCACAACACCGTCAATTTCTACCTCCTTCGATGGAATGTAAACTCGATATTCAATAGCAAATAATTTACAGGTTACAATATCGTTTGCCTGTTTCAAGTCGTTAACAACAACTCGAATTTTATCTCTATTAACCTTACAGATTTCTTTAACTTCAGAGAATTATTATTATATCGTTTATTTATACCCGGTTTTAACCTAGTTACGGTCGAACTTCAGAGAAATGTGATGTCAAATCCTTTGTAATTTGCATCAAGTTTAAAATCTTTTCTTTTTTTCGAAGATAGACTATCCATGGCCCAGTGGTGCCCTGTGGATAATGTTTAGCCCTCGGAGTATTTAAACTCTTACTAGTATTCGGAATCGGATTCGGATGATCTTCCATGAGATCATCCATTACATTAAATTTTTTTGTAAATTAATAAAACCAAAATAAAAACTTATGTTTAGTAAAATTTCAGATATAAGAAATAAAAAATAAATTAAATTAAATCTACCTTGTAGCTGATGTCTCTGTTCCTTTATCGTGAAGAACGACGTGAAGCTCTTCCAACGATTTCCAATTGGCAGTCTTCTGCTGTTTCCAATTGGCAGTCTTCTGTCGTTTACTGCTATCTCAGTTGCTCTGCCGTCGTTGTGGACACCTCTGCACTTGCTGTGCTGCCTGTACCTGACCACAGGTACAGTGCTTTTGCGGTGGTGGCGATCAAATGCGATGCTTGCAGTGTAGCACCTCGCGATATATGCCGTCTCTTTTGATCCTACGCAGCGTACAAATTCTGGTACCTGGTAGATCAGCACTGGGTTGCTTAAGCACCTCTGTGTCTTTGCACCCCTTCGTCTTCGCACCTTTATGCGATGGCACCTCTGTGACTCGTCACTTCTATGCTCTCGCACCTCTGTGTCTCTACACCTCTGTGCGTATGAACGGGATGGCCTTCGTTGCTAGCTTTCCAGTCGGGAAACGCCCCGAATATTGCGTTTGCTATGGGCAGTTTAAGTACCTGAAGCTTAGAATTGTCTCGGTAGCAGCCGTTAACTCACGAGCCAGTACAATCGAAACACAACCTCTTCGCTTGAATGGTTTTTACTGAATGACTGTATCACATGTTTGTAAAAATATCGAACCCCTACGTTGTGTCTCTCATGTAAATCTACAAAGTTATGTGGTTTGTTCCATACAAACTGTCGAAATTGCGAATGGTTGCTATGTGAGTTTGCAAATTATTTGGTTTCTGCATGTTAGTTTCTGATGTTGTGCGTTACTTGTTTGTGAAAATATTCGGAAATATGTGGTGTTATACGCAAAGGAATGTCTTGGTGCGTATTGGCGTATCTCACATGTATCTGAAAACGTACTCAAATAAACCCATATCTGAACCGAAAAGACTTTATTAGACAGCATTATGTTAGGATCAACTCAGACTTAATGATGCGTGTTTTTCCGCATAATGAACTCTCCACTGGATCATTTCCTAGTTGGTCATATAAACACCAAACAAAGCATCGATACAATGTCTTCAGTATTCAAGGCTGATTAGAGGGTGAATAAGTATTCCTTTACAATGACATTATCTGAACTGATTTGCAATACGCATTTGATACAAATATAATAACATAATTTAGTTACTTGAAAAAAAATGAGAAAAACTTAACACATGATCTTATTGCTGACGAAATGCCATATGAAAAATTAGCGATTAGTGACACGAATACATTGAGCTCACCACCAATGTTTATGTTGAAAATAAAAATTACCTTTGCTAGTTGAAAACAATGTTTCTTTTGGGGACGGGTATAGCGTGATGGGTAAGTCGATGCCTTTCACGCAGCCCACCTGGGTTCGAATCCCAACCCCGCACATAGGGTCAGAAAGTTTTTTTGATCAGAAGAGACAAATAACCTTAAGGTTAAAACCCCCATAATCGAAACAAAAAAATGTACCTTTTCTTGCGAATGCATTGGTGTTTAATTATGTTATTTTGTTGTATTATAACAGTTTCATTCCAAAAATTGAATTCAGGGAGCGCTATAGTATTAATAAAGATAATTCTAGCTTAGAACGATCGTTACCAATCGTGTCCTTATTACCTATATAAACGTGAGCATTTTTTTATATTCTTAGGCTGATGCATCATTAGGAATGCTAGAGAGAGAATACCTGCAGGAGTCCCTCAGTTACGTTCTGGGAATACAGGAAGTACAAGAAAGGATAAAGTTCGAATTTGTGGAAATCATCCTAAGTAAGTAATAATTTAGCATTGATTCGATTATTTAATTATCAATCACTTGAAAATGAACTATACAAAGTTTATTCAACGGGCATACTCTTACATTGTTTGCAGGATTCATATCCGATTGGCTGGTTTTTTATCATCTCGGTCATGAAGTAGCAGAAGATGCCAAAGATTATCTATCAGATCTGCAGCTTAAAGTGCAAAAGGTAAAACAGAATTGAAAAATCAGTAACTGTAAATATAATCCTCTTTCCTTTCCAATTCTTTTAGACTAGAGAAAATTTTGATGAGACTCGACAAAAAGCGCAGGAGCTAAAACACAGATACATGGAGAGTAAGATGAAACCGGAAAGCGAGTACACTAAACAGGGTTACCTTTTTCTAATGGAAAAGAGTAAGTAATGTTCGGACGATTGTGATCTATTAATAAGTGAAAAATTTTTGTTTGCAGAAGCATTCACGGCAACATGGTCAAAATATTACTGCACGTACAAAAAGCAGAGCAAAAAGTTTTCCATGCTGCAATTCAACCAAATGTCGGGTCGATCGGTTAGTATTTTTATGCGATCTCTGGTGTGCTACGTTGTAATTGCAATTATTTTCCGATAGCAATCATCCACGGAAGTATTGACGCTGGCTTCCTGCACACGGCGGCTTTCGGAGTTCGAGAAGCGCTATTGCTTTGATTTGATCTTTGAAGAACGACCGGCGATTACGTACACATTTCAGGCGCTAAGTGAAGAAGATCGAAAAGCTTGGCTGAACGCAATGGACGGTAAAGAACCGGTATGTTAAGTGCTTTACCCATGTTTTGTACGACATTGATTATAAGTTTGCTCTTCAATTGTTTAGACATACTTAGCTCCATCACAAAATCACAACGAGGATGGTAATCTAGATGACGTCGGATTTGCGTTTGTGCGCAAATGTATTGAAGTATTGGAACGGCGGGGCTTAGAGGAAGAGGTTCGCATTACTAATATTTGCTTTATGCTAATTACTACGACGATTGTTTTCCGTTAGGGTCTGTACCGGATTGGAGGCGTGAGTACAAAGATAACAAAGTTATTGAACATGGGACTAGACAGAAAAAAGACTGAGAAGGATAGATTGATGTTTTTCAATGATGAGCAAAGCTCGGATGTGTTAGAGAGTAAGACGATAGCAAGTGCGTTGAAGCATTATCTAAGGAATCTGAACGAACCGTTGATGACGTTTCGGTTGCACCATTCGTTCATATCATCGGCGAGTGAGTATACGATGAAGTCCTCGTAATAACGTAGAATGAATTTAATTATTTCAATCGCATTTTTACAGAACAAGAAACAAGACAGCAAAGGATAAATGATGTTCACCAACTAATACACAGGCTACCAAAAAGCCACTTTGAAATGCTAGATATTGTCATAAGACACTTGAAGTGGTATGCTAAACGCGCATGCTTTATTTTATATGTACACTATATATTGTTCTTTATTTCTCCATTTGCAGTGTTGCTCTAAAATCAGATAAAAACAAAATGTCTGTGTTCAATCTAGGTGTTGTATTCGGACCAACTCTGCTGCGTGCAGCTGAGGAAACTGTCGCTGCCATACTAGATATCAAATTCAACAATGTTGTGATAGAAATCCTGATTGAAAATCACGATAAGATCTTTAAGTCGTCGCCAGGAAAACATGTTGAATATCTGTAAGTAAAAGTTTTCTGTTCTAGAACGATTAAATTTAATAATCCAGTATTTTTTGGTGAAAGTCATTTCCAATTACAAAAAAATAGTTTTGTATTGAATCATTATAATGGATGGCCACATTGTCCAAAACGATATTCCTTTTCTTTTGTCGAGCCTATGCATGTGTTAAGGTATTTAATAAGATCAGTTTTCGTACTTATCTGTATTTATTTTTTATTCATAGGTTTTTGTATTACATTTTTATATGTATTTTCTAGGACAAAGCTAGATTGCTAAAAAATTTTAGAATATCTTTCTTCACATGATTCATTACTAACATTTTTATTTGTTTTCAGACCACATGCAAATACGAGCCCACCGATGGCACTGCAAAGATCTTATGCTAACATCGGAGGTGGTGGTGGAGGAGGAGGAGGAGGAGGAGGAGGTGGCATAGGCAATATCGGAGTAGCCGGTTATGCCAAAGAGCGCAATGCAACGTATTCTCAACCCGTTGTACGGGTTGTAGCTAAATCTAATTACACCGAACCAGTAATGTCTTCTAGCCTGCAGAACATTTCCAACGGAATGTCATTATACAGTAAAGGAACCAATCACTATCCCACCTATGAAGCAAAACCGAAGATCGTATCGTCAATCAACAGTTCCACGCCGTCTCTGTTGCGAGACACAACTCTCTCACCTCGTGAGATTAGTATAGACACACGGGAAACTACTTACCTAAAGTCCGCGCCATCTACAATTACGATAAGTAGTCACAATAGTCCACCTCCGAATCACAATCATCACTTGTCACGACAGGATGGTGGGGGAAGCAGTCAGTTATATCAAAGTAGCTATCAAAGCCACTTGTTGCACAGCCGAGGCGATCCTACGACGATAATTCGTGGTGGTAGCGCAGGATCGGAAACTATATATAGTGCCCCTACAACAATGCACAAGTTGGGTCATCCTAACCCAATGACGAGCAGTGATTCCAATCTCACCAATACTAGGAAAGAACTTTCAATTTACGATCGAATAAACTCTACCAGTAGTTCGAACGAATCGGTGTGTTCGTCATCTAGTCGAGATCTCAACCATTCCTATGGAAGTAGTCGACCCATAACCAGCTGGGACTATACGACCGGCAACGGCAGCATCGGTATGGTGAGCAGTGCATTGAGTAAATTTTCCGTTCGGGACGATGCTAGTCAAACTTATATCCCGAAAAAAACGCAACGCGTGAAAGGCCTCACCCGTCACACCAAACTGTTGACACCGAGAGATAATTTGTAAATATAATATGCACCCATCGGTGAAATAAACCTAAATTCCGTTTTTCTTGTTTTAGACGTGTGAGAACATTGTATGCATGCCTAGCCGAAAATGATGGCGAGCTCTCATTTGAGCCAAATCAAATCATTACCAATGGTAAGTGTCTAGATTTATATGGAAGATGTACGATACATAGTGCAATTTTATCCAGATTCAACGGTTTGACCAAATTAAAGGAAATATGTTTGATTTCAAAACTTTAACACAACAATGAATGTTTGAAGGTTTCTTACTTATATGTACTGTCCGTCAAAGGAGTATGACGGGAACGTTGGTTGTTATATGTTTGCTATTAATGCAATAATCTAGTTAAAAAAATCATGGTCCCAAAAGACTGTCTATTGTAATTTTGTTTATGTTGACTAATTTAAAATTACGTTCTCTCGTATTAAACCAACAAGCTACACGATATATATTGACACCATTTTCGCTTGATTACCTAAACAAATTGTACAAACATCGGTCGACATAAGCAAATTGAAGCACGGATGTGATGAATCAGAATTTACTTTCAGTACAATTACCATTGAATGGCAATTTTCAGATCTACAAGTCAGCAGACGTCTTTTGGCGATAAGAATTTAATACCGTTTTTGTTTATTGATCAGAGCAGCCCAAAAGCTAACCCAGAGTCGTCCAAACAACTTTTGAGGTGTACGTTTTAGCAAGCTGGGGTCGCTCTAGATCGGACTCCAATCGTGTAGTTTCGCTCTGAAAATTTTCTCGGGTCGCACCACGAGAAAATTTTCGAGCAGTCTCTTTTGTGCTTCGGTGCGCATCGGTTTGTTTTGACTGTGTCATATAGCAAGTCTATACAGTTCTTTATTGTTCATTCTTAGCATTGTTCGTTGCGAGGCAAACAATGGCTGAAGACGAGAACCAAGATCATCCTAAACGCCGTGTTAGAAAATATAAAGAAACGTTCACCGGTCCATTTTTGGTGATCGCGGAATCGACAAACGGGAATTTGTTGACCGCGAAAGTTGCTAAAGCTATGATTAAAAAATACGGTGCAGATTATATTCGAGCAATTCCCATGTCGAAAACAAAGATGAAAGTTCTTATGGGAACCAGTCGTACTGCAAACAATCTGGCCTTGCAGCAAACTGATGGTATAAGATTCTTTATCCCACAACGGCTTGTCGAATGTATTGGTGTGGCGTATATTGAACCAGAAGTGGATGACGACGAGCTGAAGACAGCTAAATCGTTCGATAAGAAAAAATCGATGCAAGATGGAAACCCTGCTATTGTAGAATCCCGCAGGATTAGGAGGATGGATCTGTCCAACATTTGTATGCTGTAATTATTACCTTCAATGGGACCACTCTTCCATCACATATTGAAATAAATAAAGTGCTTTATCCAGTGAAAACTTATGTGTACCCAACTCGTCAATGCACTTACTGCTGGCGGTTGGGCCATAATAAATATAATTGTAAGAGCGCCCCCCGATGCAATAATTGTGTTAATGGCAACGGAGATCCGGATCACCTATGCTATGAGCCAACTCCACAGTGTGTTAATTGTGGTGGTCGACACAAGGCGAATGATTCTAAATTATGCCCAAACATCATCAACAGAAAGAAGAAGGACAATGAACGCAGGGAAACCTACTCACAAGGACGAGTAGATTGGTTCTGCATTCAGCCTTCGACTGTGCAATCGATCGACACAATCATGGAAAACGAGGATCTTGGAACTGACTCCCGGGTTCATAAACACCCGCGGTCGAGTGGCCCGAAACCAAAACGCCGATATGAGGACGATTCTAACTCAAACGATGAGCTCCCTACTCTCGAGGTGAACATTTCAAAAAGAGTGTGTGAATCAATTCAGTCGAGTATTGTATCTAACGAGGTAGCTGATATTGTAGCTGACATACTGGAAGTATCAGTAGATGACCTGGAAACCAAAGTTAAAATTCAAGAAGGGATTCTCTAAAAAATCTCGACAGTGGTTAATAATAACGTCAAAGCCTATCTTGATACTTTGCGCTTATGATAGAACACATCGAGCCACCCAACGGATGATTTCTCCTTACAATGTCCGCAGTGGAATTGTAGAGGAGTGATAAGTAAACGCGCTTCTACTATTAACGTATTGAACGAATCTAATGTAAATATATCTCTGCTATGCGAAACTCATCACGACCGATGCACGTATTTTAATCTTCCAAATGACATCATGTTTCGGAGAGATCATCGAAGAAACTCGATGGGGATTGGAATTGCGGCTCGCCGAGAGCTGAACCCGAATATGTACGATGTTCAATATAATAGAGAAATTCATAATGTCGCATGTCAAATTACATGTAGTTTGGGAAAAATAACAGTGGTAGGAGTCTACATTCACCCTCAGGCGCTAATAGCGCAAGACGAATTCGAAGCTTTTTTTCAAGCCATACCCACTCCATGCATCATCGGAGGTGACTTTAATGCAAAACACCCTATGTGGTATGACCAGGCGGAAAATTTAAAAGGTCAACGATTGTTTCAAGCGCTCGAAGGAACCAATTTAGTTGTACTGAATAATGGACAAGCTACTAGGTACGATGTCAATCGTTCGTGGAGCGCTACAGACCTGACTTTTGTCTCAACCGATATAAGTTTATTTTTCGACTGGAGGGTATTGGACACACCGCTGGGAAGTGATCATTTTCCTGTTCTGTTCGGTTCGAACTCTGCAACAACTATCAATATTCTCGAAAGAAATAACTTTAGGAAAACTGACTGGGTTTCGTTCGGTGACAGACTGGATGAACTGCTGGAACCAATCTCTTCAACTCCATCATTCGACCAATTTTTCGAGATAGTTTTGAATGCCCTTGAACACGCGACACCCGTCAGGAGAGCGGTTAGAACTATGTCGAAAATTACTCAGCCTTATTGGGATGATGAATTACGTGCCGCCAAGAATAATACTCGAGCGGCTTTCAAACACTGGAAACGAAATTTGGATGCAGATTCGTATTATCTTCATTTGGAAGCCGAGCGTCAATTCAGAGCGATGGTGAGACAAAAAAAGATAGATCATTGGCACACCATGTGTAACGAACTAGATGGTACAACATCAGTGCATAAAATTTGGAAAATGGCGCGTCGCTTCAAAGGACGCACAACGGCGGGAAACCAAAAACCGGTATCAGACTAGACCGTCTGGCACCATGCGCAACTAAAAGTTGTTCATTAACGTTTGATGTTTGTCAATACGAAGAGCACATGAGACAGAATATGTTCAGCATTTTCGATCTTCAGGCTCTCATGAAAACCGGTAAAGACTCAGCTCCTGGCGTGGATGGAATTCCTTACTCAGTTATTAGCAACCTCACATATCGAGGACAACGCAAGCTACTCGAGATATACAATTTTGTCTACATGAATAGAGGCATGCCAGACAGTTGGAAAATTTTCAAGGTCGTGGCTATTCCAAAACACGGACAATCAGGAAATTCGAACGGAATTCGTCCATTAGCCTTTGCATCCTGCTTTCGTAAGGTCTATGAGCTTCTAATTAAAGATAAATTGAAGTTTCTCCTCGAAAGTAACCAGTTGCTCCCACATGAAATGTGTGGGTTTCGCAAAGGAAAAGGAACAATGGACGCGCTATATGAACTGATCAACCAGGCACAGTCTGCCCGACGACAGCACGAACACGTCCTAGTGTGCAGTGTCGACATAAAAAGTGCTTATGACAATGTGGAAATTAACGTACTCATTCGAGAGATGCGCGCATTGAGGATACCGGAATGTATGGTTCGTGCAATTTACAACCTGTTCGAAGAAAGGGTACTTGTGTCTTGTAGCAACGATAGGCAAACTTCAACGAGAACCACGTGGAAAGGACTTCCACAAGGGTCACCCTTAAGTCCGACATGTTCTAATGTGGTTATGGCACGACTGATAAGAAGCATTCCCATTCATGTGATAAAGGTGAATTATGCTGATGATATTACCATCGGGATACGAGGTCGAAATCTAAACGAAACAAATCGCAGCTTACAAACTTCGGTTGATGACTTAGTGGATGGTATTCACAACCTCGGTTTGGATATATCTCAAACAAAAAGTAGTTTCATGCTTATAGCCGGAAATCAACCTGAACCAGCCCCCCCCCAAGGTTTTGAAAGTGTAATCCAGGATAAATACAATGACTTTAAAATTCTAGCTACGGATGGATCAAAAGACGACATAGGTGCAGGTTATGCCGTCGTCAACAATTTTGGATATCAAACCACTAACATCAAAATAACGTCATCTGCGTCAGTCTACTTAGCTGAATTGCTAGCTCTTAGAAAAGCAGTGTTCGTAATTCAACAACTCCCAGTGGGAAAATACCTTATCATGACGGACAGTTTAAGCAGCCTGACAAGTCTCAAGACTCGGAAAATAAAACGAGCTAATCCTGTTGCATGGTACGAAATAAAAAAAGGAATTAAATCGTCGGAGCTAAGAGAGTACGTGATTCATTTTCTTTGGGTACCCTCTCATAAAGGCATTCCTATGAATGAGTTTGCTGACCGTGAAGCGAAAAACGCCTGCATTTTTGGTTCTGGTGATGATTACACTGTTACCGCGTTCGATATTTCATTCCCATAGAAACGTATAATTATGGAAAAATGGCAAACGGAATGGTGTAACGCTGGTAAAGGAAGATTCTGTTTTAGCATCCTATCAAACGTGTCCTGTAAACCGTGGCTCGAATCGACCGGGTTCGCCAGGAGGGAAATTTTAATTCTGTCAAAGTTAATCAGTAACCACTCTAGACTTCCTGCTCACTTGCGAAGGAATGGCATAGTCACAGATGATACGTGCCCTTGTGAATTATCAACTGCGGATCCAGATCATCTACTATTCGAATGTCCAAGATTTGATGTTCAAAAAGAATCTCTTTGGGCAAAATTGAGGCGGAAAAACAGCCCACCGGACCTGCATACAATACTGAGAAAAAAAGACATCAAACTATACGCACTTATTGCCGATTTTTTCATTCAAACTAAAATAGATCTATGAATTTAATTAAACCATACTTGGCAGGTTATGTAATAAAAGGAAAGCCAAATAAAATTAGTAATTAAAAAAAAGACATCCATGCGAGTTTGTTTATTTTTTCTTTTTTCTATGAGTTGTACCATGTGTTCGTTTTACTCGGAGTCAGAGTCGCCCTCGTGTAGGTTGAAAAACGAAAGCGGTATCAGTCAATTTTACTGCTCGTGAGAGAGTACGATGACAAATCCCATTTATCGGAAACTGCTGGACCATATGGCTTGTCCTACTCCGACAATCGCACAAGCAATGATAGTAAATTGAAAAAATAAATGTTTCTTACTATTTCAAAATCATCGTCCTTACTAAAAATATTACGGCAGCTACTGCCTGAAAATTTTACTACGCATAGATCATCATGGACTATACTACATTTTAAAGTAATCCCGCCAAATCCTAAAAATCCGATATTTCGTAATAGCTTTGTATAGTGCTTCTGGGTGTCCGCGAAGTCTGGTGTATCTTGTACGTTTTCAGTCCGGCTCGTTTCGTGGCCCTCTTGGCGACGACCTTCATGAAATAAATCATAACAAAGCTTTGGTTTTGTGAAGTTTGAGTTTCTGTTTCAACATACTTCGCAGCAGATTCTTACCATATAGAATCATTGCTTGGCTAGTGTTATGATTCCATTGTTGGAACCCTTGCATGTGGATGTCGAATTTTGCATATGGATTGAATAAAATCCTTTCATCAACGGTTTGTTTACTACCCCCATTTCGATCGGAATGTTCCAGACCACTGCTCAACTGATTGAACGAAAAGAAAAACTGGACTAAATTTGATCAATTTTTGAAAGTTTAGCATCCCAAATAGCACGTTAAGTTGCTGTCCCGTGGTTCCATACTAACTGTGCAACTTATCGAGTTAGTTTATATTATTATTCTGATAATGTTTGTGTTATTGAAAAAGCGCAATTTTTTAGTGTTGTGCAACATATCTTGAAGTTCATCCGTTGTTACGAATATCAACTGTGTAACTCGTGTTACATTATGACAATTCTCGTATGTTCGACAATCAGTGATTATAAGCTAGAGAGAAATTGAATATGCAACTATATGAGTTCCGTATAGATGTATGTAAATGCTTTTACGAACGAACTTGGAAAATCAATTGTGAAACTCATGCATTCGTCACTTTACAAATGCAACAATAAAAACAATTAAAAAACAATTGTAGAACCCAAGGAAATTGCTATGTCATGTAAACAAGTTCTGAGTTGATGTTTACAAAATCATAACAAACATAATTTCTAATGAATAAGTTTCACATTTGATTCACAACTGTTCATTTCACGAACATAAATATGAAAAACTTTCTTTATATAAAAAAATAGCCATTATTAGTAGGCAGCTAAACAAACCGATTTCGGCTATTCTGGTTTCCGGTTTTCGATTAACAACGGGAGATAATAGTCATATGTTCAAAAAGGGTTATTATTAACTTTTCTTTGCAGATCCGATATTCCAAATCATGGGGTCCAATGAAAGGTCTTACGGTCCTATAAAAAATTTCTGCATATTTTCAGATTCAACAAAAAATTCACACTGTCGTTTAGAGTAGCATGTCAAAATCGTATGAAATCTTCAAAATTTGAACAAAAACTATTAGAGTTTGTACGTAAATTTTATTCCTAAAAAAATGTTTTTTTAATGTTCTGGGCCTTTGATAGATCGGGGTGAAATATATTGGCAGAATCTAAGTTCGTAGAAAACTTTGTGGGTATGACTCGCGGTATGGTATTTTCACACGTACCGGGTATTGCGAAGCGAATTTTCTATTTTTATTTGTAATTTTCACATAATAGGTTTAAGTTTATTGCATTATCTGTAATCTGTGAGAGTTTCACTCAAATGTGTTTATTTGTTAAAGAATGGTATGATCGTATTAAAAAGTGACGAAAAATTACATACAAATACTGATTCGAAAATTATTTTTAAAAGCTGCCTTAAACACATGGTGTACGCTGGCATATCAGGAACGAATTGGTTAAGCATCGTTCCTACCAACATTCATGTCATTCGTCACGCAGAGTAAACTTGAGTGACCTTGTTTTTTGGCATTTCAACGTTTTTTATAGAGCAAGTTTTGCAGATCGCAGAGCCTGTAGATAGCTCTTATAGCAGTAGCAACACTGCCTTTTTACATGCTTGAACTCATCAACAACTTCGTATTGTATCTCATCGATTTCCACCTCGGATTGATTATTTTTTGAGCTACTTCGTTAATTAGCAGTTATCTTATACTCTGTTGTCCCGGTTTGGCGGTTCAATGCATAGGATACTGGTCTTACAAACCATCGACCCGCCCCGACTCTATGCAATGTTTGTATCAAATGGATTAATTACAGAGAAACTTTCGATTTCTTGCGATTGGCAAGCAATCGATGCACATTTAGTTTATATTGTTTATTATTTTTTGATCTTACATATACACCAGTTTGCATCCAACGTCCTGTTGTTTACTTATTTTTAACCTTCAGTATTAACAATCAGTTTATTACAAGTTCTGGACAATTGCACACATCTGGATAATTTTCCTACATACATGGTCCTATATAAACTACTAATAATAACGATAACGATGTTTACCCAAACAGATACTCTTACACATAAGACGTATTTTGTGGCATCCTTAGAGGATGAATTCTTTAAGAATGAGATTCAAAATACATTCGAATTAAAACGAGTTATAAATAATACAAGGAATTTTCTCGTCGCTTCTTATAAAAATAAAACCCAAAAGTATGCGAAATTTCTGCACGGATTAAAACCAATTTCAATGTATCTCTTAGTTAGTTTTTAGTTGAGCATCAAATGGAAAGTGTTGCTATTTGTGAATCAAAATTTAAAAGTAATGAAAAACCTATAATGCATGAAGACAAATTGCGACTAAATACCTTTTCTTTTTTACAGTGAAGCGTTCCAATGAGCCTGGCTGGCTAGAGGGTACACTGAACGGAAAATCTGGGTTAATTCCAGAAAACTACGTAGAAGTACTAAAGTAATACTACCACCAAAAAGCAACCTAACTCGGAATGATCCTCCAACAGCTTAGCAGAATTGTATGTACAACACAAGTGTATTTTGTGGTAAATGGTCGATTAACAACTAATTGTTAACTGTAGTAGCTGAAAGAGAAGAGAGTTTTTGGCGGTAGAATATTTTTCCATTTGAAAAAAAATCCACTTTGGTTAAAAAAAAACTTATAGTCATAGTGACAGAATGAATGCAGGTCTATTTTTGTTTTTTTATGCTTAGTTCGCTGTGTTTATATTCTTGTTGATAACTATTTTTATGTGAATCAGTAAAAATAGTGACATATTTCAATTGAGTCATATGATTTTGAACAAGCAGTACAATAAACTTTGCTGCATTGGTTATGTCAAAGGACTTAATATTGTTATGTTTCTTTTTTTTCCTTTTTTCGTTACGCATTAACAAAAAATGGATAACACACAACTATATGAAAACATGAATCATTTTGTACTTAAGTCAAGAAAACGTTTCAAGGGATGCACAATTTACACATCGGCTTACTATGTTTGTATCGGTGATCATCTGACATGAAATGAGAGGCATAGTTAAAATAAGCATCAGAAAAAAATACAATGTGACAGCGTTATTCAGCGAGAAGTAATACAGAAAGGCTTTGTAGTAACCACGCGAATTTCAGCTAGAAATCTATTTCGGATTTAATACCTAAAGTAGGGTTTGATATGTCAAGGTTTTAATAAGTGAAGCAAAAATAATGATTACAATAACAAACAGAAACACCAATAGATTCAAGGTACTAATGTTTAATTGTTGCTATAAATCTAAAGAACGAAATGAAACGCTCGATGAAACTACCGTATAACACAAATATATTAAAAGTTTTGCTTAACAGGCAATCAGTAAATCAACCACCTGAATTCAAACATATGCATATGGTCTAGAAAATAATCAAAGACTTTTGCATTGTATCATGCTTATACGTTTCCATGCACATCGAACTGAGGCTTTTTGCTAAAAGCAAAACATGTATTTATGCACCGTCCAAACGACATGATTGCTATCTTTGCTGATTTTTTTTTATTTTCGAGAAGCATTGTCATTTTCTACTTTATTCATTTGATGGATGTTTTCCATAAAAAAAAAACAAATCATAAATATTCTGATGTGTTTTCAATTGTGAGTAGGTTAGGATGTTTAATTTTCAAACATATGCCACGACTTCGGTCATCATTTCTTGCAGAGCGAGCTCGCACAATTGATTCACCTAAAGAGGATAATAAATCAGTCTGCCTAACAAATATTAACATTCTACGCACATTTGTCGTATGTTCCACTTAGACAATGTTTATAGATTTCTGAGGACAAAGAGTCAATCAATATATTTTTTTAGGCGTGAATGACCATACAATTATAACGCTTAGAGCTTTCTAAAACAATCTGCTTCATTATTATCATCAACAACAGTATTGTGGTCATGTTAAATTATCCAAAATTATTCTTATTTATTTGCACATAAAACCGTGCGCCACGTTTTAAAAATTCCCTATTGGAAACGTCAGTTTTCTCGAAATTTTGAAAATTTGTTATTTGCTTACGTATTGGATGTCTGACCATGTACATTATTGATTTTTCTGTCATGCTTTGCTTTTCAAAGCTTTTTTTTTTCGTAAGAATGAGTGTATGTGTCGTTTTTTCTAGGTAATTAATATTTCATTTATATTTAATCCGGTTGACAATTTCAGAACATAAAACAATTGTGCGTAGAATTGTAGTATAGCATATTCGCCTAAGACTCATCGTAATCTATACACGGCTACAAAAACAAAAGCACACATACAATATGTTAGGGTACAACTAATAGAGTTAGTGTAATATATGTAAATTTATATCGATTGATAATAGAGTTTAGGAAAACAAGAAACGTAGTAACCATTTTAAACGAGAGAAGAATATATGGGAAACAATGACACCAGAAAATAAACTTTAGTGCTAAGTCTAGTACAATAAGTGTGTAAGCAAACAGAATATGGACAGAACAATTGACCACAAAAATATGAGATGCATAAAAATTCTAATAACTAATTCAACTACTAACGCGAGAAGGATATCAATCGTAAGATATAATTTTGGTGCGTTTTGATTGTTTTACGAAGAAATTGAATGACTTTGTTTTCATCACGAATGAAGGCATTCATTCCGGCCTAGTTTATGTTGTTGTATATATTGTATACTTTGTATAATGCTACAATTTTTTACTCCTATGGGGAAAAGCATCGGCGAACTAGTTTGGACAGTCGCTGCCCATAACTAATGTGACCAGATTAGTCATTGAAGCTCATTACCAATATAGGAACTTAGTCAAAATTTCGTTCATATTATCAGTTGCCATATTACGTACAAACTAACAAAGTTCTCTGAGGAAAATCTATCCTATTGTTTAGATCGTAGTTTAATCAGGATCAAATTTGTGATTGTAGACACCAGCGTCGTCATTTCCTGTACTTAAGTAGTTAATCATGACATAGGCTACACGGTAACTTACATTTCATGGATTTTTGTTTTCGTTCACGCAATGTTTCGCTACTTCTGTCCTATTTCTAAGCTTGGTTATCGCATCATTAATTCGTTTATGCGATTAGAAAAAAATAATGTGCTTATATGGCAAAATAGGAGAAATCTGCACACTTAAATTTTTTAGCTGAGTCTCGGCAAAAAAATGCCGAGATTCGCACAGCCGAGTAATCAGCAATCATCTCGGCAAAAATAAAATTACTGAGCGTCTCGGTATCCTAAAATTTGACAAACGTCAAATATTGCCGAAATCGTCAGCATAAGATTTACTGTTTGCTCAGTGAAACGTTCACTGAATATTCGGCAATCCAATAAAACGAAAAAATGGAAAAAATAAATTACCGAATCATCAGTAATTAAAAATCTAGTCAAATAATTTTGTTTGTATTTTCTCAACATTATAAACACGCCATTCAGGATAAAAAATTCATTTTATTAACACTTAAAGGAGGCTTACAAATTTGTTGCCAATAGTGCTTAAAGCCTACCTGAAAACATGTAGCATAAATAAAAAGCGGCGTTTCCAGATGCGGCCACCTTGAGTCGAGCTGGAAATATGAAAATAAAAATATATATTGATTTTTGGCTTACAAAAATGTTCAATATTTAATGATGCATATACGGTATTGTTCAAATAAACTTACCTTGATCTATTGAATTATTCCATGCATTGGGTTATTTTTTCGCATATCCCCCAAAGTTTTGTCTCGAGGACGCTTTGAGACCCGTGTTGGGTGTTTTTCCCTTATAATCGCGAGTGCTCTGATAAAGACGCTTTTTATAAAGCGAAACATGTCACTATATTTATTCAATATTTTTACTTGCAAGTGGTTCCACGCTTCTTCGAAGATTATCCATTTTTTCACTCGAGAATTTCATTAGAAAATAATCGCACAATGCGAAGCGAAAATGTAACGCGGCAATAAATGACAGCTGTCGTGCTGAATCTCGGCAACAGCTAGCGCATATTCCGAAATCTCGGCAAACGTCTCTGCTGATGTCGGCATATCTGTTGTTTACTGATAAATTCAGCAAGCAATTATGCCAAATTTCGGCAAAGTGAAGCATTTTACCGAAATATCAGTGAAAGCATTTAACGAAGCTCAGAAACATGCGTATTGATTACTGAGCAATCAGCAAATTTACGTGTTGCTGATCAGTTTCGGCATTTTATTATGCCGAGCTCAAGAAATGGTTTTAAGTGTGTGAGTGAATAATATTTCAGAAATATTTTTTAATTAAACTGCATTTTTTGTCTAATTGTTTGCACACTACATTACACATTATCGGAAAACTACTGAAAACGAAATAGTAGAGTGAACAAAGTATACAAGACTAAAGTAACAAAACCTTGGTATTACTGTCCCTTCGTGGAGACATACTTCGCAGCCGATTCATAAGAATCCTTCCAGTTCAGGGCCCGAACATACGACAACTGGCTTGTAAGACCAGCACTATATGCATTGAACCGCTAACCCGGGGCGATTTGAATCTTTGTTAGTATGGTTACTCCTTGCAAGTATAAACCATATGAACGGTATCGAGGGTAACATGTTCACCGTAAATTATGGAAATGTCAATTTTTTGCAGGAATGTTTTCACACAACCCACAATAGATGCATTATTCCAATAAACACACATGCATAAAAATTACAGTAATTAAAATGCTACTACTTATAACAAGTAAAAACTATTTTAAAATTTTACATCTATGCAGCACATATGATATTTTGAGTCTGATTTGGAAAAAACTGCCAGATATCGGCTAAAATTACAGTGTGGCGGACGGATAAATTCATATTACCTTTATTTTATACTGATAGTTATTTCATTCAAATTTACTATTCAAGTAGTTAATTAAGGCAGGCACTCTATGAAACGCGGTAAATTTTCTTGATTTCATCGCACATAAAAAAATTTAAATGAAAAAAAAAACAATATGGCAAACATATTGAACCTCTCCCAAGGCTGGTGACAAAAAACCCGTTCTCCCATTCACACGATATCGTCCGCAATATACTTACAAATAATATATTAAGTTAATCAATTAATTAGCTTGTCTCAAGTTCATGAAGCTCAAAAACTATATGAATGTTGAACATTCAGAATCAACGTATAAACAAATAAATCTGATTTTGTTATTGGTTTCATTTATAGTGTTTTTAAACATTTTAGAGATTCACACACTTCTCTGTTGAGCATCTTTCATAATTTCAAGAGATTTGAGTCGAAAACGTGGTTTGGGGGAAACGAGCTTCAAGGCTTAGGCACTTTGAAGGAATGATAGAGCGCGAATAAATCCATATCTTCGAAAATATTCAAAATTCAATCATCAAAATTTGCGATTACGTTTACAAATTATATCTATCGATTGAAGCGACAAAATCGATTTTTCATGGAATGTTCCTTTGATTGACATTGTGTGTAAATTTCATAATTTTTTTCTATGTTTACTCGTACGATTTTATCACATAACTGCAGTTCATTCATATCGGCGGTATCCTGGTGGGAGTGATCATGATAGCATATACCTTCTTTTGTTTTAATTCTGATAGTTTTGAGAACAACGCTATTTTGCATGTGTTGGTTCCTCGTCAATTTTACATCTGATAGCCGAATTTTAGTAGAAAGCACAAGAATTTGTACTTTAATTCATATGCTAACTTTAAATAACATTAACATATACGAACAGCGAAAAGTCAGATATGTGGAACTTTGTTTGAAAAACCAGGCTAAGTATTTTTGAATGCAAAAACCGAACTTGAATTCAAAGCAATGCAAAATTCGGTCAAAACGGAATGAAAACATTTGTTCCGAAGGAACCGGCAAAGTTTTTTGTTCCAGTTTATGCATTCAAAGTATTTTTGTCTGTCTCTTGTATAAAAATGACTTGACTCGCATACTCTAAGTCTGTTTTTTTTTTCATTCACTGTTATCCGATTGTTTGTTCAAAAATATTTAGCCGAGTGTTTTAAATTAAGTTGCACTTATCAGACTTTTGAATTCAGTCGTTCATATGATATACACCAATTCGATACGAATCACGAAATATGATTGCATTTATGAATGAAACAAGAGTTATTCTTTTGTAATGAAACAACTAACACGCATAATTTAGTGCATAATACAAACTTTTATGCATACACGACGATCTAAAAGCTTCAGTTAATGTTGACTTTATTTGAACTGCCATTAGTTGCACAACTTTAGCTTGTATTTGTAGCCTATCCATCACAATACACAAAGCTATCAATCTTTTGCTTCCAATGTTATCCAATGTTCCAATGTTATATAAGGCGGTCTAATGAATGTGGACATACCATGAGATTGAAACTAATTAGAATAGCAGAAAAAGGCGATTTTCCATGACGTGTAGACAAGTCAATAACTGCTCGAGTATCGGGAGGATCGGTGATATGTCTATGAGTTTGTATCCAAAGGCAGTGTATTCTTCTAATCATTCCCTGTTTTAAACAACATTTCCACATTGTATCCAGTTTTTTCGAGTGTAGATTAACCCTTATTTTTAATTCAATTATCGATTGGTACAGTATGAAATAGTAAGCCAATAGAAACATTCCCCTAATTTAGTTGTGTTCACGAAATGTCAATTCTTTTCATCTAAACCCTATTTGATTGTGCTTTAAACAATTCCTTTCTGAATAATTCAATTATATGAGCCTTTTTGTGAAACATAAATCACGTCGTAATGAGAGAGAATAAATTAGTCTGTGATAAAATCACAACAAGAATTGGATTTGAATTATTTTAACATAATTTCAGTGATGTTCGTTTTTATTTCAAACAATCTAAAGATTCGTTTATCCATACACTTAGCGCCATGTAAATACATTTTAGTTTCCGTTATTATGTTTGCAATGTTATCGATTGTTGATTTTTATTTCATACTAGCAATGATTTTAATCTACCATTTGACCTTTTATATTGTAAACTAGCACTCAACTATCCTTATCGGTCTCTTAGTTCAGGGGATCACGCATGTGAGTATCCAAGTATTATATTGTAACGAAATGTTGGGCTAAACAAAAAATAAGAGCAGTTTAGGTTTGGTATTTTCTCTTTTATCATAGAAAAATAAAAACTAATAGGAAGTGTTCTAGAAACTAAGATTTGTGAATATACTGTTATTTAATTTTATGCCTTTTAAGTCAGTTGCAAGGACCGTGACTACGAAGAACGATAGGAAGTGGATAAAATGTGAATTATTTTATTTATACAAGTATCTCGATGAATGATTCCTTGGTATGTGGAAGTACAGTCAAAGAAAGAAATAAATCTTCATATAACATAAATTACTGGATTCTTATGTTGTGTAGTGTATTATCACAAAGATTTTTTTTAAATTTTGATGGTTACAATCTTTACATTCTGCGACGATCGAATCTTGTCGTAAACCAAATCGATCGTGTACTGGATCTTTGATTCTCTAGAAAAACAGATAATACCCTAAAGATTAGTGCTTAACCACTTCCTCTGGTCAAATCTGAACGACGACTGAAAAAACCGCTCTGAGAAAACTATTCCTAGTTCGGGGAATATGCCCTGCGTAGTACTTATGTGTAGATTAATAAAAAACCGTTCAGCGCCGCGATGCCATGCCATCTATTTGAAAAATGTTCAACGTGAATTGAAATGGGCGGGATAAAGCGTTCGACGGACAATAAAACTCGGAGGGCGTACTGGTTCGTGCACACCAAAAATCCGCTATCTGTTTTTAGATAAGTTTTCCTGTGCCTTTTTAAGTGAAACCTTGACTTCACAGCAAACAGCACGCACAGCGCTTAACGTTCCCGAAACCAATAACTCATTGAACTTCATCAATATTATCGAGGATTCGATACGGACGGCAAATTGTTGAAATGAAGCTTCAACTTCTCCATAGGTCATGGTGGTATACTGGCAGCTTTCCTTAAAAAATGTTTGCCTGGGTAATCCGCTCCCCTTTGCCAATTGTTTCGAACGTCACTCACTACAAAAATACTCCCTTATTTATAGAATGCTTCATTCATGTTCCCTGTTTATAAGAAAGGTGATAAAGAATTTTAAATAACGATCGCGGTATTACAAAGCCTTGGTATTACATTCCTTTTTGTGAAATTGGACCGTTTGTTTCAACAAACTTAGCAGATTATTAATAACGTACAGAACCATTGCATGCCCACATAGTACTACGATCATACTGACACTAAGAATTTTTCCAGATCGGGCTAAAACATACGACAACTGGCATGTAGGACCAATGCCTTAACTGTCAACCCGGGGAGGTCTCAGCACCATCCCTCAATTGCATAGTCTTTCGGTTTTGTTTCTGCCTATCATTCAATTCATGCGACCTCCATCTTCCGACCTTCAAAACATTCCACGGCTTTCAAACTCAACAAAAAAATAAAACTATTATCAAAATCACTATCCTAATCTTTTTTGCTTCGAGTATTTAAGTAGTTTTTGTGTGCTCAACATGCTCGTTTTTTTTGTGTTCCACGGTTTGTAAGGAAACAATTCTAATGTTCTGTGATTCAAATTTCATTGATAGAATGAAGAAGCAGCAACAAGTGGATGCTATCTACATCGACACACCCAAAACATTTGGCAGAGTTATGCATTTTCTAGTTGTTGAAAAATTGACAATAGTTGGATTACCAGATTGACTGACCCAATGGATTTGTACACATCGGATTGGATGCAATGCTTTCGTACATCGTACCTTCGTGTGTCCCTCAAGGAAATCTTGGCCAGAGATTTTTTCTCTGCATCTTGATAAAATTGCCAAAGTTAAGATATGCAACCCGGCAGATAATGTGGGTGTGGTGGGTAGTTGTACCCACCCGAGAATCACCGATTGAAGAATACCCACTCGGAATACTAGACAAGATTTCAAATTTACCGTGCAAAATATTGGCGTTTTTTATACCGCTCACGAGCACCATTTTTCTGCTAGACATAGATATGGGACTGTTCATAAACCACGTAGACCAAAATTAGGATCAAAAATATCGTGACAGTACTGAGCTTAACAACGAGGCAATCACCCTCATTCTTGTTTACGTCAGTATCGACCATGCGACGAACGGGTACTTTCGAACGAATACGAATAAGCCATTTTTGTTTTCACTCGAATGAAAACGACTCGTTTGCCACAAAATATTCAAATATCAGTAAACTTCTTCAATTAAATGCTAAGCCTTGAAGAAATCAGTCCAATTATTGTGATTAACCATTTGCGAAACGCTAGAATGTTTAGCTTCAAACGATACGTGTATTCGAACATCATTCGTTCGAACGAAAAGTCCTATTCTCGTTTACGGACGAATACACGAAATGCCGTGGTTTCGATTCGTCAGTTTAATGTTGCGAATCAACCATTCGAACACATTGAAAAAAGTTTAACCGATTTCCAACAAATTTATTTTCGAATCTAAAGGTGATTTGCAACCAAATCATAAGTTTCTGTTTTGCTTAGAATATTTAGAAATAGCAGTCATAGTAAAATGCAGTTTTTTCTGGCGAGCTTTCGAATACGTGCGCGGTTCCAAGTTTTTGCGAATCAAATTTTACATCCATTAGGTACTTTATGCAAAATACGTCATGGGTAGACATGCTTTATTTTATATTAAATGCATGATTTTACCAATGTAATAAATATGTAGACTATCGAAAACATGAAAAAATTGCAAGAAAAATGCAACATATTTTTCACAGATACTACTAATCGGACTGCTATTTCAAATGTTTAATTTTTAATTTGAAAATTTCATTTGCCGGCTTGAATAAAATTGGTCCTGAGTACGATATTTATTTATTATGTAGCATTCGTCACTTCCTTGATGCTTGGAATCTTCCTAAAAAAAATGCTGGCTTGTTCGCATTCGTTCGAAAGTATGTGTTCGTCGAATAGTTGATACGGACGTAAGCAAGCATTATGAAACAAAATCAGCGAAAAACAAGTCAAATAACAAATGATTTAAAACATTTTTAATTACAACTCAAGTCTGTGCCAGAACTAATAGTTTAAAGTTGGATGAGCGTTGTTTCTATGCATGTACAATGTTTAAAAATGTGATCGATTCGAACGTAAACGGGAATACGAATTTGATATATTTTCGAACATATCGCATACCGTAACAAGAATACAAGAATGAGGGTCATTCAATAGAAACCATTCAATCGAAGAGGTTGTGTTTCGATTATACTGGTTCGTGAGTTAACGGCTGCTACTCTAAGCTGCAGGTAGTTGAAACTGCTGGTGCTAATCGCAAAGGCATTATTCGGGGCGTTTCCCGTCTGGAAAGCTAGCAACGAAGGCCATCACAGAGGTGCCATCACATAAAGGTGCGAAGACGAAGGGGTGCACAGAGGTGCTGAGGCAACCCAGTTCTGATCTACCAGGTACCAGAATTTGTACGCTGCGTAGGATCGAATGAGACGACATATATCGCGTGGTGCAACACTGCAAGCATCGCATTTGATCGCCACCAAGAGCAATAGCACTGTACCTGGGGTCAGGTACAGGCAGCACACCAAGTTCAGTGGTGACCACAACGACGGCAGAGCAACGAAGATAGCAGAAAACGATACCAAAAGACTGCCAATTGGAAATCGTTGGGTGAGCTTCACTTCGTTCTTCACGACAGAGGAACAGAGACAATTTGCCGGATCTGCGTAGCCAAGCTATGTCTATATAGATAAAATTCGTCTTCCTGTTTGGCTTTTCGTACCGAATGTTATGAATTGCACGAACTGTTAAAAATTCGGACATACAGCTACTTATTGTAGTAATAAGTCAAACTGTATCAAATGTCAAGGATCCCATAAGGATAATCTTTGCGATAAAAATATTGAAAAATGTGTTTATTGTGGGTAGAGTCCTCATGATCTCTCGTTATGCGCTGCATTTAAGTTGCGCAAAGACAAAATGAAGCTTTCTTTAAAAGCACGATCTAAGCGCACATATGCAGAAATGCTTAAAACAAGTATTGATGCCCCACCCCCACTCGAAACAGAAAACGGTTTTTAAAATCTAGAGCCAGAGGAATCTGACTATGATGAAAATAGTGAAGGTACTTCGTTTGTCACTCCTCAAGGTTTTGTTAAGAGGAAGAAGTCCTCCTCTAAATTACCAAAAAAGACACATTACAATGAAATATACCTTCAATAAAAGATCCCCGTGTTAAATTTAAAAAGTCAAATTTAAAATTAAAAACTGTGCCTCCTGGTTTGTCAAACTCTCAATCCAATCCAGGAACTAGCACAGAAAAGACTGTAATCCAGCGGGCTCCGTTTCACATTCACCAACAAAATTACTGAAGTTCTAAGAAATTGTAAAATGGATTTTAGCAGCATTCAATATTTCTGAACTTCTAAAGACCATCATAACGGCATTCCTTCCAATATCTAATACGACTTTTTTGAAGCAGTTATCAGCTCAATGGCCAATTCTGTCAGGTTTAGTATCATTCATCATCCGCCGCTAATGACTGTAATCACTGTTCTGCAGTGGAATTATCAAAGCATCATGCCAAAACTTGATTCATTTAAAGTTTTATTGCATAGTCAAAAATGTGATGTATTTGCTTTGTGTGAAACATGGCTGACTTCAAACATAGCTTTAGATTTTAATGACTTTAACGTTATACGTCTCAATAGAGACTCTTCGTATGGTGGAGTGCTTTAAATAATTAAGAAATGTTATTCCTTTTATAGATTAAACATTCCTTCGACTTCTAGTATAGAAGTTGTTGCTTGTCAAATAAACATTAAAGGAAAGGATATTTGCATTGCTTCGGTATATATTCCTCCAAGAGCTCAAGTTGGACAGCGACAGCTTAAGAAAATTGTCGAAGCCCTTCCTGTTCCACGTTTGATTTTAGGAGATTTCAATTCGCACGGAATGATGTGGGGTTCCGTTTACAATGATAGCAGATCATCTTTAATATATAATATTTGCGACAATTTTAGCATGACGGTACTAAATATGGGTAGCATGACACGGATCACAAGACCTCGTGCACGTTTAAGTGCATTAGATTTATCACACGCCAAAGAAAATGACGTTTTTAAAACGAGGAGGAAGAAATCCTCAAAATTTTGAAAAATTCTTGATTTTAGAAACCAAGTACAAAAGCATACTTCGGGCTAAGAAATGTAGCTATTGGAGACATTTCGTCGAAGGTTTGTCAAGAGAAACCTCAATGAGCACTCATTGGAACACGGCCAGACGAATGAGAAATCGTAACGTGGGAAATGAGAGTGGGGAATACTCGAACCGATGGATATTTGACTTTACTAGGAAAATTTGTCCAGATTCTGATCCTACGCAGAGTCTTCTCCAAATAATGGTTCCATTGTTAGCCCCTTTTCAATGATGGAATTCTCTGTAGCCCTCTTGTCTTGTAACAATAACGCTCCTGGGTTGGACAGTACTCAATTCAACTTGGTTAAGAACCTGCCCGATCTCGCAAAAAGACGTTTGGTGAAATTGTTCAACAAGTTTTTTGAGCAAAATATTGTTCCACCTGATTGGAGGAAAGTGAAAGTTATCGCCATTCAAAAGCCGGGGAAACCAGCTTCCAATCACAACTCATGTAGACCCATTGATATGTTGTTCCGGTTCAGAAAATTGTTCGAAAAATTTATTCTTCGACGTCTCGACACTTGGGTCGAGACGAACGGTTTGTTGTAAGATTGGCATCCGTAGAACTAAAAGGACGAATGATTGCCTTGCATCACTTTCGTCTGACATCCAAATTGCCTTCGCTCAAAAACAACAAATGGCATCTGTATTTTTAGACTTTAAAGGATTCAGTTTCCATTGATGTTCTTTCAGACAAGCTCCACCAACATGGACTTCCACCGGTTATAAATAATTATTTGCACAACCTTTTGTCAGAGAAGTGCATGTATTTTTCACATGGCGATTTAGCAACAGATGGCATTTCACCAGGGAGATACCCGCTAGAGTCAGATTTTTGCCACACCGAGGATGAAAAAAACGAAGCACCGCACAAAGCGGAAAGCGCACTTCTTCTCAGTGTCGAATAGACAGCATTTGAGTGTGTGCTTGTGGTTAAAGCAGCTGGCGCGAGTGAAACACATTCTCTTCGCATGAATCGCTCACACGCGCTCTCGTCTAAATACACCCAAGTGACCACTGGCGCGTGATGTTGAGCGAACACTTCTGTGAACTTCAATTAATAGAGAGTAGATCTGGCCTTGCTATGAAAAATTTGCAAGGAAAACCGAAAATTTTACGATAAATTGTTTTATTTTGCTGATTTTGCGTGTCCACGCTTCATCTACGCAAACCATACAGCAGAGTGCTCACCGGCGTGTACACCTCTGTGAAAGTATCTGCATCCACCTCAGAGAATTTATTAGCTAATGCTCTAGCACTTTGGTGCGATTCAGTGGAAGAGGTAAAAGGAAATAAACAAACGCACTCATGATGCGTGTACACTTTACACAACAGTGGTGTATAAATGTGAAAGAGAAGAGCTCTCGTTGAAGTTGTCAGTGCGAGGGGAGAAATTTTGCTTGCTCTTCGTCACACAGAGGAGATAGACATCTCTGGCTACATGTGTCTCCCGCAAGGCTCATGCCTCAGTCCGCTTCTCTATAATTTTTACATGAATGACATTGACAGCTGTCTAGTAACCCCATGTACACTAAGACAATTGGCAGATGATGGCGTGGTTTCAGTTCCTCAATCCAAAGCTATTGATCTGCAAAAACCATTGCAAGATACCTTAGATAACTTGTCCGTTTAGGCTGTTCATCTGGGTATCGAATTCTCTGCGGAGAAAACAGAGCTAGTCGTCTTTTTAAGAAAGGATGATCCCGCGCAGCTTCAGCTTCATATGATGGGAAGAATGATCTAACAGGTTTTGACTTTCAAATACCTCGGGGTGTGGTTTGATTCCAAATGCGCGTGGGGAGGACACATCAGGTATCTGATAACAAAATGTCAACAAATAGTAAATTTTTTTCGAACAATAATAGGATCTTGGTGGGGTGCTCACCTGGAAGATCTAATAAAATTGTATCAGACAACGATACTTTCAGTGATGGAATATGGATGCGTTTGCTTTCGTTCCGCTGCAAACTCTTATATTATCAAACATGAGCGAATTTAGTATCGTTGTTTGTGAATTGCTTTAGGCTGCATGCATTCGACACATAAAATGAGTCTTGAAGTTCTTGCGGGAGTTCTTCCATTGAAAGATCGTTTTGGGAGCTTTCATCAAATTGTTTATATAGTTTTTTGTTAATTTATGCCTTTCTCATATAGAAAGGCTATGCAATCGCTGTGAAAACCGAGGCCCATATGGCCGAGTGTCATATACCATTCGACTAAGTTCGTCGAGATCACAAAATGTTTGTGTGTATGTGTGTGTATGTATGTATAAAATTCTTCAAAAAATGAAATTCCCGAAAAGTAGATCCAGATCCGACTTCCGGTTCTGGTATTACAGTGCGATTAGTGAAAATTTGCAATTTCATGAGTATTTTTTCACAAGCGATGATGAAACAAGATGCACATTTATATACAAAACTCATCTAGTTGGCAGATCTTGTTAGTTAGTGAATATACTAGTCTCCTGTTTCCGCTTCCGAAATATCCGGTGATAGTGAAGAAAAAGCGAAACTCACTTCGATTTCTCAGCAACGGTTAAGTCGATTTTCACGAATCATGATTCAAATTAAAGCTCTCATTGTCTTTAAATATGCTGTGTAATTTCATCCTGATCCGACTTCCGGTTCCGAAATTATAGGGCGATGAGTGTCAAAACATTCAAATCGTCATGGCGATGCATGACGTCATGACGTCAATGACGATGCAAAACTAGTACGCGACGGCACGTGCACCTTTGCTCCGTTCACAGCGTGCATTGTTCAATTTCGTATAGCGTGCAGGGTTGCCACATTAGAATTTATATTTTTCAGGTGAAAAACATGTAAATTTTCTAGTTCTTTTATTCAATTTGTACCCACTTGTTAGTGTTAACGATGCTTTTCTATAAAAGTACACTTATTGCCTTCGTCATATGGAAATTTTATGCAATCTCTTGAAAAATTGACTAGTGTAAATTGGCCCAGAGGGGTCAGTGTTCTATATCATTCGACACAGTTCATCAAACTAAGCAATGTATGTGTTTGAGCATGTATGTGTGTGAGTATGTGTCAAATAATATCACAATTAAATTTAAAAATCTCATAGTCCCAAAGGTTTCTATTGAATTTCATCATGCTTTCATATGGTAAAGTGTGTTTAAAATTGCACACCGTCATTTAGAGCGACGATGCAAAAAAGGGTAAAATTCTTCTACATTTGGCTCAAAACTGATTCAATTTGTTGGCTATATTAGTTACTTACTAAACGAACCGACTTCGGCTATACTGGTTCCAAGTAATGGAAATAGTGGTCAAAAACTCTAGAACAAGATTCACTCAATTTGTTCAGAGATGATTTAATCGATTCCTACAAACTTAGGCTCAAATAAATGTTCTTATAGTCTCATAGGCTACTGTTTTATTTCATCCGGGTCCGACTTTCGTTTCTAGTAATATAAGTAATATGAGAAAGGCATCATTACACCACTAGGTTGATTAAGACAGTTTTTTTAATTCCATTCGAAGATTTATATTTCAACGTGAATTACAGTGTAAATTCTTGGAGAAGAATAAAACACAATTAGGACTGAACAACTATTGTTAACATCTGGGTATAATATTCTGGCAGAAGTTGATGTGTTCCATATAAATTTACAGTTGTTTTATTGCGGTTTTGTTGGGAACTACAGGATTTACTTCAACTTTAATTGAGAATCATGTGATATAAAACAAAATTAGGACCGTAATTATGATAATCAGTCATATCTTTTAATGCAATATATGACTTCCGGTGAATTTCTCAACGGATAAGCACGTTGGATCGTGTTAGTGTGGTGAAAATACTTCGAGTACTCGAGTATTTCGAGAAAAAGAAAGAATTGTTATTCGTACTTTGGCACCTCAACGTATTTGATTTTCGCTTGTAGTCCAGTGAAAAGAAAGTCCACTGGACTATAAACAAAAATAAACTGGCAATATAACCTAAGTTGCTGTGCCATCAATCGGCGTCATCTGAAGTGAGGTGACGCCAACCAGAAAGAAGAAGAAGAAGAATGCAATATATTTCAAACTTTTTACTAAAAGACAGGAAATAAATAAAATTCAAGCCATATTCTCAATAGGCTTTGCTGCAACATTCAATATTTAATGTAAAGTTGATTCATACTAGAATGGTGATGATTTTGATTTGCGTATTTCCGGAGGCGGTCAGACATATACTGTTTTCTTATCTCCTCTTTTATGATAAAAATCTAAGCGCATGTTTGTTAAGTTAAAGATAAATCAGAAAAGTTTTATTAATTATTGTTTAATATAACCCAATTATCTTATTCAAAACTACATAACACACAAAAATTAGCGAAATTAACAACTACACACTCGTGCCAAAAATGTTCTGCCGGTTTTTTGTGCAAATGATTTTCCGAAGTATAACTGCGTAGTATAAATACCATTATGTAAAACATCTGAAGAGATTACTAAAATCTGTTTCTAACGAGTTAGGACTAATATTCGCTAAATTCTAACGGCAATGCCCTGAATCCAGAATCCTGTGCCGCGTGCATCGGAAAAGAGTAAATATTCAATGAAAAATCTAAATTCACTGACGAACCAAGACTTACAATGTGATGTTCCTATCCGCGTTCACAAACTCGATTTCATGCAATAGAAAGAGAATGCGGTAATTTTGATCCTATTACAATCAACAGCTATAGAAAATCATAATCACACAAAAAAAGAAAACCTTTTCACTTCTATTTTATTGTGAGAGGGTGCATTTACTTAACACCATCCTGGTTCCCTTCTCAAACAGGATCGAGAACGAAACGCTACCTCCTCAATAGAAATAGATCATAAATAATTCCTTTTATTTTTATTGATGGACATCAATGCCCACACATGTGCCCGTTTTTGGCAATAAACATAAATTATTGAAAAGGACATAGTGCCACCGTCAGTAGCCAGTACCAGTCAGTGTAATTTTAGTAACGTTCATTCTCTTGAAATTACGTATTTTAAATGAGGATTCTATTTATATTTTCGATGCTTTTCCGTTTATTGGAGTATGAAAATGTCATCATAGGTTACCGGAAGTGTTAGTACTTATTCAAAGCGATTCATTTTTCCTTTTCGTGTCAGCAAATACAACACAAGCATATTGATACCCGAATGACTTAAAACCTATTAATTATATACTTCAGCTACATACAATAAATCTAATAACATAACGAATCAGGATTTTTCTACTTTCTGTTATTACCGGTTCGATCCTAAGTAATTTGCATGATTCACAAATTACAGAACGGCTTTTTTTGTAAGATGTGAGAATTTCTGAAGTGACGTTTGTTACTTGAGATATTAATGCAAGGTTTATTAGTAAGTTTACTTTGTTTATGTTTATTTGAAATCAATCATCTGACCACATATCGCTTAAAGAACAAGAAGTAACATTTAACAGCTGATAGCTAATGATTATTCAAAGTAAATTGTCATGAGAGATTAAAACAAATTAAGAACAAACCTAAATCAAATGCAAAGCGAAGAGTTGTCAGTAACTTTCGCATATCACTACGCCATCTGCCATAGACAGTGAGAACTTCGTTAAAAAAGTGGTGTTAGGTAATTCCAGTTGTTGCAGCACATGCTGATTACGCATTACATATTTATGGAAAGCTAACCAAGATTCAAGCCTGTATTAATCGTTTCGTTGGCTAGCAAAGCATAAGTACATATGTAATTGCATTATTGTTTTGCACCTTAACTATTTATATGGTGTCCAAATAAATTCATCACTTAATAAATGTAGCATCGAATCGAACTGTGTTCTATTTATTTTTGAACAAATAATGCACATTTAATTGCAAAACTGCATTTGGAGCAAAATTGGGAGGGGCAAAGCGTGGAGGTTCGAAGCATATTTTTCTATGAGAAATTTTGTAGTCTAACTTTCGTAATCTTGTAACCTAAGCTAAACCAGACCCTGTCAGTTTGGAGCAAAATCAATCTTCAGTTCAGCAACGCCATCGCACGACATCACATTCAACATATCATGTTAATTATATGGGTGCGCAGTGTTGCTATTTTTGCGCGCACGAATTTGACATTTCTCTCCCCTTCTTCTATGTACAAGATTCGATGCGGACACGCCTGAGGGCGCCATGCTCACAAAAAAGGATATTGCCAATGATTTGTTCGGGAAATGTAAGAGATGGATATCTTGTTAATATGATGTCTTTGCCTAAACGGAGCCGAAGCAGGCCAACACTTAACGCTCCGTTGGTTACCGAAAGAGGTTGCAGTCGACCCACCAAACATCCTAAGTAAAGGAAGAAATCATAGCGCTCGTCACGTTTCATTATCTTTATGTATCCTAGCACTCCTTGAGAGACAACAATAAATGACTTTTAATAACATTGTTTATGGTTTTTTTTAAGTCCCCACTTTGTTCGCTGTTAAGGCAAAATGAAGAGAAATGTTCATTTTTGTTTACATTATGCAATATGTCCAGATTATCGAATTTTGCCCCATTACTTTTTTTACTGTTAGTTTCTCGATTCATGAAAAGCTAAGACTTTTTCATGAATTGATTTTATTCTACAATACATGAAAAAATCGTAGAACATTAAGGTCCCTACTTTGCCCCGCCTTCCCCTAAACCGGTGAACTCATGTTTTTCGTATATAATATTGTGAGTGACCAAGAGTAAGAGTGCATTGTCGAAGAGGTTTCGCGGGCGTATACAGATTTAAACGTTTAAGTAGAGAAAGAAATTATTAATGTTACTGGTAACCAAAACGTAACTTGTAATACGTATACGTAATACAATTCCTAAAAACGTAACGCAATCGGTCCTCATATGATGGTAATTGTTTTGAATGCACTGCAGTTCGTGCTCGCATCTCACCCGACACAGTCGAAAATCGTTTACGGTCGAAACAACAGAAACAAAGACAATACGCCAGTGAACAATAGAGTGTACGGAATGGTCAAATACGATTTAACAAAGCCTGAAACTTGGCCTGCAAGACCGTATTCAATTTGTATAGATTTCAAACGTTGCAAAGTTAGACCAGCAGCAAATGAAATTGAAATCTTACTTAAAGAACGAATGCATCTAGACGCTAATAATGTAAGTGAGATTCAATTCAACAAGGCGTCTAACCCCGCAGGCCACCGATAAGTTCGTTCGGGAGAATATGTCGCAGTACGGTGAAATCCTTTCCATCGAAAGGGAAGTATGGCGGAAATTTTTCCCCGGCATCCAGAATGGCGTGCGAGTAGTGCGTATGCAACTACGTGAGGCAATTCCATCTTACATCATTTGTGGTCAAGGTGGGACACGTCCGTGTAAAACGTTGATTACCTATGAAAATCAGCTGGTTACAAGTCAGTTTTGTGAACATCCGGCACACTACGGTAAACCTTGCACTGAAACTGCGAAAAAGACATCTTCAACCAAAGACAAGGTCAACCGTTCAACAACGAAAACTAGTGAGCGCAGTACTCATGTTTCGACATCAAACCAACCAGCAACTGCAACCGATGTACAAGGCGCATCTAGCAACGAGTTAAAGACTACAACAAGGAAAACGAAACGAAGACGGACACCAACAACAATACAACCGATGAGGCAATGGATGACGAGACGAGCCACGAACAAAGTGCCCCTGAACCCTCGCAGGAGGCAAATGGAAGCTCTTCTCCTCCTAGAAAAAGAGTGACAACGAGATCCACTTCAAAAAATTCTTTATTTAAAAAATCGGCTAATTCGGCCACGTAAAGTTTGTACGCAAATAGGCCTGAATAAAAATATCTTTAAAAAATATGCCTTGCGCTGCGTGACGATGGTTTTAGTGGATTGCATACATATACTTGTTGACTTATAAGAGTTGCTTAGACAATGTAATAGGGAAATGATATCATTCCAGATTAAACATTTCAATAGCTTGATAGTCACCATTACCGGCCGCCTCCATCTTCATAGAGAAGGATGAAGAATAGAGACCAGAGGAAATGTTTATGCTTCAAATACTTTACGAAAGGACGACGACTCATAAATTCTTCCATATGTGGCAGGTGATAGGGTCTAGGATTCGTGGAAACAAACGATGCGACTATGGAATCAAAAACAGCAAGTACCTAGTTCTGGGGTAACATTTTATAATCGAATCGAACTAACTTTTTCGTACAAACGCTCCTGCTTTTCGTTTCGAGTTTCAAAATGCGGGCACAGCACAGTGCTTACAAAGATCAATTTTATGCGCTTAGTTCTGATTTTCGAGGTATACACAGAAAGAAATAATGAAATTTACACTTGTAACTTGTAAATCATTAGTAACATGGAATAGGCGTGGGTTGAATCGAAAGTTTGATTGAAAACATTCATCGATGCAAAACTGAATTGGATTGCATCGAATTTTGATTGAATATAACTGTATCTTACAATTAACGCAAAGAACGTACAGAATTGTAAAGTAACTTTATGTTTAATTACCTGCTCCAAATATGTGCATAAAAATAGATGTAAATACACAAAATATTTTTATCTGTGTAGTATCTTCGGCAAAGATGATGAAGCTAACAGGCATCATTTCATGAAGACTGGCATCAAACCCGGTGAAAGACCGTAACTTGGTTAAAGCCGGGTATGAATAAACCAATATTAATAATAATAAAGATTGGCATCATGTAATTAACCTCAATGAAAAATGGGTGCGTGAATACTTCTACAATGCGTGCATAAAGCTACCTGCGCATTTAACACAACCACAGTAACTAATGGAAAGAAGTACACCCGTTTCCCACTAGAAGCGCTGTCAGTGTCTCCGTACAGTGGAAAATCTAGGTTTACTTGATTTATGGTTTACCTTAACCTGCACTGACAAAACTACTTGCAAAACTACCTATGAAGCATCAATCATAGTAACCCATGAGTCAACAGACAAAATTTGACAGTTCTATCAGTAGAACTTCAGCCGTGATGGCAAAAATAGTGAAGTAACTCTGTTTAGAAGTGTGCGCATTCAAAGAACGGCACCCTGTCGCGTCGAAAACGGACATCGTGGATGCCGGTTACGCCCGTTCCGACATCTACAACATATTTTCACTATTAGAAAACAATCAGAGCATCGAGAGAAAGCCCGGTTCCGGACGGCCGATGACCCTGAGCCACAAGAAGCTAAAAATGAAGCTGAAGATGAAGACCGAAGGAGAAGTGGCTACATTGCTGCGTGTGTTTGGCCGAGAGGTCGGTGTAACCGGCCAAACAATGGAAAAGTACCTGACAAACGAGAGCATACATATGAGGAAGCGGAAGTCGCGTCCACTGGTTTCGGAGCTGCAGTGGCAGCGACTGAATAAGATGGTGAACTCGATTTCCCGGAGAATTGCGACGTGGCGGTAGCGATGGACGAAGAGACTTATATCACCATGGATGGCAACGACTGCCAGGGCACTTCGTATTTTACTTCCCCCACGAAGGAAGTGAGCTCCGACGTGAAGTTCATTTTACATCCCTTTCGCTTCGGGCTGGCCGTGAATAGGGAAATTTTTAGTACGAAATACCGGAAGTATCGTCGTACATCGAGAAATACCACGAGGGTGAAGACGCGGCGTTCTGGACGGCTCTGCCATTGGTTCACTACACGAAGCGATTGTTGGAGGAAATGGAGCGGCTGAATATAGATGTGGTACTCAAGTCGGCGAATTTTCCCAACATCTCCCTGCTGCGTCCCATCGAGTATTTCTAAGCCAACCTGAAGCGTACTCCAAGAAATTTAGCCGCAAAAACTATGGAAGAATTGATAAATAAAACGAAGAAAGAACTGAAAAACATGCCTACACGCATGTTTTCTTCCGGCGAATGTTCCGGTTAACTGCCGGAAGTCCGTTCGGAAAGGTGTAGAATGTGCAAATAAGTTTAAATAATTACCTTCCGTGGGAAATTTACCGAAGTAATTATCTGGCTAAGCATTTTTTTATCACCACTCGAATTTTTTTTGATGTAAATGCGCAATACAGCTGTTATCTGCGATTTTTCATCAGGATATGTTTATGAATTTTGTTAACGAACCAGGTGAAAAAATACTATCAGTTTTCTACATACGCTCCGTTTTTGACTACATACAGAGTACCAAATGACACATAAATTATTAGCTTTCCAATTCTACAAATGCTCCCTTTACGACAAATTCAGTAGACAAATATTTTCCTCCAGATCCAGCAATTGGTATGCATTGAATTTAATTCGATTTGTCCAAACAACAGCGCTTCATTAAGTCCCTTCGAAATGCGGTAAATGATAGTCGCAATTTCAACTGTAGGATGAGACGACGACAGACCGATTTTGTCGCGTATAAATGTTACACCAGTAACATCATCCCTGATGTGATCTTATCCGGTCCCTCAACAGGAATTTAGCTTCTGATGGCAGTCAAGCTGGAAAAAGAACAACTTTTTCCCCTCTTGTTCAAAGCGACCGAAATAAAGCGGCCTTGGCATAATAATTGTTATACATTTGCAGATGATTAATTAACCACAGTTTGTGAATAAATAAAAATATCACCATCAGATTAGGCGCTTGAGACAACTACAGTTATTTGGAAAAAGCTTAGTTTGTTTGAATTATGCGCATGGGGGTGATGGTTGCTCGCTCGGGAGGATTAGGGTTGCAGGCAATGCGAAGATTTATTTTGCAACGAGAAGGAAATAAATTCCTTTATCTGGCGAAGGTGAAATATACTGTTGCACTTAATAATATATTTGTTAATTTATTAACCCCAAATTATCTTTCAATATGTACCTGATTCAGTAAATTTAATCTTTTCTAAAAAATCTGGGTATCTCAATTCGAACGGAATAGTAAACGAATATCAGGAATGCATATATGATAGGGTGATAGGGAAAAAGTTATCATCGAATTTCACAAAGCGAAAGTGCTTTAACACATCTAGAAAGTCTCTATGCAAAATTGGAGCAAAATTGGACCATAGCAAGTGGACCCGCACTACGGTCGAAGTTATCTGATATCGTAAAATTACCACAGTGGTTTGGGGGAGGTGTAGGATAGTGGAAAGGGGACAAAGCGGGGTATGCTTGATATCTCTTCTGGTTCATGGAACCAGTTATCGAAAAAAAGGGAATTCGTTTTGAAACACTCAAACTATACCAAGCGTCCTGGAATATTTTTGGAGAAGTATCCTTTTCATGACACGAGTCTCTTGTTTCGTTATAATCATTCGAAACCTTCAATCACCGTGAGTTATCTAAATCCATATTAAAAAAACCCTGTTTTAATCCACCTAGTGGTGTAATGATGCCTTTCTCATATCAATCATACTATCATATATAATCTTCAAAATAATTTTCTTCGATTCTTAAAAGAATAACCGAAATCGGTTTGTTTGACCGTCTACTGATAAAAACTATCAATTGGAAAAGACTTGAGGTCGATTTAGAAAATTTTTCAAGGTTTTTCCCCATTTTCAGTGATGGTATACAATTTTTAACCCACTTTACCCTATATTTCCGGATCCGGAAGTCGGATCCGCATGAAATTTAGGAATTACGTATGGGACCCTTTCATTTAAACCTAAGTTTGTGAAAATCGGTCACGCCATCTATGAGAAAAGTTAGAACAAGTATTTTCTTTTTTTTGCACATTTTACCCCATAACTCCCGAACCGAAAGTCGGATCCAAATAATATTCAAAATTTTTTATGGGACCTCAAAACCTATCATTTGAATCTAAGTTTGTGAAAATCGGTTCAGCCATCTCTGAGAAAAGTTAGTGCACTTATTTTCACTATTTTTTGCACATTTTACCCCATTATTCCGGTACCGGAAGTCGGATCCAAATAGTATTCAGGAATTTTGTATGGGACCACAAGACCTTTCATTTGATTCTAAGTTTGTGAAAATCGGTTTAGCCATCTCCGAGAAAAGTTAGTGCAAAAAAACTTTACATACACACAGACATTTTGCGTACTCGACGAACTGAGTCGAATGGTATATGACACTCGGCCCTCCGGACCTCGGTTCAAAAGTCGGTTTTCACAGTGATTGCATAACTTCCTATATGAGAAAGGCAAAAAGATGTTTCGAATTATTTCATAGTGCTCTCTTTCGAGCTATCTATAACCAACCTCGAATTCATATTTCGACGCAAGAAACAATCACACAAGACCAAATAATGTGTGTAAATGATTGGCCTTATACATATATTGCAATTGTTTCGTACATGAAAAGTATCATTTCATCTTAAAATTATTGATTTAGTTAAAGAAATATAAAAAATGATGAAGAAAATTTGCTTTGGCTTTGAGTTAGGACCTGAAAAACTAATTTAAGTGAATAAAACCGTTTTCTAATAATCTGATTATCTGTCTGGTTCAGGGAAGAAATTCAAAGCATGTTAAAATGCTGTTACTTGAGCGCAAAACCCGGATGAGATTCAAATGAGTGGACGGCATGCCAAATAAACATGAGCCAATTATAGCGAATACTCAGATCCACGTATAGAGGGCTAAGCCGATGGGATGTGGCCATTTCCGCGCCTTGCCCATTTACGCTCCGGTCTCCCCTTGTTTGCTCAAGTGAGTGCAAACCAGCCCGGTGGCAAGGATAGGGCGCTCCAGCAAGTGCTATCGTAGCCAACATCTGGGGCTTTTGGTGGGCAATCAGAGCGCTCAGAGTATGGTAAACAAACATTCGAGCATTTCAATTCGAGTAAAATTTTAATTTCCTTATCGTAGTGATGATATTCTGATCAATAATTTACGGGGAAGTGCTTAAAAGGGTACTAAATAAACAAGTAGTTTGTAATATCCAATTTTTTGTTAGCCATTCTTCTTCATTGTTTTGGTTTTTGCAGAATGATGCTGGCCACAATTTCATGACGTCATAGCAGGCGGCTGGTGCAAACCCTGGTACATCTTGATGAAACAATTTCGACGCGCCAAAAGGATTTTTCGGCATTGAAAATGCCTTACTCTTCACTATACTGGGCCGGGGGACAATTAAAAGTTTATAAAATAGCCGCGTAACCTTTTTTCGTCATAATTTTGAACGTTAATAACTCAGTCATTTGTTGATGGATTGATATAATTTAACAACCAATCGATTCGGAAATTTTTAACTTAAACATATATGGCAACTTCGTTTCAGTATTTCAATAGCATACTATTAAAAAATGGTTAGAATAGACCTATGTTTTCATCCACCAATCTCAGCTGACCAAATTGACGTCATTTTCTTGTTCGGCATAGGAGGCTTTGCGTCATGCATAAAAACACCGCATCATTCTGCGTAGTTCGTAGAGAAATCTATAAATATATGCTGCAAACCATTTCTTGATTTCAGTTGATACTTGACTGCGAATGAAACAAGTAACTCGTCCAATGAGGTGATGACTAGATAATAATAATCAAGTTATAACATGAACAAAATTAAGGAATTTGGTTGTGTATTCATTGATTCTTTAATATGCAAAAGTGAAAATCAATTAAAGTAACAAAATATGTCCTGCGCACTGTGTCACATATTTTCTTCCTCGTATTGCTGCCATTCTATTTTCAGACACTTTCCGAAGATTATCGACGCTTTTTAACGAAGGATAATTAAAATTACACTATTACTGAGTTTATTGGTTTTTCACATCCAAATTTTTCGATCAAAATATTTAAAATCTTCTCTAATCGCAGTTTATAAAATGATTAAGTTTGTACGTTCTCTGTCTTGAAAATTATTATGATATAAAATCGTTTCATTTATCCAGATTTATATCTTGAGGTTGTTCGTATCCAAAATTGATCTTTTAAGTAATTTTGAAATCGTCATAATTGACTTTCATTTGAAGGATATTTTCCAAAAATTTTCAAATGTTAAAAATTTGTTGACGGCATCAAAATAGAGTAGAATCAATTGTTCTGAAATAATCTAGTTGTAAATTTAATCATTCGCAAAAAATTTAAACGCTAAAAGTAGAGTAAGTTTGTAATTTGTCATTGTTTAGTGAATCCACTATCATGTTTACTTGTATATTTATTATGGGTACCTTAGAATTATTTAATTTTTAATGTAATCGTGATCGGTCGTGTCTTGCATACAACCCTCTAATTTTTACCTTTTTTTATATATATAAAAAATAGTTATAGAATTCGCTCAAACTTTCGAAAAATTTTCCGAGGCCCGGAGGGCCGAATGTCATATACCAATCGCTTCAGCTCGACGAACTGAGCAAATGTCTGTCTGTGTGTATGTGTGTGTGTGTGTGTGTGTATGTGTGTGTGTCTGTATGTGTGTTGTCAACAAAGTGGTCGAGAGGCTGGACCGATTTTGATCAAACTAGTCGCAAATGAAGGTCTCCCCGTCACCCAGAACGCTATTGAATGGTTTTGAGATCGGATGTTTACTTTTTGAGCAGCGTTGCCAGGTTGCCAGATTTGTCTGGCAAATGCCAGATTTTCCTCGTTTCGCCAGACACTCAAACTAACCAGATCTTTTGCCAGATTTTCCAAATTTTCCCAGACTTTTAATTTTTTCCTAGATTTAGTCAGATCTTTACGGTTTTGGCCTCTATACGATAGGTGGGGAGACCTTTTTTTTTGCTCATTGAAAATGAAGCCCGACAAAAATTCCCTTGTATATAGTAGACCCAGACAAATCCAGATAAATTTTTGAGTTTTGACAGATTTTTGAAAAAATAACCTGGCAACTCTGTTTTTGAGTTATACGAAGTTTTATGTCGAAATTTTCAGTTTTTTGACAGTATATGTCACAATAACCTTGAAAACAGAATATGTTTTCAGACCTAGATTCCGCACGGTAATACCTATCCAACAAGCCATAGATTGTTGAAATCCGTCTATTTTTAACGGAGATAACGAAATTTTTGTGTAAGCAACTTTTCCCCCATATTCCAGCAGTAGAAGTTCTGAGCGTTGTATGGCAAAGAAAGGTTTGGGACCAACTTAAAACACGATTTTTTATACTGTTATATAAAATTGTTTTTAAGTACCAAAAAGACAGCATCCTTTTTCATGACATTTTTCCTCGGACCGGTTTTAGCACGATTCGTTTTTGGCAACATAATCGTTCGAATATGACATATTGGAAAGATGGCAGTACTTCCGAATTCAGAACAATTTCATAATTATATTGATTTAAACTGCTTACAGCAATAAATGCTGGAAGAACATAACTTCTATATACCATTCGAATCAGTTCGTCGAGATCAGCAAATGCGTATGTGACAAATAATTTCACTCAATTTTTTACCTTTTTTCGAAGATGACTCAACCGTTTTCTACAAACTCAGATTCATATGAAAATTCGTATGCTCCTAAACAAGGTTCCTGAATTATGTTTGGATCCGACTTCTGGTTCCGGAACTACAGGATGATATGTGAAACGAAATTAAAATTGTGTAACTCATTTTCCTCGTAGATGGCTGAACCGATCTAAGATTCAAATGAAATCTAAGAATCATCTAAGATTTGCTGATTAGAATAGTCGACAACCAAATAAACGTATTTCAGTTTTAGTGGTATTCAGTTTTCGATTCGGAAGGCACCCAACAATTTAAATCGTACTACGATTTCTCAAAGATGTCTATACTGATATTTAAACATTTTGAAACAAATGTAAACTACTGATTTTCGAATTCCGGCTCCAGTATCGAATCGTTTCTCAAAGCTCATTCGTTTTCTCAAATAAAGTCAAATCGAATTTCAGAAACAAAAATTCAAATTAAAATAAACTTATAGTCCAACACAAAATTAATTAATTTTATCCAATGTTGACTTTCGATTCTGGAATTACAGGAGGATGAATTTTTAAAATTCAAACCGATATAGGAGATGATAATCCCGAAAAGCTTGAAAGTTGGACTCAAAACTATTGCAATTTATTCGTCATATGGTCATACGAATCGGTTTGGGTTATGCTGGTTCCTGAATACCGGCTCTGGAAGTACCTTAAATTACTGTAAACTTTAAAGTGGAACTTACTTCGACATATCATGGAGTGTTTAATCGATTGTCCCACTTTTAGATAGAGTAATGAGTGATTAAAATGTCAAATTGCAGCTTAAAACGATGGTCATTAAAATAATGTCATGAAAACTGAAACACCGAAGAATATTTATGCAAAAAACACATGCGGATTGATAAAAAAGGTATCATCTCACAGCTAGGTGGATTAAGCACGTTTTTTCATTATATTTGATGTAAATAATGTTCTAACCATTAATTGTTGACGAAATATTGGCTTCATAAATATTCATAATTATTTCTTAAGGTTATGTTGTATATATCGACTGGAAGTGGAGTTAATAGCCACAAATAAAAACTATTATTTCTTAATGTATACGTTTTTTAAATCGTTTTGAACAATTACTTAACGTAACAAATATTTATCGGGTTGACTTGGATCGGGTTATTAGTAACTAAGCAAAGCTTAGACGCAATAAATATCTCATTGTAATAGTATGTTTAGAGCGATGATGTAAAAACACAAAAAATCTTCGATGAACCATGAAAATTGCCGGCCATTAAAACTGACTTCGGCTGCACCGGTCCTCGGATTTCGGTTTCGCTAGTACCAGAAATTATGGTCACATACTCCAGAATTCAACTCTCACTTTTCTAAGAGATGGAAGATCTTATGGACTTCTGGTTCCGGAATTGATGAGTTTTAAAATTTCAAACCGCCGCATTTTTGAAATTTGGTTCAAAACTATTCCATTTTATAGGTTATGTTAGTTGCTGACCACACGATTCGACTTCGACTATACCGGTTTCCGGTTCCGCAGGTGTCGGAACAATGGTTAAAACCCGCAAAATCGATCTTACTCACTGTTCAGAGACGCATCTACAGGGCCAGATTTTTTCGCTCCCCCTCCTTCACCTCTTCACCATCTTGATGTGGAATGTGAATGTTCTCTATGTTTCTTTCATTCTCTTCGGCAACATCACCATCATCGCGCACGGAAAGCCGCTCCAGTCGATGACCAACATTCTCTGCAATTCCATTCCAGAGTTGCGGTGATCAGCACACGCCAATGTGACCCAAACACAACATTATTACACATACACACTTAGAATATAAATAGGATTATCTCCAGAAGCATCTGTTGCGCTTCGTCCGGTCCAACAAAGGTGACACTTTGTTCTGATCGGATCTGACATCATGCTGTTACGTTAAACCGGCGATTAAGTGATACGAGTCCAACGTTGTTGTTTTTGTACCGAAGAAGGCAAATCCGTCAAACTTGCCAGAACTTGGCCCAATAGAAGAATTCTGGGCGATTATGTATGGAAAGCTTCAGAAAAAAGGAATGATTTTCAAAAACGACAATGATTTGAAGTGTAAGAGTGATGGCGCAAGTGTTGCACAGAATATGAAGGCTAATGTGTTTTTTTTTATTCGCTGAAAGTTTCAAAAATATTCAACCAAAAATGAATTTTTTGTCTGTTGCGTTTTTTTTCGAATACAGTTCTTAGTCCCAAAAATACAGACCATTAATTTGTGTTTTCTGAAACTGAGTCATAGTTTTAGATAATATAATGTGATCTTATGAAGAACGTGTACGATTACTTTTATTAATTGAATTAAAAGACGGTATTAGATGAGAACCACTAAATCTAATTTCCAGTAAAAACGATCGCGATAGTTAAGGACATACTTTATTTCACTGGTTAAGGAACGATTTATTTTGGAAGGATAATTCACAATAGCTAACGTATTCTACGAAGGTGGATAGCGAACTGAACTTAAATTTGACATCTTCATCAGCATATTTTGGCTGCGTTATATCCACAGCACTGACTGCTCGAATATTTCTTGGTGATAGTGTGTGTAGAAGTTGCCATCAAATACGACAGCAGAATCATGTAAGCCACTCTGCCAATTCTGAATACTTTTCTTTCTAAGCCCAAACATCGCCCCCCACCTTGAAATATTTACTTTCAACAATTCATGTACAAATAATGCACTTATACTATGAACCTATGCAATTAAACTTAAGTAAACTTCAACTGGATCAATTTTTGCTTGCTGTATCATTTAGGTGTATGCTGCTTCTGGCATCGGTGGTTTTGCTGTCTGCTTTGGAGCTGTTCGTTGTGGGATCGTCGTTCGCTTCCGAAGGAAGTAAACAAATTTTCGTTATCGGTCGCTTTAGAATACCTCGAGCGGTTCTCAGTGTTACAACCCGTGTGAGCTGATCTGGTCCAGGATGGATGGAAATAATTCTCGCTAGTGGCCATTTCACAGGATGCTGAAACTCGTCTACAATTATTACCAGGCGTCCTACTCGGATTTCATTGTTTGTCGCCGTTGATTTTGTAAATTTTTGCATTTCTTGTAGATATTCGCCACGCCAGTGATGCCAAAATTGTTGGAATGTACGTTGTATTGATTGGTAATGAGTTAGTCTATGCAATGGAACATCAATAACATTTGCTTCTGGTATGGAGTGCATCGTTGTTCCGATTAAGAAATGAGCGGGTGTGAGACAACTTATATCATTCGGGTCTTCGGAAATTGGCACCAATGGACGCGAATTCATGGCTGCTTCGATTTCTGACAATACTGTGCTCATATCTTCGAAGGATAACCGAGAACTTCTCAGTTGACGGTACAAGTGATGTTTGGCTATCTTCACTGCCGCCTCCCACAGACCACCAAAGTTTGGTGCCTTTGGTGGATTCAAATGCCATGTGATGCCTTCGTTGGCGCATTCCGTTTGTATTGATTCAGTGCTTCTTAGCCAATTGTAAATTTGTTCCAATTCATTCTTGGCGCCCTCAAAATTTTTACCGTTATCGGAATAAATATCAGATGGCCGACCTCTCCTGGCAATAAAGCGCCGTAGTGTTGCGAGAAAAGCTGCAGTTGAAAGGTCGCTCACTAATTCAATGTGGACTGCTTTGGTGCTGAAGCAGACGAACAAACATATGTAAGCTTTGGCTGCCGCTGCTCTTTTATGAATCGGTTTCAAATAAACAGGACCGGCGAAGTCCACCCCGGTATGTGTGAATGGACGACTTGGTGTGATACGAGCTAGAGGTAGTTGTCCCATGCACTGTGTCGCAGGAACGGGATTCGTTCGTGTACACTGGAAACATCCTCTGAGAACGCTTCGTATTAGACGTCTACCGTTTATAGGCCAGTACTTCTCCCTCATGGCAGCAAGTGTGAGACGGCATCCCCCATGTATGAGTTTATAGTGATATTGCTTAGCCAAAAGGCGGGTGTATGGATGTGGATTAGGCAATAGGACGGGATGTTTGTTAATGTAAGGCTGTTCGGACAACTTCAACCTTCCTCCCACTCTTATCGTTCCATCTGGATCTATGAATGGCTTCAATAATCGAAGCGAGGAATGCTTTGAAACTACTCGACCTTTTGTTAAATCATTGATCTCCTGCTGAAATGCGTCTTTCTGAGCCAGACGAACGAGGGCTGACTGGGCCTTCGTTAGGTCCTCAACCGTAAGATAATTGTGTTGGTGAGGGTCACTTGCGATGGATAATGATCGCCGTTTTCTGCATTTCTGAATGAATCGGAAGCAGTATGCTGTAACGCGGATGAGTCGATTGTGTGATGAAAACCGTGTAAAATGCGGATTATGCCTATTTTCAATTCTAACAACTGCAATTAATATTTTTCGACGTTCCTTGCCATTATTGGGATAGTCCGAAATGCATGTTACTGGCCAATGTTCTTGGGTTTGAGATAACCAAGCTGGACCGTGTTTCCAGAGGGCACTTGAAAGAAAGTCATTTACATCCACCCCTCGCGATACAAGATCAGCAGGGTTTTGCTTGCCGGAAATATGTTTCCATTGCGAGCCTTGAGTAGCGGATTGGATGCTAGAGACCCGATTGGCTATGTAGGTTTTCCACGTGTTCGGTGGAGACTTTAACCATTGTAACGTGACCATAGAATCAGACCAAAAGTAAGACGCTGTTATTGTAATTTGTAACGCTTGTATTATCTTGGAGTGGAGTTTTGCAGCAAGGCTCGCCGCACATAATTCCAATCTGGGAAGTGTAACTCGTTTAAGTGGAGCTACCCGAGATTTTGAAGACAGCAGTTGCACCAAGATATTGCCTTCAGAATCGATGGACCGGGAGTAGGTGCAAGCTCCATAAGCAGCTTCGGACGCATCTGCGAACGTGTGCAGCTGTATCTCGGCTTTGGGAAGAAAGGCATAGCGGTTGAATTTAAAATTTGACAGCGCGGGCAGTTGCTCTGAGTATCGTTTCCATTTCAACGCAATATTTTCAGGTACTGTATCGTCCCATCCACAGGTTTCTAACCATAGTTGTTGTATTAGAAGCTTTCCGCGAATTATTACTGGAGTAACTAAACCTAACGGATCGAAAAGTTGAGATATTTCCGATAGTAATGCTCGTTTTGTAGTGTTTCCCTTTTGATTGATGTTGATATCGAAACGCAATTTATCTTCTTCAGGTTCCCAAGCGATGCCTAAAGCCTTGACTGTTTCATTTTCGTCAAACTTCAAAGGTGAATGTGTTCCAATTTCATCGGTAGAAAGTCCTTGAAGAACCTGGAGTTTATTCGAAGTCCATTTCCTCAATACGAAACCTCCTTTAGAGAGCAATTCAGTAATTTCTGTTTGGAGTTTAATCGCTTCTTCTATTGATTCCGCTCCGGCAATGAAATCGTCTACATAAAAATTATTTCGTAAAGCGGGCCCTCCAAGAGGATATGCCTCTCCCTCATCTTCGGCTAGCTGTTTTAGCGTGCGTGTTGCAAGAAACGACGAGGAGGCAAGACCATATGTAACGGTTAGCAGCTCATACGATTGAATGGGCTCTTGCGGATTGAAGCGCCATAATATTCGCTGAAAAGGCGTGTCTTTGGTGTTTAACTTAACTTGACGGTACATTTTTTCAATGTCGGCCACTAAGGCCACAGGGTATGTACGAAATCGGAGGATGATCGACAATAAATCATCTTGCACTACGGGTCCTACGAGAAGAGCATCGTTTAGTGAATGTCCCGTTGACGTCTTTGCGGATCCGTCAAAAACAACGCGAACTTTCGTGGTTGTGCTAGCCTTCTTGACGACCGGGTGATGGGGGAGATAGCAGCTGTCGGAGTTTGAATTATTATCCATTGAAACTAGTTGCATGTGTCCGAGTGTTAAGTATTCTTGCAGAAATTTATTATATTCGTTTCGCAGAGACTCATCACGATGTAACCTTCGCTCTAAAAACTCAAATCGTCGTAATGCTGCTGACATAGAACTCCCAATTATTTCATCGAAGTTTGCATGCCGCGGAAATTTCACTATGTAACGTCCTTCAGGATCCCTTGAGATATTTCTTGCATAAAACTCTTCGCAGTATTTCTCTTCTAAAGATAAATTGGATTCATTGGATAATTCTTCTGTTTCCCAAAATCTCTCAAGCTGTTTTTCTAAATTAGTTAGTGATATAGCAGTAAGAACACGAGGTGAGGCTAAATGCGGAGCGTGCAGCGAGGAACCGGATACCAGCCACCCAAATACACTGTCTACTAATATTGGCAGGGCTTTCGCTAGCTCAATCCTTGCATTGGTTTTGAAGAAGGAAAAGAAGTGTTCGTTCCCGATGATCATATCAATGCCGGCTCTTACGTTGAAGTTTGGATCTGCGAGCAATTGTTTATCGGGTAGATTCCAATTTTCTATTGGAATATTTCTCTCGGGAATTGGTGATGCTACAGTGTTTAAAATCAAAAAATTTATATCCAAAGCGAAATTTTCCTTGCGAGAACGGATTTGTGTCGACACAGCTTGAGTTACATGTTGTGGTTTGCTTTCAACGCCATGAATAAGAACGTTCGCGCTTTTGCGGTTAAGTCGAAGAATTTGAACCATTCTTTCAGAAATTATGTTTGGTTGCGAGCCACTGTCGAGTAAGGCGCGCGCAAAATGTTCCTTTCCATATTTATCGACTATTATCAAAACTGCTGTTAACATGAAAACATTTTTCTCATATTTTGTTGGATGTAAATCGGGTGTGGACCGCGTTGTGTCAGGGAATATTACAGCGGAAGACATTTTGGACTCGTTGAATTTCTCATAGTGCGCTCGTGTTGACATTGCATGGTGGCTTCCAGAGCTCGAAGTTATATTGGAAATGTTTCTATGAAAGCCTTCAGCGAAAGCTGTGTGAATAAGTGAATGATGCCGTCTTTTACATACTCTACAATTATACTTGGATGGACAGTTCCTAGAAAAATGATCCGCACGGAAACAGTTTAAGCATAATCTATTCAAGTTTATCAAACTTATTTTCTCGGATATCGGAAGCCGATCGAATACTGAGCATTTTATTAACGATCGCAAGCATAGCACCCAAATGTACCTCTTTCAGTTGCTGCGTTGGATGAAGAATTTGCACGATAACAGTCGGTGTTTGGGATCTCAGATGGCGTAACGGACGGGAGAAATGTGTGTTGATTTACCGATATGGATTCCAATACTCGCACACGACGTTGAAGGAAGTTGATCAAGCATTTGTACGTGGCTTTGTCTAACGTCGAGGCATGCTCTTCCCAAGCTGCTAAGGTGTCAGCGTGTAAACGCGTGCAAAGGAGATGTTCCAAAATTGTACTCCATGAATCTGTCTGTTCGTCCAGTTGTGCCAAAATTTTAACATGCCGCTCAAAATCATCCACAATCAAATGCAATGTAGATGCGGACTCCAGTGGCATTGCAGGGATATCAAACAACGCCTGGACATGACGCCTTTTTAATAAATACTCGTTTGCGTATCGACCGATCAAAGATTCCCATGCTAATTTGTAATTAGCTGCACTTATGGTTATGGATTCAATAAGCTGTGCTGCTTCCCCTTTCAATGCTGCTCGGAGGTAATGAAATTTCTGGATGTCAGTCACTTCTGTATTCGAGTGTATAAGAGCAAAAAACGTGTCGTGAAAGGCTAGCCAGTCTTTGTAATCACCGGAGAATTCGGGTAGCGATATTGTAGGTAGTTTCAGACCTTTGAGCGAGGAGGTTGATTCGGTATTGGGATTTGAATTGTGAGGGAATGTGCAGAACGAATTAATAGGAGGTGGAAGCTTAGAGCTCAGGAAAGCCTTTATTTTAAAAAGCAATGGTTCGAAGTGTGCTCGATTATTAAGGTTTCTCACCATGCCTTCGTTTGTTTCCTCGCAGTCCTCTAGCTCGGTTTGCACGTCTTATAACGCCTGCCAAATCGTGTTTAAATTTTCCAGTCGCAAAGCCACCTCATGCTTGTCCCTATCCGCATCGTATTGTTCCACGAATTGCTCGGCGCGGCTGAGTGATGCGAGTAATGTTGTTCTTCTGGTTACCAACTGCTGCTTAGTTCTATTAACCTCCATTTGAGCCATATGGGCAGGATAATCCTTGGGATAACGTGTTGAGTGAATCTGGCAAAGTAAAGACCCAGTAGCACTGACGAGAAAATATTAATTACTTGGATAGGTTCTCACCTGACCAAGGCTTTTTTGTGCCTTGTATGTTTAGAAATTCCGCTATGCAACACACCAAGTCGCCGTAGGTTGGGGATTCCGCAAGATATTAAACCACGGCGTCAAGTAAATTTGGGTTGAAAAGTTTTTCCGACGAAGTTTGAACATAAAAGGAGAATAAAATCTCAAAAGCACCCGAGAAACACTTGAAAGCAAGTTGGACAGAAAATTACCTTCTATCACTTTCAAATATGCCTTGTACTTATATAAGCGAGTGCTTGGAATCTCGAACGAGAAAGTTTGGTTTGACCCAATTGTTTCCAATGGCGATTGCGCATGAATAATCGATTCGATGACAATCGACCGTATTGTTCTGCAATAGGCTTGGAAAATGGCGTTGATGGTCTTCTTCTCTGCGTTATATTGATGGGAATTTCACGCGTCCAAATCCTGGTCACGGCACCATATATTAGATGAGAACCACTAAATCTAATTTCCAGTAAAAACGATCGCGATAGTTAAGGACATACTTTATTTCACTGGTTAAGGAACGATTTATTTTGGAAGGATAATTCACAATAGCTAACGTATTCTACGAAGGTGGATAGCGAACTGAACTTAAATTTGACATCTTCATCAGCATATTTTGGCTGCGTTATATCCACAGCACTGACTGCTCGAATATTTCTTGGTGATAGTGTGTGTAGAAGTTGCCATCAAATACGACAGCAGAATCATGTAAGCCACTCTGCCAATTCTGAATACTTTTCTTTCTAAGCCCAAACAGACGGCTTTTTGGTCATTTATTGCTTCTAAAATATTTATATTAGAGCAATTCCAGAAATGAGTAGACGAAAAAGTGACAAAATCAGACTCGACCTACTCCGATTTTGATGAAACTTTGCACATGGCTTCAGTATGGCAAACCATAAGTTTTGAACCGATGGAGAGGTCAATCCAACTCACAATTAATTTTTAAAAAGGGCGTATGTATTTTTGCATTTCACAAAAAATGCCTTTTTCAAATCATTGTAACTCGGAAACCGTTAATTGCACAAAAATGGCGTTCAGGAAGAAGTTGTAGGGAATCGGTAGGAAACTCTAAAAAAAAATACACTGAAAACAATTTTTTGATTTTTTTCTCAATAATTACAAAATAATCCGAAAAAGTTAAATAAAAAAAAATTAGGTTTTTAATTTTTTTTGATAATTTTTATTTTAAAGATGTTATTAAAACCTACAGATTGATGGCTATCCCGCCCGTGCCTTCTGAAAAATGAAGAAGTTACAGCTAAAACAGTTTACGGATGCATGCAAATGATCAAGTTCCTCTCGTTGTAATTCGGAAACCGTTAATCGTACAAAAATGACGTCCAGGAAGAAGTTTCACGGAATCAATAGGGCACTCTAAAAAAACATACACTGCAAAAAAATTCATTGAAATGATCAAAATGAAATCAAATTAAATTAAAAATTAAATTAACTAACGTAACTACGTCAAAACGAATAAACACATGTAGAATCTAAGAGATGTGCCAGTTGACTACCTACTGTTTACAGCCAACGTACGTACCGGCGAATTGCTTACCTAAATTCTACTTGTTTCACATATAAATAGCTATGCATCGTAGAACAGATATCAGTTCATAACAAATCTCTTTCGAAACAGTTACTACAATATGGTTTTCCTAAAGTATTGTAAACTTTTTCCTGGTTTTGTGTATTCCGGAAATTTTTTCCAATTAACAAAAACCATGATTTGAAAATTAGAAGCTCAAAAGTGCAAGGTAAAATTGAATACCACGTTAAGCATTTGTGATCGCTGTCGTAGGCGGGCTTATAAGGAAAGTCATACGTCGGAAACAGAAGGGCAGTCAACAAAGGAACTACAACCTTCCACATCGCAATACGATTTAGAGGAAGTACCTTCAGCAGCTGCAATCCACTCAGCATCTTCTGAAGCATCAGTCGCGGCGGAGTATTCAAGAGCACACAACATTGAACTCTTCAACAAGGGCATCGCAGGAATCAACGTGTCTCCGATATCAACGAAGGAAACCCGTAATGTTAATTATCCTCAAGAAAAATATTTGGATATTTCAAGAGGTATGAAAAAGCTAATATTCGGGTTCCCGGCGGATGAAGAAGATCCAGAATTACTCAAAACGAAAGCAGCAGAGTTGGATGAAGTGATTACTAAAATGATGGAGCAGTTTGCTAAGCCTGGTTGCACTAGGAATGAAAAAGTGCGTTTGTTGTCAGTCTTACCAAACTCGTGGTCAAAAGAGAAAATAGCCACCCAATTCAAGGCGAACAAATACATTGTGTCGGAGGCAAGAGAATCAACGGACAAAAAAAGCCAAGAAACAAACGGGACGCAGCAGGAACGAAACGATAGAAAACGAGGTGCTTCAAAATTTCAACAGCGATGATGTCAGCAGAGTAATACCGGGACTTACGTTTACATTGGAGATTGTGTCACAGTCAAAATGAATGGTAAGTGTGAACGCAAACAAAAACAATTGCTTTATTCATCATTGAAAGACGTTTATTTATGTTATGAGGAGGAATTTCCAGATCGAAATATTGGATTTAGTACATTTGCAGCATCAAGACCAAAACACTGAAAGTTGCTTGGAAGTTCTGTTTCACATAACATATGTGTTTGCACAATCCATGAGAATGTTTCATTAATGATACATGCTGTTGAAAAATATTTCAAGTATGATGATAAGAATTATTATTTAAAAAAGCTATTATGTGACTCATCAAAAAGATACTGCTACCTTCGATGCAAAAGTTGTCCAACGACACAAGATCTGGAGATAAGCGTGTTATACAATTTCGAGGAACGTGATTTGACTGAGAAAAGATTTGACCAAGGGGTTCTACTGACAGACGTGATCTAGAGAAATTTGTCAAACCAGTAGAAGAATTTGCAGCATATTTTTGCGAAAAACTAGAAAAGCTTTTGACTTATGATTTTATTAAAAATCAGTCATCTGATTTTCTTAAAAAGGCAAAATCTAATTTAAAGACACGAGAAATTGTAACTATTTGTGATTTTTCAGAAAATGTTCCATTTGTGCTTCAGGATGCTGTTCAAAGCCACTATTGGAGCAATTATCAAGCAACCATTCATCCGTTTGAAATTTATTATAGAGAATCAGAAGAGCCTAAACATTTAAGTTTCATTGTGATTTCAAAAGTGCTTTAACAGGATACCAACGCGGTTCAAGTGTTTATTTCACACCTAACGTCATTTTTGGAAAGACAAAATTCAAAATGAAAAAGCAATATTTATGTCTGACGGTCTGCAAGTCTCTGTAAATTTAAACTAATGTATAACATTGATACTGAGTGGTATTTTTTTGTAACTTCTCATGGTAAAGGACCATGTGATGCACTCGGGGGTGATTTAAAGCGAATGGCACGACGTGAAAGCTTGGCTAAACTTACATGAACACCCAATCACAACTGCAAAACAATTATATGAATGGGCAGAGTAGAGACGTCGAGATGCATTCACGACCATGTCTTTTTGTTACGTGTCACAAGAAGAATATAAACGGGGTGTGACCGAGTGGAGTAGTGTTTATAAGAATACCAAAATGATTCCAGGCACACAGAAATACTATTATTTCGTTCCGATTTCTGAAACCACAATCGTCACTAGACTGTATTCGTATGACGATGCATGTAGTACTAATACAATTTTCAAAAACTTAAAACCTTAAATATAATTAAGAATTATTCATGTACATGTAATAATTGTAGATATATCCACCTACTGGTGTAATGATGCCTTTCTCATGTACATATAATATTTTGGAATTCTATTCAAAATTCTTCTCTTCGATTTTTGAAAGAAACCAAGAGATTGTTTATGCATAACATACAGAATAAAACAGTGCTTTGATTGCATAAGGCATCCTTAAGAAAACGAAATGGGTTCACTATTATATGCACTTCCGGCACAGCCAACTAACATGACACACAAACTCTTCTCGAAAAGTGAGTGAGATCCATTTTGGTATATATGACCACTATTTCCGGTACTTCCGGAACCGGATACCGGGAACCAGGATAGCCGCAATCGATTTGTTTAGTTGCCTACTGATAATGACTATCGATTTGTGTAGTTTTGAGAACAGTTTAGAAAATTTTATACTTTACCCTATAATTCCAGAACCGGAAGCGGGATCCTGATGAAATTCAGGAATTCCGTATGGGACCGGAAGACTTTTCATTTGAATCTAAGTTTGTGGAAATCGGTCAAACCATCGCTGAGAAAAGTGAGTGAGATCTATTTTGGTATATATGACCACTATTTCCGGTACATCCGGAACCGGATACCAGGAACCAGGATAGCCGGAATCGGTTTATTTAGTTGACTACTGATAATGGCTATTGATTTGTGTAGTTTTGAGAACAGTTTAGAATTTTTTTTATGTTTTTTGTTTCACCAGTGTAATTGACGGTGTACAATATTGAACACACTCTACCCTATAATTCCGGAACCGGAAGTCGGATCCGGATGAAATTCAGGAATTCCGTATGGGACCACGAGACCTTTCATTTGAATCTAAGTTTGTCAAAATCGGTTCAGCCATCTCCGAGAAAACCTAGTGAGATTATTTGACACATACACACACATACATACACACACACACACACACACACACACACACACACACACACACACACACACACACACACACACAGAGACATTGTTCAGTTGGATGAACTGAGTCGAACGGTATATGACACTTGGCCCTCCGGGCCAACTTTCACTAGTCGGTTTTTCAAGTGATTGCGTAACCTTTCTTTATGAGAAAGGCAAAAATGGTGTTATAATTAAATATCCAAGTATCTCAAGAACAGCTACTTTTAGAATAAAGGATATCAAGAACAAATTTATTGCCTTTAACCTGTAGAATAATATTCTACTGTTTAAATGATTATCTTTCAACGAGAACTTAAAATTTCGAATATATCTGTAAACTGTTTTAGCTGTAACTTCTTCATTTTTCAAAAAGCACGGATGAAATAGCCATCAATCTGTAGGTTTTAATAACAGCTTTAAAATAAAAATTATCAAAAAAAAAATTGAAGCCCTGATTTTTTTTATTTAACTTTTTCGGATTATTTTGTAATTATTGAGGAAAAAATCAAAAAAAAAATTTCAATGTATATTTTTTTAGAGTGCCCAATCGATTCCATACAACTTCTTCCTGAACGCCATTTTTGTACAATTAACGGTTTCCGAGTTACAACGATTTGAAAAAGGCAATTTTTATGAAATGCAAAAATACATACGCCCTTTTTAAAAATCAGTCGTGAGTCGGATTGACCTCTCCATCGGTTAAAAACTTATGGTTTGCCATACGGAAGCCATGTGCAAAGTTTCATCCAAATCGGAGAAGGTCGAGTCTGTTGATCTGCTAAGCATTTCTTTAATTGCTCATTATTCGAATGTTTTAAAAGCAACAAATGACCAGGAAAGCCATCTTTTTATTCAATAATGTGATTTCTTTAAATTCATGCGACAATCATCTATTTTCGAAGAACGCACGCACCACATCTTTTTTGTTTTTAAACGTCGGGACACAGACTTTGCAATGAATGAATTCTTGTTTTTTTTCGCTGAATACAATACAATCTACTCTACATTTTCGCAGCTAGTTTACTTACCAAAACCAATACAGTACAGTCAATAGCTTCAAGCAACGATGAAATAAATAAAATGAGATAATTGTGATAGATAACATTATGTGGAAATAATTATGCGCATACCATATTAGTTGGTCCTGCTGATCCTGCTTGCTCGTCTAACCCTCGAGTTTCAGTTTAACAAAAGTTATTTCTTCCGCTAAGGTGTATGCGGAACCAGAACCGGATGAAATCCAATTCTCGTTAGATCTCAATCAGGGAACAGAAATCCGTTCCTATTCGAGGTATAGGCAGAGCTCTTTGCAATAAGAACTTCATCAGAAGACCATCAGCTTGCACGGTCTTCGTTTTGTTGATTACTATCATGCTGTCCGATAGCACTGTTCCCTATTTTGAGGGAGGCTTTTTTGAAGATTAGCGTCATCGAACAGTCAGTGCAGGCATCTGCAGCCGCCGGATATTTAGAAGCAATAAAGTTAATGTTTGCACTAAACGTCAATCAACTGGCGGTCAATTCAGGGAGGAAAAATGTGAGCGTGTCCGCAGAAAGTGGTCCCCGGAGGGCAGGTCGCTCTTTCGGGATAACATGAATAAATTAATTACACTCAAGTAGGTGTGGAATTGATGAGATCCAAGATCTACCCTAACATAGGCTGTAGATGTTTGTTGGATGCTATCTCCAACGAGGAAGAAATTTACAATAAACTTGTATTGTACGGATCGTGCACTTATGTGTTTACGAATTATAGATTATATTTTTATATTTTTGGTTAGGTTCGGTGTTAAACAAACAATTAGGACTATACACACGTTTAATGGTTAGAGATAAAATTTATATTGGCTCCAACAGCGGAATATACCGACGGTATTTCATTACTATCGCTGCTTAGTCATTTTCCCAAGGCTATAGTAAAAATTGTGGACTGATGATGCAATTTGTCCTCGTGGGTCATGAAGAATGCTTATGAAAAATTTGAACCAAATCAAAATATGCAAAAAATATGTTAACCCAAAAAAATTACCATTGGAGCCGCATTATAGTCATTTGCTTTACTGCGTCTTTGTGCGGAGTTTGTAATCGAGTCCTAGAAGGCTGCGTGAAAGGTGACTCGTCCCTTTGATCAATTCAATAGTAGTCGATGGGCCCATAAGATTGTCATCTGTCATCACTGGATAAAATGCTTTACAACACTCGAATTATTTCAATAGTTTCTTGATTCCGGAGTCACAAATTGCATGTGCATAAAATGTTAAACGTGTAATTTCTAACCGACTGCATAACAACTCGTTACTCGGTTCCAGAATTCTTGAAACTAGAACCATTTTATAGAAGTATACTGTTCATGAGAATGGTATTATTCTACACTCTGTTGGTTCTCTAGTTCATTCGGATTATGTGTCTAAGCTAGACCTGAGTTTAAAGCACAAACCGGAGGAGTTACTTATCTTTTCTAATTCTATTCAACTTGGCGCGAAAACTCATCAAAAGAGAAGTGTTTCATGCACTTATTTTTCATTTTACTCAATAAGAACGTTATAAAAAAAATCTTTTATGACTTACGACTGAAGCACGTGTCATTCCAATCTTTTTTACTATGCCTCAACTTCTGTACGGTGTCATTCTGCCATTCTCTGTCATGTTACTGCCGTTGGTCTTTGTATACGAAGAAAAAAACACCTCAATTAATAATAGATTGATCATCATCAGCATAATCAGTTCGTCCCAGTTCTTTGTTTGTCTTCTTATTGTGGGCAACCTGTCGGCGATCCTGTGGCTTGAGTTTGTACGACGAAAAGACCGACATGAGATACTATGTCAAAAAATAAATTATTCATTGCACTAGGCTTTCAGAGAATCAGTTTGTAAGGTTAGCTTTTTTTATTCAAAGAAAACATGTAACGTCTGCTTTCCGCATGTATTACAAATTGACATACCATTGGTACCGGAGAGAATCTGGAGATGAATAATCCAATACATTTGTATAGGAAGCGATACATTTAGAACTCTTTAGCGTATGTGACATTTCTAGTCTTATTACCGGTCTTCATGAATCATACTTTGAAATATCCTGTTTCTTCAACTACTGTTGTCATATTTGGTGACATTTCTGTTTCTTTCACATTATTTCTAAATCTAGGAAAATTTGACATGATATGTTAAATGTGATACCGTACGATGGCGTTGCTGAACTGAAGACTGATGGCACTCTAAGCTGACCGGGTTCGATTCAAAGAGGAATTTCGAGTCTTGAAAATTGATTGGTACTAATCGCTACAAAAAGAACATTTCAACTTCTCTTCCATTTTTCCAACATTTTTCAATGTGTTTCGTTGCATGATACCGACTGTTTAGGAAAATTAAAAACTGATTTCATCATGTATTGGTTATTAGCTAATGAGCTTTATCAAATGAATAGCAATGCATAGCCGCATTTCGTAGTTGTACTTCGCATTCGATTTTAACAGGTTTCGTAGCTTATCCATAAGTGAGTGTATTAGATAATTGTATGGTTACTGCAACGATTCTTTCGACACTATTAATCCTCTGGAAATGAACTGATATAACTCAAACTTACATCGCTTATTCCATCTGCCTAATAACTATCCCATTTTCAGCCTTCATAAGAAAGAATAAATTTATATGAACCTGTCTAACGGAAGAACGACGACTTGTTAGATTCTTTCCTCGGGGTCATAAAGTTGGTGATTGAAACAAGTGTAAGATCTTTGATTCTCCAATTTTTAACTGATTTTATTGTACTAGTTATCATTGAACAATGACGATGCTGTATGAGTGACATTCATAAAACCATCAAGGAGAAAGAATACATTTGTATTTACTTACTGAATGGAAGTACGACGACTTATTAGATTCTCCCATAGATGATTGGGATAGGTGTAAGGTGTAACGTCTGAGATTCATTCTAAATAAGTAATACGACTTTTGAATTATATTATAAAAGTTAATGTTTGTGAGTAGCGGAAAACGGAAAGAGTAATTTATTTTATCCATGATTTATTTATATTTTTAGTCTGCGAGACGATATACGTTAATGCAACGAGGTAGTAGCTTAAAAAAATCATCTTTGAGGGAAACGTGTATACTGGCTCGTGTAACGTTTCAACCACTTCGAATCTCTATCCAGAAGTCACACGGAGCTAAATCAGGCGAATACGATTGCGGAACAATATTTGTTGAATTTTTGGCTTAAAAATAACGAAGAATTAATGCAGTATGCGACGGTGCATTATCGTGGTGCAAAAACCAAAAGTTGTCGACCCATAATTCTGGTCTCTTCCCACGAATAACTGCGCGCAAATGACACATAACACTCGAATAGTATTTCTTGTTGACAGTCGGAAAGAAAACGAAGTGCATCACACCTCGATAATCAAAGAAAACTGTTAGCATTACATGTTGATGGCCGTCCTGGACGTGGTTCGTCGTCAACGCGTTCTCGACCCTCTTTGAACAACTTGTACTTTCTCACAACGTACAATTATCACCATTTGGAACATTCTGAACGTTTCGTCACCAGCAATTCGATTCCGCTCACAAAGTTTAATGGAACTTCTTGGTTAAATAATTTCACTTATGGTGAAAATCGCCGATTACACTTTTAATACTTTTGACGTGACACTTGGCACAGATGTCAAATATTCATCCGAAGGCTCTACCAAGAATAATCATATAAATTGTAGATTACTTTACTGACATTTTTTACCTTTAAAGATGGTATACTCTTATTATTTCAAATATGCTGTTTGTTTCACAACAACTTCGAAAAATCAGAAAATATTCATAGCGTTGCGAATCTCAATTTGAATCACGCATTGAAAGAATGATGCATGATGTAACAATTTGTTCGCCCAATAATCAGAACAAAATTAGCTCGTTTTCAATGTTTAAAAAAACTCAAAGGTAGTTTTTCTGAAAAAACGCCATTTTTTATAAGGACCCAACACTATAGTGTTATTGTGTAACTTTAATAAACGTAAACAAATCCGTTACCGTTGTCATGATTGAAATATTTTTTTTCAAAAGGGTCCGACTCTTAAGCAATAGCTTTTTTCGCATGAAAATAAATTATGGTCCAAAAACATGTTACTTGCGAAATGTTTTTCCTTCGAAACTATTTTTTCAGGCGCTTTGCACCTTTTGAATCAAGTAATAGTGTGTTGCTTTTTATAACAGATTAATGCAAAGGCAAAATAGACATGAGAATACAAGCACTACTCGAAATGTTCAGATATTGTTCAATTTGTTCTATACACATGACAACACAGGCTGTATTATTTCAGCTGAATATTTTCTATTCCCATATATGTTTATTGCTTTATCAAATATACATACTATAATTGGTAAGATTTCGATATAATATTTGTTGTAATGAGATCTCATACGTTTTTCGTCAAGCAGTTCGTTTGAGTGAGTTCTCAAATAAGAAATCAAACTCGGAACGCCAAATTATCTAGAAACAGGTCATATTTTAATTATAAATGATAATGATTCAGTTTATATGAATTCAAACTGATCTTCAAAATAAATTCAGTTCGCTTTCACATCTCATCCAAGTCAGTCGATTGAACACAAAACCGCTTACGTTCGAGACGAAAAAAACCAAGTACAGTATTGTGTAGTGAACAATAGAACGACCTCGAAATGAGTGAACCAAACGAACAAAAGCTACCTCCGACACGAAAGAAAACAATTGTTGTTGACTTCAGGCAGTGCAAAATTCGACCTTCGATACGAGTACTTGAAGGTTTGCCTAAGGAGCAAATGCATCTTGACATTAAACGTGTGCATTTACTTCAATGCAATAAGACAAATAATGTTGTTTACATCCAGTTTTATAAAGAGTTGGATGCAATTCAATTCACAAAAGACAATAACAATGTGCACTATGTGGAGCACGAGAACATTAAGTACAACATTCCAGTATATATGGAAGATAGTGCTATAGAAGTGCGTGTGCATGATCTTCCCTCAAGCGTCATCGATCCTTATATTCGCAAAACTATGTCCCACTACGGAGAGATTCTCTCTATCGAAAAAGAAAAGTGGAAAAACTTTTTTCCCGGTATTCTAAATGGCGTACATTTGTTACGCATGCGCTTGAAGAGGCCTATACCTTCTTATGTGATTTTCGGTCAAGATACAAGAATTCCATGCAAATTACTTGTTACCTATGACAATCAGATGGCCACATGTCAATATTGCCAAAAAGCTGTTCACTACGGTAAGCCATGTGACAAACTGGACAAGGACACAACCACACCAAAGGACAACGGTGCTTCCTTCACACCAACCCTAAGCAACCCCAGTACACCTATGACAGTCACCAACAACAGTGAAGCATCCCCTTCAACGAAACCATCCAAAGTACACCAGCTGCAGTTAACAACTTACCACCCAACCAACCAGCAACTGCAAACAATGTACAACAGAGCGCATCTCCAGCAACTAGCAACGAAATCAACAACAATACCACCGACGTGGCAATGGATGACGAGACGAACCACGAACGAAGTGCCCCTCAATCCTCGCAGGAGGGAAATGGAAGCTCCTCTCCCCCTAGAAAAAGGGTGACAACGAGATTCAACTCAAAAAAAAATTTATTTAAAAAATCGGCTCAATCGGCTACGTAAAGCTTGTTCGCAAATTGGTCTGAATAAAAATATCTTTTAAATAAATTTAGAATAAATTCGTTATTAGCTATTCATTCTTTTACTATCCAAAAGCAAAGCATTTGAAAGATGGAAGTTAAAGTACAACATAACATGAAGTTAATCATACATATCTGTAATCTCTTCATATTTTAGGATGTAACGCCTCAAATTTTACACCTTTGTAGCAGAAATACGTCTGAAGTTATAACCAATTCACAACTGATTTTGACCAGTACATATTAAACGGTTGAATAGCTAGAGCTTTAGCACATTCGACTAAACACCGCTTCTGACCCATTCTTAGTTCGAAAGGCGATGTAGATTGATTTGATTTAAGACAATTGTCGACTACCAAAGAGCTTATCATAGCATTTTATTTACTTCTTTTGCTCCTTTTCGTATGTGATGTTAAAAACCTAATCATCGCATATGCAATCAAGTCAGAACGATCCGATATTATCATTTTTTACAAATTCCGTGTTACTACAAGCAAACCTAATGCACGAGCATTAAAAATAGGGTGCCGATCCGTTTGTCAATGGCGGTAAGCCAATTTACAAAGGGTTTGCCAAATCGATTATTTTTGCGAATGTTGTTGACCTATGCAAAAACCAGATTTTGTACCATGCATCAATTGAAGGGTGATAAATATTTCATCATCAATTCAAATCAAAAGTGAACAGCGTGTAATGCGGGGGCTGATAAAATGTTAAACCATTACCAACGAAAATAAATCGTTCTGTTTATAGCATCGCAGAGCATCAGTAGAGCTTTTGCGGAATATATTATTCGCTCAATTTATCAAGTAATGTTCTAGATTGCAAATTTGCAAGACGCCGAAGTGAAATGAATTATACAGAAAATTTAGGACCCGACCCATAACAATATGCCGTAAATCGACGATTTCGTCAGCACCCCTCAAAGTCACGAACTCTATTCTCCGTGGAATGTGCTAGCCCATAGCACTCTTCTTAACAAAACAAAAAAAAAAAACGCTTGGAATGCCCAAAGGCTATGCAAAAGGGAGTATATATATGGAGGTGTGAAAAAGTTACCCTCTTGTTTTATGTTGTCCCAAATCTATCCTGCATTTGCCATCTTTTTACAGGAAAAAAACAAGGACGTATTTCGCCTCCAGCATTCGTTGGTAATGAAATAGCAATAATTTTTTAATTCAATCAAAGTGAAAAGAAATATGAGCCTGTTGCTCACCGAAACAACTCCCTGAATCTGTACTGAAATGTCTGAAAAGCAGGGACATTCAACTGCTCGATTTAAAACGAAAAGCTGTCCACTGGGAAATGACCCGAAGCGACGCATGGTGAGTTCGAATAACTGAATAAATCCCCCCCCCCCTTCGTGATCATATTAGTAGTAGAATGTCAATGTATAAGGGAAAACAATTTCTGATCACTTTAAATGTGGTCCGAAAAACTTTGTTAAATGGTTTAAAGTGTTCTACAGTTTTCTCCTTTCTCAAATGGGAGCTCTCTCTAAACAAATCTCAATTCTAAGGTCGAAAGGGATTAGGCTGATCTAGTCTTTGTATATGTTGTACCATACAAACATAGTAAATATTGATGCTTTCTTTCGTTTCGTTGCTGTTTTTATTTGCATTTGTTCCGGAATAAGTTTGTATTTAGTTTTTGAATTTCTGTCCGGTTCTTGCCATCAAAATATTGAAATATTGCAAAATCTTAGTCCGTTTTTTGCATTCGATGTTTCTACCCGACTCTTAGCATTCAAATATACTTAGCCGGGTTTTCAGAGCTATCCGACAATTGCAATCAGTCGTTCTAGTTGATGACTGAGTCTATACAGAGTTCACAACAAATAGTGATAATATTTCAAAGGTTAGAGCCGCTTTCCGGTGAAGCTCTCAACGTGAGAGCCCGTCGTTTAGTGATGAAGTGAGAGTCTTTTGCGAGAAAGAAAGAACTTTCATCCGTTCTGTAGGTGCGCGTTATTGCGACACTGTGAGACTATTTGGTAGTTCAGTGAATTTAATGCATATTGGAATAAAAACGAAAAATATACGACAACGCAACTGTGTCATGAAGTGGCGTAATCTCCATTAAGATTACTCCAACTAGAAAGGAAGAATCCGAGAGATTCGATGCATACTTCTAGTGCACATATCCTGTACATTACAATTTTGTCATCGAATAACAGTTCTATCTATTTTTGAATTGTTGGAACTAGCCGTCATGAAATCTTATTTTTCATTAAATACAGGGTCCGGCACTCGAAATGTAACCAACTTCAGACCGCTCGCGCAGCTGACGCACGGGCATCACCTCTCTAGAAATTTGCTAAATGACAGTTCGGAGTTGTATTGTTTACAAGCGCAAGAAAGCATTTTGCCAAAAATGAGCGCGAAAAAAATCAGTGATGGATTTAAAACGTAATAGTGTGATTGCTTTATCACCCTCATTCTTGTTTACGTCCGTATCCGCAATACGACGAACGGGTACTTTCGAACGAATACGAATAAGCCATTCTTGTTTTCACTCGAATGAATTCGAACGCGACTCGTTTGCCACAAAATATTCAAATATCAGTAAACTTTTTAAAATAAATGCTAAGCCTTGATGTAATCAGTCCAATTCATGTGATTAACCATATGCGAAACGCTAGAATGTATGCCATTTTAGTTTCAAACGAAACGTGTATTCGAACATCATTCGTACGAACGAAATGTCCCATTCCCGTTTACGAACGAATAGACGAAATGCCGTGGTTTCGATTCGTCAGTTTAATGTTGCGAATCAACCGTTCGAACATATTGAAAAAAGTTTAACCGATCTCTAACAAAATTATTTTCGAATCTAAAGGTGATTTTTAATCAAATCATAAATTTGTGTTTTGCATAGAACATTTAGAAAGCATAGCAGTCATAGTAAAATGCTGTTTTTTTTCTGGGGAGCCTTTGAATATATGCGAGGTTCAAAGTTTTTACGCATCAATTTTGCATCTATTAAGTACTTTATGGAAAATACGCCATGGGTAAACATGCTTTATTTTATATTAAATGCATGATTTTACCAATGAAATAAATATGTAGGCTATTGAAAACATGACAAAATTGCAAGAAAAACGCAACATATTTTTCGCAGATACTACTGTTCGGACTGCTATTTCAAATGCTTTTTTTTACTTTGCACGAAGTTTAATTTGAAAATTTTATTTACCGACTTGAATAAAATTGGTCCTGAGTACGATATTTATTTATTATGTAGCATTCGTCACTTCCTTGATGCTTGCAATCTTCCTTAAAAAACTACCTGCGCTACCGATCCTTCTTTTGCACTGGAATCGCGTACGCGTACAAGAATGGCTTGTTCGCATTCGTTCGAAAGCATCGCAAAACGTCATGGAGGTGGTCATCAAAAGACTGCAACGTCACGTGAGATGGTTCAAAAAGTGAAGAAAAAAAAAAAGAACTGAAAATATCCGACCGTAGCATCCGCCGCATACTGAAAAATTATCTGAAGGTCAAGCCTTACAAGATCCAAAAGGCGCATGATCTCACACCGAAGCAGCAACAAGTTAGACTTGAGAGCGAAGGAGTTGCTTCGTTTGGCCGAAAGCGGTCAATTTCCGAACATTGTATTTTCTGACGAGAAAATTTTTCCAATTGAGCAATTCGTAAACTCTCAAAACGATAGGGTTTACTTGACCGACCGTTCATACGAGAATTTGAGTCATCGATTGGCCACCAGGAGGCAGCACCCGCAACAGATAATGGTTTGGGCCGCTGTAACCGCAGATGGGCGCTCTCCAATCGTTTTCATCGAGCCTGGCGTCAAGGTAAATGCGACATATTATCGGGAAAGTATTCTGGAGGTTGCTTTGAAGCCGTGGGCAGACAAACATTTCGGTGGCAGACCATGGACGTTTCAGCAGTACTCGGCACCGTCTCACAAAGCTCGAGTGAACCAAGAATGGCTGAAAAACAACGTTCCGAACTTCATCACATCCACACAATGGCTCTCGAATTCACCAGATGCGAATCCAATGGATTATTCTCTTTGGGCCATTTTGGAGAGCAAAGTCCGAACTAAAAGTTACACCAGTCTCGAGGCGCTGAAAAAAGTTATAGTCCGCGAGTGGGCCAAAATACCTGCAAGTCACATTCGGGCAGCTTGCGATTCGTTTTTTGACCGTCTCAAGGCCATAGTCAAGGCAAAAGGTGGTCATATCGAGCAAAAGTGAATTGAATTTGAATTTTGTATTATTTTTACACATTTTGTACTTTGAATTAAGTAAAAGTAATTTTCCAAACTGAATTTATGGCCTTTTTAATTGGTTACACTTCGAGTGCCGGACCCTGTATGTTTTTATTTTGTTCATTTGCTAGTAAGCTTAACGCGTCCGTTCGAACTTTTTTTTAAAAAGAACCTTTCTTAATCCACCTAGCGGTGTGTTAATACCATTCACTTGCCATTTGTCTATTTGTCTCATAACTATATTTATGAGTTCCCATATCTACACAGGAAATCCCGTAAAATATGGATCAGATATGTGTAAAACAGCCGTGTTGTAAGCTTATCGAATAACCTAATAGTAACTTTCAAACGTGTCTAACGCTTTCGATTTCGATTCAGGAATCGTCGAGAAATTTTGGAGCACAACGTTTTGTCAGTGTCATATATTAGATTACATCTCGAAATTCGAAATTATTTTCCAAACTTGATCAGAGACCACATTGCAGTTTTTAAATTAACCTAAGTTCATCAAAATTTTTTGATTATTGTCGAAAAGTTTGAGTCAATAGGAAAAGCGCAGTTAGTCGGTTACGTCACTTATGCCATTATATCTATTATCCGTCGCGTGAACATTTTTTAGTTTGGTGAATCAGCATTACTCAATGAATTCTATGAAACTTTGGGTTTTCCTTCTCATATTTTAGCTAAAGCATTATTTAATCGATTGGTGAACAAAACTGCTTAGTTGGTCACTTTGAGTTCCTGGTAGAGTGTAAAACATTTAATATTTCAATATTGCCGTCTAGATTTTCTGAATTTTTTCAGTAGCTTTGAAAGCGCCGAGTAATTCCATTATTCTAAATATCTGAGCAAAAATCAAGTTTTGTGAGATGTTTTGAAATGCAATCGATTGGTCGATTAAAATATAAAGGGTGATTTTTTAAGAGCTTGAGAACTTTTTTAAACAATAAAACGCATAAAATTTGCAAAATCTCATCGGTTCTTTATTTTAAACGTTAGATTGGTACATGACATTTACTTTTTGAAGATAATTTCATTTAAATGTTGACCGCGGCTGCGTCTTAGGTGGTCCATTCGGAAAGTCCAATTTTGGGCAACTTTTTCGAGCATTTCGGCCGGAATAGCCCGAATTTCTTCGGAAATGTTGTCTTCCAAAGCTGGAATAGTTACTGGCTTATTTCTGTAGACTTTAGACTTGACGTAGCCCCACAAAAAATAGTCTAAAGGCGTCAAATCGCATGATCTTGGTGGCCAACTTACCGGTCCATTTCTTGAGATGAATTGTTCTCCGAAGTTTTCCCTCAAAATGGCCATAGAATCGCGAGCTGTGTGGCATGTAGCGCCATCTTGTTGAAACCACATGTCAACCAAGTTCAGTTCTTCCATTTTTGGCAACAAAAAGTTTGTTAGCATCGAACGATAGCGATCGCCATTCACTGTAACGTTGCGTCCAACAGCATCTTTGAAAAAATACGGTCCAATGATTCCACCAGCGTACAAACCACACCAAACAGTGCATTTTTCGGGATGCATGGGCAGTTCTTGAACGGCTTCTGGTTGCTCTTCACTCCAAATGCGGCAATTTTGCTTATTTACGTAGCCATTCAACCAGAAATGAGCCTCATCGCTGAACAAAATTTGTCGATAAAAAAGCGGATTTTCCGAATGGACCACCTAAGACGCAGCCGCGGTCAACATTTAAATGAAATTATCTTCAAAAAGTAAATGTCATGTACCAATCTAACGTTTAAAATAAAGAACCGATGAGATTTTGCAAATTTTATGCGTTTTATTGTTTAAAAAAGTTCTCAAGCTCTTAAAAAATCACCCTTTATATATATGTCACCACTTTGAATTTAAAGATGCCTCAAATACGAAGTTTTCCATTCCTTACGAGTGATCTTTTGATTTAGTTTATAATCATCTTTCAATGATCATACAGTTTTGAAAATCGAACTACTAACGGCTGAGATCAATCAAAGTAAGCGTTTCTGCTTTTTTCAATTGGCTTTTGTTTGCACATTTTCTGATAACTTTAGGTAAACAACTCTATTAGTTTATTTTATTCTATATAAATTTTCCTTTCTATTGGTGATAAAACTTTTGAAATCGGTGGAAAATTAGCTGAGATATAGTAAGTCAAACTCTTTTTTGTGAACGCGGAACTTCAAAAAATCATTTCTCGAAAATTGCACGTATCGTATTGAACTAAAAAAATACATATCTAAAATTTTTGAGTGCCTAACCATTAATTAGAGTATCAGACGAGTTGATGACTGGACGAGGGATTGTGAATAGTCAACCCAGGTGTTTCCTTCTGAAGATTTGACACTAATCTGAAGCGCTTTTTTTAAAATAAACAATCAGGTAGGTTCATGCATGTAAAGTGAGATGCTTCGACCATGCACTGGATATTATGATTGAAAGACCTTCTTTTGATCGCGGACTGCGTGTAAGTGTCGCTGCTTACAGCTCTACTCAAACCATTTTGTTCGCTCTTCGGTGACAGCCATCGTTAAAAAAAAAAATTGGTGAATCATATCGGGGCTACTGTAAGTGTAACCGCATCCACTGGCAAGTCCTTGAACTGATGGTGGGTACATTTCACATCACATCACAAACTCAGTTCGGCTGAACCGATGGAGCTTCGATTCAAATAAATATCTTATTGTCTCATTGAATGTGGTTAACTTTTATTTGAATCTGACTTCCAGGTCCAAAAGTACAGGGTGATGAAAGTTAAAAATACCTCTCCGTTTTATAATTAACGACAGTGTTGGTGGTTGCCGAAAATTTGACAGAAGCTGCTCGATTTTTATCTATATTGTATACAACGTTTTCAATCCGGTAGAAGATGCTACAAGAACTCGAGTCTCTCAATGCATAAACCGCGAGAGAATTTTTCTACATTTCGTTGCTCCACTTCATACTCTGAGTATTTCACGGCCCTTAAAAAAAATTACAGTCTGATAAAGATTGGTGCTGTGTGAAATTTACCAAGAGAGAATCGCAAGTTGACAATTATCTCAGAATATCGAATCGATGATTCGACTTGATGACTCTCATACTGGGTTGCAAGTTTTCAAAACCCTTGTGTGAAGCAATCACATACATTAATTTCATAGACACAACTCATACAAAGGTTATATGCACATAGTTAGAAAAAGAGGCAATAGTAAAATGATTCTATCGCATTTTTTTTTTTTTTTTTTTTTTGCATAAATATCTGTTTATTAATATTATTTTTGTGTATTACATCAACATTTTACAGTACAAGTGTTTTGACCCTTTGGCCTTTCATCTTTGTTGTTCATACGATTCGTTATTAATATTAGGTGTTTTAGTTACTTTTGTTTAACATACTAATGTTTAATCATAATATTTATTTTAATTATTTATAAAATGTCTACCTACTTATAACTATCCTTAACCTAATACGTACAAATTTTGAATTATTTGTATTTCAGAGATTGAGCACTTCTCTTCAAATTTCGTGCAGTATTGTTCGAATTTTTGTTCTAGTATATCCAGTGAGGCCATCTCATGTACTTCACTAGTTCTTGTCCAAGGGGGTAGATTTAGAATCATCTTTAAGATCTTACTTTGAATGCGCTGAAGCCTAAGTTTGTGTGTTCGTGCACAGCCCCGCCAAACAGGGATTGCGTATTCAATTGCGGGGTAGATGATTTGTTTATAGACAGCCATCTGATTCTTCAGGCATAGTTTAGATGTTCTACAAATCAGCGGATACAGAGACCTAATGAGTATGCTGCATTTTTGAACGATTTTGTCAACATGTGACCTGAATATCAGATGTCTGTCAAAGGTGAGTCCTAGATAGATAACTTCATCGGACCATTGAATGACCTCATCACCGAATCGTATTCTGCATTCGTCTGATGGAACAAGTTTTGGAGATCTTGAATGTGGAAACAAGATGACCTGAGTTTTTGCTGCATTGATTACAATTTTCCAGCTTGTAAAATATTCCGTTAAAGCGTCCAGACCTGTCTGTAGTTTATTCTTCAGAGCATTAATGACACGACCTTTGTAAAGAATGGCAGTATCATCCGCAAATTGTGACAGAACACCACCACCCGGAAGAGGTGAGATGTCTGATGTGAAAATGTTGTATAGAATGGGACCTAGGATACTTCCCTGGGGTACACCAGCAGGAATAGTAAATCTTTCTGAAAGTGCATTATTCAGAGAAACCTGGAATGCTCTATCTGCAAGATAATTTTTGATAATTTTAATAAGATACATGGGAAAATTATACCGATGCAGTTTAAACACCAGGCCATCGTGCCACACATTATCGAATGCCTTTTCAATATCCAATATTGCCATGGCAGTCGTTTTGGACACTGATTTGTTTTGCTGGATGACGTTGTTAACCCTTGTGAGCTGGTGAATGGTGGATCTTCCTTTCCGGAATCCAAACTGTTCTTCCAGAAATATATCCTGTTCATCTGCAAACGCAAGAATTCACCTTTGTATTGACTTTTCAAACAGCTTGGATAGGGCAGAGAGTAAGCTGATGGGCCGATAGCTCTTGGAAAAGGAAGGATCTTTCCCCGGTTTCAAAACTGGGATAACTTTAGCTAACTTCCACATTGAAGGGAAGTAACCAAGCTCCCAGCACCTGTTAAAAATTTTAGCTAAGAAGACAAATGAGCGAATACTCAAATGTTTCAGCTCAATGTTGAATGTGTTGTCGAAACCGGGGGCCTTCATATTTTTGGATTTTTTCACAAAAGCCATCAGCTCATTCGCAGTGACTCTACTTTTCTCAGGAACCAAGCTGTCTGATTGGTCAACCTCAGCTACGCTATCAGCAACGGCTCTTTCATATGGACTAACAATGTTAAGTCCTAAATTGTGAGAACACACAAACTGCTGGCCTAGCGCATTTGCCTTCTCTACTGGTGTGATTAAAGGTATTCCTTCAGCTGCGTCCTGGGGTGACATCAGAGGAGGAATAGGCTTCGGTTTTTTCTTAAGCACCTTCGTTAAGAACCAGAAGGGCTTTGAATGTGGGAGAATTTCTCGAAGCTTTTGCTGGAAGTTCCTGTTGCGAAGCTCAGATATCCTTTCCTGGATTATCCTAGTTAAGTTGTTATAAGTAGTCTTCCTATCTAGAATGCCAGTTCGTTGATACTGCCTCCGGTTGATATTCCGAAGTCGGATGAGTTTCTTGGTGACACTGTCAATTTGAAGAGAGGAACTCGGCATATATTGTACTGGAACCGTCCTATCACAAGCGACTGTGATTGAATGCTGGAAGGAAGATAGGGCTGCATCGATTTCCGTCGGGGAATCAAGTGGCAAATCGATATTAATAAGTTGGTCGGCGATATGTTGAAATTGGACCCAATCGGTGCGATAATAGTTCCTCCGAGGTTGAATAGGCACTGTTTCTGGTGAAGATCCCAACGTCAATATTACTGGAAAGTGGTCGGAAGAGAGCTCGTTGAAGACAACCGGAGAGCTGTCTATGGCGATGTTGCTGATGAATATATCCAAAATGGAATGAACTCCCGATCTGGAAAGTCGCGTTGGTTGATCCGGAGCGAAGATGTTGTATTGTCCAGCTTCGTAATCTTCGGCAAGTACGAATCCGTTTCGATTCTGTCTTCTGTTTCCCCACAGCTCATGCCGTGCGTTCAGGTCCCCAGCAATGATGAATTTGTTCTGTCGTCGAGTGAGCATAGCCAGATCTCGCTTCAATGATGCACACGTACCATCTCGAAGATTGGTTTGTTTGGGGCAGTACGCTGCAATGATGATGATGGGTCCCATCGTCGTTGTAATCTCAATTCCGATGGCTTCTATGAGTTGCAATTTAAAGGCTGACAGAAGCCTGTGCTGAATGGATCGTTTAACGGCAATGGCAACTCCCCCTCCTCTGGTAGTTGTCCTGTCGAGCCTGTGAATCCTGTAATTGGAAATAAAAATAGAAATTTCAGGTTTAAGATGAGTTTCAGTTAAAATAGCAATATCGGCATTCTTCTCTTGAAGAAAGTCGGACAATTCAGCAGTTTTGCTCCTGAGTGAGCAAGCATTCCAATTTACTATAACCAACTCATTATATTGCATATTCGATGATGAATTTGCCTAAGGCGTTGATTTGATCTAACCGCGTTCTGCAGTTTCGTAGTTTTGTTGTCATTGTTTCAAAAATGACGATCAGTTGTTCAGCAGAGAATAAATCACCAGAGTCATCCTTTGCTTGTGGTTGATTATTGCCCCATCCAGGAGGGATTCTTGAGGAAGATTCTTTTTGGGATCCAGAGGCTGAAGTCTTTGGATTGCTGCGAGGAAGTGGCGGCAAATTCGGAATATCCCTCTTCGGTGGGAGCCGTGGGAAATTAATTTCATCCTTCTGTGGAACATTCTTGTGCGTTGATTGTTTACGGGATGCCTGTTGTCGAATTTTTGTGAACTCAGCACGTTTGGGACACGATTTGCTAGTAGATGGATGGTCGCCATCACAGTTCACACATTTTACAGCGATGTCATCTAGTAGGCAATCGTTGGTATTGTGTGGTTCGGCACATTTCCCGCACCGACTTTTCATGTGGCAATTCCTCGCTCCATGGCCGTAGTTCAAACAGTTCGTACACTGTGTGACATCCCGATGTACCGGTTTATACTTTTGCCATTCGATGATTATGTGAAATAACGATTTAATCGTTTTCAGTTGACTCATGGTGATGGAGCCCTTCTCCAGATGAATCAGGTACAGTTGATCTCTAAACTTTTTGTCCGTATTATGGCGCTTCATTTTAAATACCATCAAAGGCTTTAGTCCAGCCTCCGACAGTGCCTGCTTTAGTTCGGCTTCCATCATGTCGGGTAGTCCTCGAATTACAACCTTCATAGGTTTGTTGGCGGCAATATCGTGTGTGAAGTATTCCGCTTTTGTCTGCTTCAGATAGCATTCCACTCCTTTGTAGTGGTTCAAAGCCGGAACAGTTATTTTGTAGCCTTCAGTACATAAACGGATTGTTGCCTGTAGTCCTTTGCTGATCAGTGTGTTGAAATCCGAGCGTAGAGTTGGTGGGAAGCCCTTCAGGTAGAAAGGCGGCATTTTTTCCTTCTTCTGCAGTTCCTCTTCGACATCTACTGGCAGATCAGCATATTGGTTTTTACTCAGCAAACGGTCGTTTACCTGTACATCACTTGGCTTCAGACGCTTAGCATCCTTTGGATCCTTCTCGGATCTATGGCGGTTTTTACCCATAGCTTGGGTAGGTAGACAACTGCGAATAAAAAATAAAACAAAATCGAAATTAGTCGTAGTAGGTTATTCGTCTATCCACATCGAGTGTTAGATGACGAATGATGATGATTCTATCGCAATTATCCACTGCCCATACAGAATCGGATCGCGAAATTACAATTAATTATCTCTCCTAATCAACCCACAGTCTCTTTTTTACGAAGTGTATCAAAATAAGCTATCCACAAATTTTTCTTTCAAATTATAAAAAAACGATATTTTATTCAAACTAAAAATTGATTCGTTATTGTACGAGGTTAAACTTGAGTGTAATGAAAACCGAATGAAATTTAAGTTATTCCTTCAAGAATTTTCGAACTTTTGATCGAACGCTCTTCATCAAGTTCCGGACAAGTGTTGCATCGCATTTTTTGGACGCTTGAGACAAAATTTGTTTGAACTCCTGCATGTTCCCAGCTGCCTTACCAGTCTTCTTAAAGACCCTCTTCACGATTGCCCAGTAACGTTCGATGGGTCGATGCTGAGGGCAATTTGGTGGATTGATATTTTCTTCAACGAAATTTATACCCTTTTCCGCAAGCCAATTGAGAGTGGTTTTGGCATAGTGAACCGACGCTAAATCCTGCCAAAACAGTGGAGGTGTACTATGCTTCTTATATAAAGGCAGCAATCTCTCCTGGAGACACTCAGATCGATAGATTTCTGCATTTATAGCTCCGGTAGTGTAAAAAATGGTTGACTTCAAACCACAGGAACATATTGCTTGCCATACCAGTATCTTTCGACCGAGTTTCTCTGCTTGAATAGACCTGTCCGCATCGCTCACATCCTCCCCAACAACGACAGTTAAGCATTGTGGACCTGAAAGGATTTTTGAGTCCTCCTTTACATAAGTCCCATCGTCCATCAAAACGCATGCATCCGGACACTGAAAAAGGCGCGAATACAATTTCCGGGTCCTTGTTGCTGCTTGCTTCTTCTGTTCTACACTTTGTTTCGCGATTTTCTGCTTCTTGTAGGTCTTCAGGTGATTTCGCCTCTTGATATGCTGGATCATTCCGACACTAGTTCCTGTTTTTTTGGTCAAATCACGTATTGACATTGATTTTTTCTTCAAGACTAGAGATACCACTTTCTGGACTAGTTTCGTGTTGGAAAAACCGGGTTTTCTGCCTCTTCCTGGTAGCTCATCCAACGAATAGTGTTCTCCAAACTTATTAATGATGGTTTTACCACTGGCATGATGAATTCCAAACCGCTTTGCCAATTTTCGCATAGTAATACCCTTCTCACTTTACTATGTGTCCAGAACCTTAATTTTCATTTACTTTTCAATACGCGACATTTTGAAAACGCGGAATTTCAACCGCACAAACAAATAAACATACGAAAGTTAACAGCCAAACACACAGCATGCTGTGATATGAACATAAAAAAACATCATAAATACAAGCATAAAACACGAATGTATGTGGAAAGCTTATTTTCGATACCCCCCGTAGCCCAAATAATCGTAATGTTATCAAATTGAATGACTTGGAAATGACATGGTCTGTCCGATTAAAATTTTCAGGTTTAACGTATGATAAAAATCTCAGTTTCAAGCATTTTTCCCATGGAAGTAATACAACAAAAAAGTAAAATATGTTGAATATTTATAGTCTGTTTTATACAGAAATTCTAAGCTTTGTCTAAAGAACAAATTTTTGATTTATTAACAAATATTCAGACCAACAATAGCTTTATATAGTACCTATTTGGTCAAGTTGTTGTTCCTCCAAGAAGAAAACATTCCTAAGTATTCAGAATAAAATTCTGGAATTGATCTTGAAGCGTCTTTCCTGGTTTAGTACAATTGAGTTGCACAGAATAACAAATAAAACCATTGGATGTATTGTGACATAGTATTATAAGCGATTTTCGACAAAAATCGATGCAATCTCCAGTCGAATCGTTTCGCTTTTTGTATTAGTTAGCAAGTTAGTATATAAGTTTCTTTTGGATTATTACACATTACAAATAAGTTTACAATAGGGGCTGGGGTCCACTAGGAAATTTATAGTACCTCTCTCCGGACAGTACCAGCCTAGATACCGTGTGGAATCCGGCGAAAAAAATGAACCAAGATTAGATCCACTGTGTTCCTGCCTCCATATTGTAAAAGGCGACAATTGCAGAAGTTTCTTTTTCCTTTCAGTTATCCGATATTTTCAACGTTTCACTTCTGATTACTCTATTTTACTAAATTATCTCTTCATTCAACCTATCAATTTTCGCCTAGCTTCGGAGAAAAGTTTTATTTGGAATAATAAAAATCAACTATTGCACAAATCCGTTGATATTACAAAGTTAATAACAAAGATAACATATATCGGTATATTGAATACATAGTAAAAAATACTTTTTATTAATATTTCAAACAATAAATTAATACTTTTTTTGGTAGCCGGCTGCCCAGACCAACCAATATAACTAATTACAACTTGTAATAAATAATTAAAATAATAAAGCGGAAACAATAAAGAATCAAGACGCGCGTGAAATCTGTTGACCTTTATGTGGTGATTTGAAATGATTTTATAAAAACTGTTTAGAATATGTCAATGCAATGAATCAACTATTTTGTCTAAATCCTATTCACTCGTTTATTTTGTATCACGTAATTTCATTTATAAAGTTTTATTCTTTACGCGATAGTATTGAAAATTTTTCTTCAGTTTCCTCGAATAAGAGCTGTGAATCACCTGTGACTTCCCGGGACTTCAATATAGGATATTGTTGAAATGTTCACTCGGAAAATCAGTGAGTTTAGTGTTGCATCCGAGCATCTTGAAACCGGAACATACTGAGTCGCTCGCGAATAATCCCTATACTGAAATTTTTACTAACAAATATCCTTCTCCCGTGACACTTGTCGAGTGCGCAGTAGTATATACGGCCTCTAGTAACAACAAGTGTTGGACAAACATCCCTTCTCATTCCATAGACGATCCGAACGTAGGCCTGGCCGGCGCCGGTACTGATCAATGCATTCTGGGATTACCAGAAGATGTACATTGAAGGATGATTTACCAGTCCCAGGTCGGATCATCTAGACACTCCCTGTACAATTTCAGCTAATCCCGATCAGTAACGGAGTAGCAACCAGTGGTGGTCGCTCAAGCTCAAGCAATTCAAATTGAACTGCTCTGCACTGACTGGTCTAAGGCGAAACGTAAAGAAATAGCAACTTCAACTAATTACATTCATAGAATATCATCAACTAGTAGAACCAATGTGCAACCGTAATCATCTTCCCCAACAGACGAGGATCAATCATTCGATAAAGTTTTCCTGATTGGTAATGACACGGTACGCAAGCCAAACTTTGATTGAAATGTCAACATCATGGTTCGAATATAGCAGAATCCCGCACTGATAGCACGGAATAGTCGGTGAACCGTGTCCGGAAACAGTAACAGAACTCAACAATAACAGATGATTAGAAATCGAAATCAGCTCAGAATCCCAAATTAGGGGTTCACAATAACTGGTAGCGTCCATAAATAGATGCTTATTAAAAGTGCCACCACCAGAGCATTGACGACAATGTGATGGTAGAAAAGGGGGAATCACTAGGGAGAGTAAACCTACATGAACACTGCACTGGAAGTCAAAACCCCCTAATCATCTTAAAAGTCTTCATGTCGAAGGTCGCATGGCTCTGATCAAATATTTAAATTTTGTTTTCTTTCTCCGTCACGGTATTACATCCAACCAACCGAAGTAGATTCAATCATTTACTGCGGAGCCATAAGGATACGTACGCTCACGTCAATGATAATGTATAGATGAGTGTCATTCGCGAAAATGGAGCTGAACATTGTTTGGATTATCTTGAACATAAATGCAAATTTAAATGCTGGAGGACTTGATCTTCTGTAGTGACTTTTCGGAAAAACTTAATCAGCACGAGCATTTCACAATCACATACGATATGACATTTTCCCAAAGATGCGATGTAAAGGAACATAAGCTAAGTAAAACAACCGAAACCTAAATGCGAAGATGCCGAAATCGATGGAAATGTATTCATAAATCCTTAGCTTGATCAAAAATCGAAAGAAAATCCTTGCCATAAGGAAGGAAATTTAAAATTTGCATACTCATTTCCGATTTTCCAGTGGAATGGGAGGTGTTTTTCCAACAACATGCAGAATCCAGGAGGGGAAAACAAGATGAATAGCAAAGATAATAAGATTTGAGCACAAGTTCATTATTACAAGAAGTGTCTTTCGTTTGGGTGCCACCGTCAAGGAGTCTAGATAATCTGATTACAAATACCCAAATTGTTTAATCTATTCAAAATAAGCCTCAGCGCGTGTCTCACCTTTGTACCTTCACCCGCTAGAGAAACGACAAACAATCGATGCGGCGACGGGACAAGTTTAATGGTTTGCCGCTTATTGCTTCCAGGAAGAATTATTTTTTGAACGCTTTCTACCTTTTGCACAGAGAGCAATTTGAAATGTCGGTTGCATTAAAAGATTTGTAAGAACCATTAAAGTCAAAAAGAGATTTGCATTAGATAGTCATTAAAAAACATTTTCGCGATATTTTTAAACAGGCTCTGAGAACTTGATACTTTGGATGGCATACGAGTTTGTTTAGGGTAAAAAAACTACAAATGGCTACCATATGGGCAGGTTCTATTTATTGATTTTGAGCATATGCGAATTTATAATTAATGTTAAAATAGTTTTGTAGTACATGAAAGGCAGGGGTTCGAGAGAAGATAATGTCAGCCACCCATAACGAGTTCTGATTGGCGGTGATGAAATCGAAATGGTCGACGAGTTCGTGTACTTGGGCTTACTGGTGACTGCCGATAATGACACCAGCAGAGAAATTCAGAGGAAATCGTGCTTACTTTGGACTGCGCAGGATGCTTCGATCGAGCAAAATTTGACGTCGCACGAAGTTAACTATCTATAAAACGCTTATTAGACCGGTTATCCTTTACGGGCACGAGTCCTGGACAATGCTTGTGGAGGATCAACGCGCACTGGGTGTTTTTGAACGGAAGGTGTTGCGAACTATATTTGGTGGAGTGCGGATGGAAGACGGTACGTGGAGAAGGCGAATGAACCATGAACTGCACGAGTTGCTGGGAGGACCAACCCTCGTCCAAAAAGCCAAGGTCGGGCGGTTACGGGGCCAGGCATGTTGTTAGAATGTCGGAGAACAAACTGGTTAAAATAATCCTTGATAGTGATCCGACCGGAATAAGAAGAAGAGGCGCGCAGCGGGCAAGATGGATCGATCAAATTGAGTACGACCTGCGGACCCTTTGCAGCTACCGAGGCTGGCGGTGAACAGCCATGAATCGAGTTAAATGGAGACGCCTCCTGTATACAGCAAAGACCCGCGTGATCTACGACTGAAAGAGTAAAAGTAAGTAAGTATTAAAATAGTGTAAAAATTTAATTTTGGATAATTTATTGTTTCAATACATAGTCATATAATTCATTTATTATATGGATACTAGCGGACTCTTGCACACTTCGTAGCGCAATAATAATAGATTAGATGTGGAAAATCAAACTACTGATCAATTTTCATCATTATTGAAAAAAATATCATTATAATGCTCTATGAGAGTGGCCCCAACATTTTTATATCGTGGACAACAGGACAAAATATATAAAATCGATGGTTTGCCGAAACGTGAACAGGCAGCGTACAATTTACCATCTAAAAAAACTCTAAATTCACGCTACAGATTCATAACGACTGCCCACGCTAAAAACCCTAATGATTATTGACGGTAACGGAAAAATTAAACGGATGCGAAAATGACGTTCAAATTGAAATGTCATATCAGTGGGCATCATTGGAATGCGTGGAATGAAAACTTTTTCTTATTCTAATTTGCCATTCAAAATTGTTGCCTCGACAGCATTTGCGATTAACTTTTGAACTTTAAACTTTTTCTTGTACTTGTTCCTACATTGTCCGCACTTTATTTTGTACTTTGTGTGCTTGTTTCTATAATTTGTGTTTTTTTCCTGTACTTTCTGTGCTTGTTTCAGAATTTGTTCCTGTACATTCTATACCTGTAACTTCTGCACTTACCTATATCTGTATCATCTGCACATTCTGTATCTTTTTCTGCACTCTCTGCAATTGTGCCTGTACTTCCTGTACATGTTTCCCTCATTTCTGTACTTGGTTTTGTACTTTCTGCACTTGTTCTTGTACCTGCTTTATTTTTTCCTTCTGTACTAGTTCCTCTTATTTCTGCACCTGGAGCTGTCCCGTTGAACTTCTCACAACTCAAAAATTATTTTTGGATGGAAATTATTGCTAATACCCTTAAATTAGAATGATCGAACGACCCTCATGATTGCTCGAGATTAGTGAAGTAGAATGGTAGAGTGTTCTGTAAAAATGAATCATCTGACAATTGTTTTTTATTCGATCTCGCACTTTAAAGCAGTTTTTTCTGCTCTTAAAAGTCCCAAATGATCTAAGCAAAATACAACCAAAATCAGTTTGACAGTTTATGAGCAAGAGAATGAATCATTCGAATAGGTAAAACAAAGCTCCCAAATCTCGGTTCCATCGATGTAATTTAATAATATGATGCAAACGGGTTGCAAATAATTTACAATTTCGAATTACCCTGGGTTGACATAATTCGAATCGCGTTTGGGCCAATTGAAGACGTTTGGACTCAAACTTGCAATTGACGAAATTTGATGGTCGTTTCGAAAAACATTTACACAATATCTCGTCCAAAAAATCCTTCAAAGGTATAGCATGGGAAATGCTTATGAAAAATTTAGGCCGAAAAAAACAGAAAACGTCTTTCTAATTCGAATGGAATTGTTCCAAAAAGTAGAGATCCGAACAGTTTTGGTGTTTGAATTAACGGTCTTAAGTTGAAGTGGCAGCTGAGGTGTGCTGATCCTGTTGTCTCAGTGCATTGTTAAAGCAATAATTATATCTATCAAGATTCACATTTCTGGAATATTAGGAAACAATGAATCATAAAAAAACGTTAATCAATTTCTTTGCTTATAGTCGTTCTATAATTTGACTTCACGGCATTGAGTTCATCGGAAAATGGAAACCTGTATGCTGTTCATTTGGCGCCCTTACTTAATTGAACATGTGATTCGAAATAAAGAAACACGTGAATCAAGTAGGCTCAGTGAAATTTCTGCAGCTCGTTTGGCGCCAAACGATTTTATAAATAATCTAGTATTGATATTTTGTTTTACAGTTACATAGCACAGTGGTTTGAATCGACAAAACCGTGAACTTAATTCTCTAGCTGCTAAACCGTTGATCCGATATACATAGTTTCTTTGGAGAACTCATTCACAAAAATATACCTCGTGATTTGATTACAATAAAAAATGTACAAAGCCTACTACGATAAAAGTTCATTTCAACAACTTTTTTCCCTTAAGAGATAGAAAATTGATGTCTTCTACAAAGTTTTAGAACCTCTAACGAGAAAAAACTTTGCCGAAGAAGCTATAGGTCTAACGCAAAAAGTTTCGGATATATGAAGCAATTTTGTTTGAAATCACTTAAAATCAATTTTTTGTGCATAACTTTTTTCACAATTATTTTAGTGTCTACTATGTTCGAGACAATTACTAAAAACGTAAAATTACACATTTTTGTTGAAGACTGGGCACGGTTTGGCCTTTTCCTTAAAAAGTTATTTAACATTTAAACTTTTATATGCACTAACTTTAACTACCAATAGGAAGCAGGGTCGCAGACCAAAAGGCACATACATATACTTTTTGGAATGCTTAAATCAAGTAATATAAAGTTACGAAGTGTGTAGCGTGGCCCTTTTAAATTGTGTGAATGAGACAACAAAATATAGAGCGCTTTTTTGACCATTTTCTTAGGAAAAACGTACATTAATGAAATTGTTTATCTTCATATCACGTGTTATTTGTGGTATCGACCGATAAGTTACCTATAGGCAAAAACATCCATGTGTTAATATTATCATCGACCAAATGCTCCAGCATTTGTATTATTAACTAACTCTTTTGTGATCTTAAAAATAATATTCAGCGCTGCTCTCACCAACACCAACAGTGCATATTTGGAGCAGGTAATTTAATATAAAGTTATTTCAATGTGCTTCATTTTTCAATATACTTTAAAAGTAAAACCAATCGTCAATATAAATAAACGGTCATATTCATTGAAATTAATGTATTCCAATTTAGTTTTACATCGAGGATGGTTTTGAATCGAATTTTTTATTCAACTGATGTTCATTTTATAGTACTATTTATTTAGAAATCGTGTGAATTTCATTATTTTTTTCAGTGTATGTTTTAATTCATTAGAACGTATTTTTTTAGGCGTACTGGTAATGGTGTGAGATATCATCCTTGAAATGAATTGAATTGGAATTAAAAGAACGGATAAGGAATATTCTATTAAAAGAATAAGTAAAACTTTTCGAAATTTAATGAGCACGTTAACATGCTTCTTTAGTTTGTTCAATTGCATACAAGAATGCATCATGAAATTATATTCAATCATTACACCATTGCACCAAAGCTACACTAACGACCGATTCCAATTTTTGAACATTTCCTACGAAGCTCCTTTTAATAAACCAAAAATAGTCGTTTTAGCAAATGTTTTTGCTAAGAAAATAGTCAAAAACGCACTCTATATTTTGTTGTCTCATTCATACAATTTAAAAGGGCCACGCTACACACTTCGTAACTTTATATGACTTGATTTAGGCTTTCCAAAAAGTATATGTATGTGCCTTTTGGACTGCGACCCTGCTAACTATTGATAGTTAAAGTTAGTGCATATAAAAGTTTAAATGTTAAATAACTTTTTAAAGAAAAGGCCAAACCGTACACATTCTTCAACAAAAATGTGTAATTTTACGGTTTTAGTAATTGTCTCGAACATAGTAGACACTGAAAATAATTGTGAAAAAAGTTATGCACAAAAAATTGATTTTAAGTGATTTCAAACAAAATTGCTTCATATATCCGAAACTTTTTGCGTTAGACCTATAGCTTCTTCGGCAAAGTTTTTTCTCGTTAGAAGTTCTAAAACTTTGTAGAAGACCTCAATTTTCTATCTCTTAAGAGAAAAAAGTTGTTGAAATGAACTTTTATCGTAGTAGGCTTTGCACATTTTTTATTGTGATCAAATCACGAGGTATATTTTTGTGAATGAGTTCTCCAAAGGAACTATGTATATCGGATCAACGGTTTAGCAGCTAGAGAATTAAGTTCACGTTTTTGTCGATTCACTGTGCATAGCTAGCATTCCAAAACTCCATACACGCCAAACAATCATCGGAGATCTAGCATGCATTGAGTGGAAAATTTCCGAAAATTTCCAATTCCAAACGAACCAATTTTCTAGTTTTTCTCTACTTTCCCGAAGGATTTTTCTTATTTAATATAGCCTAAAACCTCCGCATAAACGTCACCTTTCGAACACAAAAAAATCATTTGAGTTTGACAACAAAAGTCAATATATTTATATAATTGTTTTTATTATTGAATTGATTTGAAATATACTGATAGTGAACGGCCAAAAATTTATTTTTCATCAAGTAATTTTATTCGAAAATGAAATTTAACTGCACTGATTACACTCTCTACGCCGCTTTGCCCCAAGGGTAAAACATAACTGAATGACGTGAATACGAATAAAACTGGCAGGTTTTTTCCACATATCCGAATCGATAATCGCACGTACTAGTTCATTCGTCACTTGCATCATTATAACGTTTTAGTCATCTAGGATTACTAAATCTAAGTTGGGAATCAATATGACAATAACATAATAGTCACACTAGTCTCGAAAATACAAATTGTATAGCGATTTGAATGAATATTCACAAACCGAATTTAACAAAATATAAATGATTAATATCCACTCGCCAAACGTGGACAAAAATTATTCATAACTATTATTAAGTTATTTTTTTAAATAATACATAGTTGAAATCAGGTAGATGAAGTATTGTCATCATGCCAAAGGTTTTGATCTGTAACAAAGAATGCATAATTTCTCAATCGGTGAGAAAATCTATTATAAGAGCATTTTGGTCATAAATTGAATGCCTAATTTAACCGTCTTGAACAACATGCACAAATGTGTCTCCCTCATATTTATCAATTAAAAATACTCATGGTTTATAAGCATACATAGTAGACGTCTGTTTTACTAGCGAACAAAACATGTCGTAAGCCCACTGCACTCAACCACTGAAAATATTCCGTATTTCTATGTGTCAGTTTTGCACGATATGCTTTGTGCGATGGTTCGATCAATTCATGCAACTGGAACTTTGCGCGTCTTATTTTGGCACTGAATTTGACCTCGTTCTTACCAACCATTTTAGAAAAGTTTTTTCTCAGAACCCTACACTTTTATTTACATTTTTATATTTTAGAATTTTTTTGTGATTGTGTATTTTATAGCTGTAAAACCTTCCCAAAGTAGCAAAAAAAAAAATGTTTGGGTTGAGTATTTGATAAGTAGAATGTGTGTACCAAATTTGAAAACATTTGGTGAAGTAATTTTTTAATGACGATGGACACAACTATAAAAAGTCGCTGTGACCCGATGTCGATGTGAGGGAGTGTATTGATAGATTCGGTAGATTTTTGACTTTAATCCACTTTGTTCACTATTCAAAGAATGTCCAAGTAATAAATGTAATTTTGAAAACAAACTTACACCGATTTGCTTTAATTAGCAAAACAATTATCGAAAACTTTCGCATTGTAAATTTTTTGGAAATGCATCAGATCAGTATAGTGAAGATAGACGTGGTTTTACTTTAAAACAACAAGAAAACTGCACCGAAAAAATCACAAGAGAATTTGACCGTTGGCAATAAATACGTTTGAGCTGAGCAACCGGAAACTAACCGTCACAAGCAACCATCTCTAATGAAATCATTATTTTGGTAAATACATTGAAACTTACTTGAAGATCCAATCTAATTTTAGTAATCGATTTGCATATACGTCTAAATGTACGCAGTGATTTTTTACTCAAAATAAACTTATTTTCAACTTGTAGCTAAAAAGTATAGCTTCGATCAACTGTATGTTTGATGAATCGAATAACGATAACTTATTGATGACAATCAGTGCAATATGGCAAGTTTCACATCCACGCTAGAAACTCCGAATTATATATATATATATATATATATATATATATATATATATATATATATATATATATATATATATATATATATATATATATATATATATATATATATATATATATATATATATATATATATATGTATATATATATATATATATATATATATATATATATATATATATATATATATATATATATATATATATATATATATATATATATATATATATATATATATATATATATATATATATATATATATATATATATATTAAAATTTTGTTTAGAAAATATGGAATCTGTTTTAAAACATTCTTCATATTCAAACAAATCTTGCCTGTTTTGCCTACAACGGAGCTGAGAAGACACAGGACACCACAAAAGCTCAATTTGATTATAGAGTCGGTGACTTCAATCTTACTTTCTTATTTCAGTAGCTTTTTATATTATTATGTTCAGATATGAAAAGTATAGGTTACGACAGTTAAATGAAATATTGAAAGCTTTTTCTTTTTTAGTTTTCGTTAGTGAAACAGAATTATTCAATGGAATTTTCTATTTACGAATCGAACATCTGTGCTAAAAAATCAATACGTCGTTTTGCCATTCCACATTTTCGCATTGTTCTGGATCGTTTGAATTCAAGCGTAGTTTCGGGTAAATTTTTACTCATCCAAATCACGTAGAAATACGAAATATGACGGCACGTACGTATGGCTTCTCTCGGCCTGAGTCGGGGAGTTTTCAGAAAGACACTATGATTTGGTAAGGAATCAGTTTGTGTGGGTGTTTGTGTGAATGAAAGGCCACAATCCTGGTAGGTGTTGAAACTGGACCGTTACAACAGCGTGCAAAAAACTTTTTTTCGTAGTATTTGTGCCACTAGGCGGATCTTTTTACAATCGTATCCAATGGAATGATGTGGGATATGCAACCAGACGCATCACGTACTAACCAATCGTCGAGGAATCGCAATCATGCAGTCAAGTCGGGTAAGTGTAGGAACCGTTTCGTATTGGGACAGGTTGAAATTGTTAGGTTTTTCCTTCGGTACGTGCCGTAACAGTAGCAGTAGCATCGAATTTAACTTTTCTGTTTCGATATTAAAATGAATTTTACTCACACGGTTTCATTCAACAATGAAAAAAATATCATAGAAACCACAAACGCTCAGTTATTTTTTAAATAGTGTCAGTATTAAGAATAATTTTTTTGGTGAAATGTAAATATACCTTTAAGGATGTTTATAATTAACGTGAACGACTATTATGAAATTTTCGTCTTCGACTGAGGAGTGCGTAACTGTTCATATTAAACAGCTATGTCACTTAGCAGATTTATTTTAGAAATATCAATTAGCAAGAAAAATTATACAATCAAAAAAATAATTATCAAGGTTATCAAGACTATTATTTTAACGTTTTGCCTTTGTGTGTGTAACGGGGTAAAATGTGCAAATAAATAAAGAAAAAGTGCACTCGATTGCCGGATGAAAATTGATTTTCTTCGGATAAGATTTAAATTGAAGGCCTTGTAGTCTCATAGGTTGCTATTGAATTTCATATGGATCCGACTTCTGGTTCCGGAGTTATAGAGTAAAGTGTGTTCAATATTGCACACCGTCACTTAAACCGGTGAAACAAAAACCCCATAAAACGGTTGATTCACTGTACAGTGCTGTTGCGAATCCTGAAAAGGGTAATTCAGCGAAATGCCGCGAAAGCTTCATGTCACGCATATTTCATTAGAATGATTTCTTAAATCAACTGAAACACGCGTATGAATGGAATTTGATACCATAATGCTAAGAATTAATGCTTAAATTGAAGAAATTCTCATTCGTACCTGATTCAAGATTGAATTGTTCTTCCTTTCAGTATAAATAACCAATAGCAAGTTTTTACTGACCAGCAACGACAAATAGAATATGGCATTGTACCTTTCAATAGAGTGTATTCCTTGGAGACCAATAATTTCATCGCCTCTCAAGATTGAATTGATTTGATCAAAGTTTTTCTCGACTTGTGCCTGGAAACAAACGGTAAAATCAACTTCCGTCACCTTTTCCTTCTTTCCTAAGCCATCAACATCAACGCCTTACAGTAAACTGACCTAACAGTGATAAGGGCGAAGGCGAGAAAAACTCAAAAGGACAGGGGCAGCAAAATAAACACATTTCAGATCGAAATACAACAATATGAGACAAATAATCTGATGGTGAGTATGTAGCGAACAAGAAACCTCATACAGGTAGTAAGAAACAGGAAAACTAAAACTGCTGATGCTTATCTTATAAACTTCTTGTCAAGCTGTATATCAATTGCCGTCTACCGTTTCACATAAAAAAAGAAAGTAAACATAAATTTCTTTATTAATAATGCATGCGTGAATGCTTGAAGATAAAAATCGGAGATTTCAATCAGACGAGTAAAGCAAAGAATGGTAGTTTTTTCGAAGGATGTTTTTGTTTTCATTAAACGAACCGAATGAAGTACGGCGCTAACAGAAAAAAATACAGAAGTATCCATGCGTTAAAAGTTTTTTTAAACTTTTCAAATCCCCGTTTATGTTCCGCTATTCAACGTTCGTAGCCATAAAACACCTTACATTGCCAAATGAGATGTCGAAAACCACTGAATAATCGAATAAATTACCTGTAATGAATAAATTATATCACGCACTGCGAGTATCTTTGAAGTAATGATTAACAACGGGATAATTTCAAAGTTGTAATGGAAAAACTTTGCTCGGAAAAACAATAAAAATGGAATCAATCCAGATCCAATAATGAAACCCAATGACCGGTCTATCCAAATCAGCGTCTATGCTGCGGGTTTTGCAACATTACGCGGAGGGATAGTCACGTGATGCTCTCTGCTGGTTTTATGATCTCTCAGACTGTCCGCCCTATGTCCAATGACCCAGCGTATTTTACTTACGACTAAAGATGCAGAGGTGCCAAATAAAAGTTAAATGAATTTTCGCTTACGTTGAGGATAATAAAAAGTCACACTTTGGCATTAAAAGAAAAGCGTTTTTTTTTTTTCAAAGTACAGCTTTTTGATTTTTTTGTTTTATGGGAATAGTCATAGAATCCGATAGCGAAGCAAAGACGCAATTTTTTAGTCTTATTAATTTATGGCCATACGAATCGCCAGACCAAAATTCGCACCAAACCGTCACTCTCTGAGGATGTATCGGCTTTTCTATGATAACGTGCGGGTTTTTCGTCCCCCAGATGCGACAATTTTGCTTATTAACATACCCACCAGGATGAAAATGTGCCTCATCCGAGAAAATGATTTTTTGGCAAAAATCGGCGTCTTCATCAAAGTAAAACTGCACTATTTTTACGCGTTCCTCAAGCGTATACACAACCATTTTCGTTCAGCGGAAGGATAAAACTAAGTTTCTGTCAAATCCGAAGTGACATTAAGGTTACCGATGTCGAAAAAACCGCTAGTTCAAAAAAAAAAGTTAGATGGCGGACCCTGTACACACACAACTAAGTCAAATGGTATATGACACTCGGATTTCTGGGCCTCGGTTAAAAAGTCGGTTTTCACAGTGATTGCATAACCTTTCTATATGAGAAAGGCAAAAATTTTCAGATGATACTTTAGATCACCCCTATGGTGATATTTCAAGACCGAAAATTTTCAAACATTAACCGCCGGGCAGCACTCTACCCATATCATACACACGTTGGTACATGCCGGAGATTGTGTGATTCCCTCCAAGAGATCACTGAAGCAATTGGGTGTGATGCTTGACGACAAATCAGCTTCAGTAAGCACGTTAAACACGTCGCATCAATAGCGATCGCGGAGCTCTCACGAATGATGGCCAACAGCTCGCCTGTGCGTTCAGTAAACGTAGGTTACTGGGAGGAGTGGCAGTTTCGATCCTCAGGTACGGCAGCCCGGTATGGGCGTCGGCACTTAATGTGGAACGCAACGCACAGATGCTGGAGAGTACGCATGGACTGATGGGTCTTCGCGTGATCAGTGCATACCGCACTGTATCGAGGGATGCGGTCTGCGTTGTTACAAGTATGATGCCTATCGGTCTGTTAGTGAATGAAGACGCGGAGTACTACAGCATGCGAGGAGACAGGAACGCCCGTAGGGCCTCCAAAGCCGCTTCTCTACGCAGATGGCAACGAGAGTGGGACAGCTCAACCAAGGGTAGGTGGACACATCGGCTCATACCTAGAGTTTCGAGTTGGTTAGATAGACCTCACGGAGAAGTGAACTTCGGCCTGATGCAATTCTTCACAGGCCACGGGTGCTTCAGATGGTACCTCCAAATACCCTGTATGTCCTGGCTGCCCAGACGAGATCGAGACGGCAGAACACGTCTTGTTCGCATGTTCCCGTTTCGCGGCTCAAAGGAGTAAGCTACTGGAGGCATGTGGCGTTGACACCACACCGGAGAACCTGATTCAGAGAATGTGCCACTGCGTAGAGAACTGGAACGCAGTGTAGACCGCGGCATCCCAAATTGCGGGCATATTGCAGCGGAAATGGGGTGCGGAGCAACAACAGGCAGCCGCGACCGCTGGTCGCGTGCAACCGTAGTACGCTCAAAAGGGATCAGCGAATAAACGTCGGTCCGGGAGAACCTCCTTCGCCGGGGAGCTCTTCGTCGGAGTAGTCTAGATCCTTCGTCGGGGACTAGACGAGTAATAAGTAAAACTGTTAGGATCGTCGGGGCGCCAGTGAACCGGAAGCTATCCTCCAACCGGAATCACTGGATCGATCCAGGCATCCTCTCGGTCGGGCGTTGACGGGCATCGAAAGCGTCGGTTTCGGGAGAGCCTCCTTCGTCGGGGAACTCTCCGTCGGTGTAGGCTAGATGCTTCGGCGGGGGCTAGTCGAGTAGTCGCCACAACACCGATTCGAGTCGTCGAGGCGCCAGCGAACTGGAAGCCATGCTCCAACCGGAATCGCCGGACCGACCTCGGCACTCCTTCGGGTGTCCCGTGTGGTGTAACAGAGGATTCGGTGTCGGAAAAACTCTTCGTCGGAGTAGTCTAGATCCTTTGTCGAGGATTAGATGAGTAGATCGCCGTGTGGTACCGTTAGGATCGTCTGAGTGCCAGTGAACCGGAAGTCACGCTCCAACCGAAATCATTGGATTTACCCTCCAACCGGCATCACTGGACCGACCTCGTCATCCAACTGGTCGATCCCCCGAGAGCAGGATGCTGATTCCCATTCTGCATAAATCTGGGGAGGGTGCTGTGAGCACCAATAGCCTTCCACCCTGAAGTAATACCTAACGGTGGTGCCGGGGAGGTAGGGTTGGAGATCCACGGTGTTTTAGTGGGTAGTTCCAATTAACAGTTGGGTAGTCCTGTGGAGAGCCCCACACTCCGTGCGTAAATTGCATTTTTCCTTGTAAAAAAAGATACATACACATGCATACCCACACAGACATTTTCCGATCTGAGTCGATTGGTATATAACACTATGGGTCTCCGAGGCTCTGTTCGATAGTCGGGGTTTCCAGCAATTCTAATACCTTTCTATAGAAAAAAACAGGCCTTATGCACGCGCGCTCTTAATTTTGCGCTGAGACAAATTTATTCTCATTCTCATAAGACAACCACGCGCATGCGATGTACTTTTGCCGCTCTCAAGAGAACTCTTTGGCACATTTACGTACCGCTCCAGAAACTGATGCACGCTTCGTTGTATAGTCTCATCGCATTCTGCCAAGAACGAGGCTCAAGCGCTCTCGTCGCATGAGATAGCGCGGCGCGCTCGTTTCATGCGATCTACGAGCGGCTTGTAAGTTATTTTCATCCTCTTCATCTCTTCCTTCAGGATAGGACACAAGTCGCACGAACACAAGCTGCGCTCATAAAAAATCTTGTGTGCTGTCTCGTGAGACCAAAGCGCACGAGTCGCGCGCAGAAGAAAATGCGTGCTCTGAAATTTCAAGCAGCAGTTTCTATGTGCTCGCTACGCGTCTCGTACACGCTTTTGGTTTGCTCTTTTAGTCGGCGCTCACGCTCACAGGATATATATGCGACACACACATTTTCGGTGCGCTCTCGCTGTCGCATTTGTGCACGCATGAGCATTCGGAAGGCCTGGAAAAAAGTCATAAGCTATGCGCAAAATAATATACCAGAATATCTTACGAGATTTCAAATGAATCGGGTGTGCCCTAATCCAGTAATTCAGTACTCTTGTAATTTGTATTCTCGCTCAAAACAATTGGGTTTCTTTGGAGAGCTTGTTGTAGGTTCGATAACGTTAGTGGTTCATATTCCATTGGTTGTTATGTTCAGTAATATTACGTGGAAGGCTAAATCCGATGAAGAGTAGATTTCTTATGAGAATCAATTAATCACCGACGTTCGAAGTTTTAGTAATCCAAAGATTCGACGTTACAGTATCCCAAAGAATCTGACGTTTCAGTATTCCAAAGATCGCATTACATTTTGAGGTGCTACATAATTGAATGAGAGCAGAAACGCTGTTTTAGCTAGACATTATGGAACGTACCGTTGGGGAATCCAATGAACTTGCCATAGAATAGAGAAAATAAAAAAAAAAAATTGTCCAATAAAAAGTAGGGGTCTAGATAAACATAAACTACAACAATGTAGCTTTGTTTTTTGTCTTCTGAAATTTGTGCGATGAGGTACAGTGGACACCGCAAATCATGATTTTTAAAACGCGTCCTCGAAAATACTTCTTTACCGACTTATTTCTCAACATTTTTCTACGAACTGCTGAAAATGTTGTTCGAATTATGCTTTGTATTATGCAAAACATTTAAATTTATTTATTTGAACGGTAGTTCTGAAAACAATTCGAAAGCGTCTTTACAATGGTAATCTTTACAATGGTTCCAACGTTTTTTTTCTTTTTTTCTTCGATAAACTGCTTTCTGAATCATCGACTCGTTGCTGTTTTTGTTCCATCGAAAGCAATCGCGGCACCCACTTGGAAAAAACCTTTTTCATGCTCAATTTTTCATGAAGGATAGTAAATACACTTCCATATGATATCTGTGTCATTTCAGCAATCTCACGGGGCTTCACTTTACGATCTTTCATTATAATTTTTGTCACTCCACTCACATTTTCCGGTGTAACGGCTTCCACAGGTCTACCCGAGCGTTCCGCGTCATTTGTGTCGGTACGACCACGTTTAAACTCGGCGAACCACCGACAAATCGTTGCTTTTGATGGACAAGAGTCCGGATAATATTTTTCAATCCATTGTTTCGCTTGCACGGTGTTTTTACCCATTAAAAAACAATGTTTTATCAAAACACGAAACTCGGTTTTTTCCATTTTTTAAACAAACTACAAAACGACTTTACTCCAACCTCGATAACTCTGCTGTTTCTGGTCGGATCGACTTAAAATTTTGACCCGTTTCAAGCAAAGGTTAGTACTCTAGAAAGACGTGGTTATTGGTTTACTACGAGCGCCATCTCTGCTTTAGTCTCGGGACTTATTGATTCAGAATAGAAGGTACGTAAATCTTTATATCGCAATAATTGCTGCAATAGGAAATTTATATAGGAATGTGTTTGTTGCTAATCAAATGTGTTAGTGGTAGTAAGCTGAAACAGAAAAAAAATTTTCTCGAGCAGTTTTAAGAGAAGCGGAAGAGTTTTAGACAAAGATTTTCGCTTTTCTTGAATTGCAATCTTAAGCAAAATTATCCGATTGGTTTATTTTTCAACCATATGGAAGCTTTATTGATCAAAATCAGGAAAAGAAGCTCCGGAATTTGTTTTTACGCACACATTGCTGACATTACTCGTACGCTTGCAAAGAGTCTTGCTCCTTAATGAAATTGGAACAAATCTTCAATAACGAAATAAGACATAATAACTAATTTTGATGCTAAACAAATACTGTAAAATTTCTTGATTTTTTCGAGATAACCCTAGATCTCGACTTTTCATGTATTTCTGAAACATTTAGCATAAAAATCAATTCCGGAAGTTAAAAAATTTCTCGAAATTTAAAAAAATGTGGTGTTTGAGATATTACCAGATTCATGTATTTTTAAGGTATTTGACAAAAAAACTTTTTTCCTTATTTTTTAGGTACTTTTTGCGAATTTACAAAGTTATGCGGTGTTTTATGCGAATTTTTCTAGATATGCGGGTTTTATACGTTTTTTTTATTTGGTGTGTAATAAAAATACTTGAGTGTATTTTGGTAAATTAGGATTAACCACTGTTTTGCATGAATTTAAAGGTTTAATTTATCAAAGTTTACAATCCATGAATAGAACAAAATCCCCGAAGCCCTACTAGACGAATGAATCACTATCTTGTTTTTTTTCCCCGAACTAAAAACGTGCAACAATAGTAATAACAATAAAAACGGCAGGAGAGGCTCAAGAATCAACATCAGTATTCGGTAGGTAATTCGGCATACGGTTGAATGGTAAACAAATAAATTGACCATGCTCTAATTCAGCCACTTCTCCGTCGGTCCGTGAAACCGACGGAGTACGTTGTGTTTGGCGGATGGTTTCGCCGGGTTGACGTTTGAGTTGATGTGAGATATAAGTGAGGAAAAAGGAAAATATTTCCCCTTGTTCGCTTACTGCATGGCCCTCGGTTAGCTATTGCCCTATTCTGCAACGCTGGGGATTTGGCAACTGGCCCCGAAGACGGTGCTGGTCATCCGGTTGGAATAACTTTGGGATTAATATGAGCCCAGAGAAAATTCCCAAAGGTAAATAAAACGACCCATAAATGCTGATACCGGGTATGATGTATCGAAATGGAGCAGAAGTGCTAGCGAACTACAGTGTGCGGGGTTTGCCAGCTCGTTCTGCAGATCGGCCAAAAGAAAAGCTATCGAAACGAATGGAATCGATAATCTTTATGACATTGTAGAGAAGCGTGAAAGTGGAAGAGCAGATGAACCTGAGTGGATGAAGCAATAATACCCGAATTTTGTTATGACCAAAAGTGACCACATCTTCAAAACTACAAAAAATGGGTAGCATTTGCTTAGCAGGAAGCATTTGAACATGGAACAGTTTTATTAGTTCCAAAATATATTGATTGGATTATCATTGAACAAGCAAACTCACGCTTACTTAACATATTCAAACGCATCCGGTATCGTATAACCAATTTGAATTTGATTGTCTCGGTAAGTTTTACTTCTCGGCTTTCGACCCTCTTCGTTCATAGGCCTAGCCTAAATTAGATTTTCTGGGTGAAAATTTGTGTGAATTAAATTTAATTTGGTTTACAAAGAGCTGTCATCACGCAAGTTGGTGAACAAAGAGCTAATAGCGGTGACATTTTTCATCACTCCCATTTTGAGCTGCTGTTTGTCACAACGATGAGAGTTACCCTCTTGCACGGTTGAAGCATTTCCCCTTTTTGTTTGAAAGGACGGGTTCACAGTGAATCTACTGGAATAATAATTACTTTACTTCATGCAATGATTAATTTGCTGAGTTTACGAACAAATATAAATGTATCACTAGCTAATTGAGCTATCTCGGAGGTTATACAGAATAACAATCAGGTTACCATCAACAATTAGCGATTTGGAATTTCTTTTCATGCATCTACTCAACGTTCACATGATAGCAACAATAATGCTGATTTTATTTTATATTATTCCTTTAAGTGACACTAGATGTAAACTCATACCGTTTTCGTTTATTGATCAGAGCAGCCCGAAAGCTGACCCAGAGTCGCCCAAACAACGTTTGATATGTTTGTTTTAGCAACCTGAGGTCGCTCTAGATCGGACTCCAATCGCGTAGTTTCGCTCTGAAATTTTTCTCGGGTCGCACCACGCATCCATGCAAGTTCGTTTATTTTTTCTTTTTTTTTTCATGAGTTGTTGTTTAGGGCGCGTACCACGTGTTCGTTTTACTCGGAGTCAGAGTAGCCCGCGTCTAGGTTCGAAAACGAAAACGGTATCAATGAAGATAATTGATCGTTTCAATAATTATTCGATAAATATAATTATTTCAAAAGCGTTAACCGCGTAAGAGCTTCAGACAGAGCTTTGAAGGTTGAACCAGGATTCTTCAGAAGTATCTCTCATATATTTGTATAAAATTAGCAATACAATTCCAATCGATGCCCGCAAGTTGTTGCAGAACGTTTTTACTAAGTAGCGGAAGATTCTATAATCATTCTTTAATTAATAAAATCTGCGTAATCGATCTTTCATCGCAATTAAATCGGCATCCTACTGCATTTCAATTAATCCTTGTAAGTTTTTTTTCCACATATCAAATGTTTCGGGAAATCTTTATGATTGCTTGATTACACACGAGAGAACACAATAAATCGTCTCTAAATCCCGCTTCCATTGCGGTGCAGTAGGCCATCCACTGCGAGTGACAATAAAACAAATCCAGTGCGCAATGAATTACTGACTTCTGGCGTTTTTTATGCCGATGTTCTCTCTCGTGCCTTGCTATCATTACATTTTCATCATATTTTGACATTTTTATGATTTGGTTGGGATTTCGGTAGAAAGCTGGTTTCCTGTATTTTTTTTGCTTCACTTTGTTCCATTCTTTTTCAGTTTTATTTATGAAGTATCTTATATGGGCAAACTGAAGACAGGTATGACAAATTGCTCGAGAGTAATAAACTTGTTTAGTTGATTTTTCTGCCATGTTTTGTTCTCAATTGTTTATGATTTAATCATTAATTTTAACCTAGTGGTACAATAATCATTTTTCCAGTAGCTAAACCAATTTCGGTCTCACTGGCGAAGCACTGTTATAGCGGTCTAGAGATCAAGATATGCCCTCTGGTTTGGCTTAACGGTGGATACCTGGTGTTATACCGGGAAACTGATACTCATCGAGATAAGGTACCGTGTAATTCGGAGAAGCGATGACACTGTCACGAAACGGTCGTATATTTTGAAAAGTGTGCTGGTTTCCTTTATTGTGCATAAATAATGAGAAGCCGAATTAAATCTACTCTGTTAGACTTTGTTTTTATGAATGACTCATTCATAGACTGTAGCTTTTGTTTTCAGACTTTTTGTACTTTCTCCTTCTTACGAAAATGGACTAGAATTGTATGTTCGCTTTTTTGAAGCAATGTACAGAAAAAAATATTATGAAATTTACCCAACACGTAAATCAATAGTGATATAAGACATTAGTTGAATCTAAATTTGAATACGATGTAAAATTAATTCGCTACGCATAGATTTTTAATGATTAAGACTGTGTTTTTGTTTGACGCTATTTTTGTTGTTAGAAGCAAAATTAAAGTGTATTGAAAAATAAACTACTGCTTTATATTTAAATTCCTGCTCCAGTATGAAAAACAACAAGGAAACTTACAAAATACTTTTATTCATCTAGAAATGGTCACATCCGTAATACCATGTCCATTTTAGCACTGATGTTATTTGATATTCGATATGATATGCGCATCACATTAAAGAGTTCATATATAAATCAAACATTTTCTTTTAACAATTCAAAATATTTATTGAATTTACATTTATTTTCGTGCACATATTTGGAACACGCAATCAAACTTGAAGTTACGTTACAATTCTGTACGTTTCAATATAATTTAATTGCAAAACTTAGCGTTAATTGAAGGATACCAATTTAGTTCAAAGGTTTTGCATAATACAAAGCATCATTCGAACATTATTGTGATTTTTCGTGGAAAAATATTGAGATATAAGTCAGTGAAGAAGTATATTCTATGACGAAATCATGATTTGCGGTGTCCACTGTATCTCAGCGCAAGATTATCAGAAGTCAAACGTCATTTTGTAGCTGTATATTATTCAAAATGTTTCTCTTCGAATTTTGAAAAAAAAAAAACAAGGAATTGTTTGTGCATTAACTAGAATAAAATTAAAGAAAATGAAATGGGGCCACTATTATATGTACTTCCAGCACCGGAACCCTAGAATCGGTATAATTTAAGTCGGTTCGTACGGCCACCAGCTAACATGACGTACAAACTCTACTAGTTTTTATTCAAATTTTGAAATTTTCATACAATTTTGCCATAGTTCTCTAAACAATTTTTATTGAATCCGAAAATATACAGTAATTTTTGGTAGGGCCACAAGACCTTTCGTTTGACCCTAAGATTGGAAATATCGGTTTTGCAACTGTGAGAAAAGTGAGTGAGATCCATTTTTGAGCATATGCCAATTATCTCCGGTCATTAATCGAAAACCGGGAACCTGGATAGCCAGAATCGGTTTGTTTAGCTGCCTACTGATAATGGCTATCAATTTGTGTAGTTTTTAGTTCAATTCCAATTTTTTTTTCGCATTTTGTTTCGCCGGTTTAAGTGACGGTGTACAATATTTAATACACTTTGCCCTATAACTCCGGAACCGGAAGTCGGATTTGGAAGGTATATATGGGGTTGTAAGACCTTTCATTTGAGTTTATTGCACGCTTTTAGTTCATTTTGCACATTTTACCTCATAACTCCCGAACCGGGAGTCGGATCCAGATGAAATTCAATAGCAACCTATGAAACTACAAGGCCTTTCATTTAAATCTTAGTTGAATAAAATCGGTTGAGAGGTCTCTGAGAAAATCGAGTGCACTTTTTATTCATATTTCTGCATATTTCACCCCGTTACTCCCGAACCGGAAGTCCGATCCGGGAAAAATTCAGTAGCATCCTATGGGACCAAGAGACCTTTCATTTGAATCAACACATACAGACACACACAAACACACACAGACATTTGCTCAGTTCGTCGAGCTGAGTCGAATGGTATATGACATTCGGCCCTCCGGGCCTCGGTTAAAATGTCGGTTTTCACAGTGATTGCATAACCTTTTTATATTAGAAAGTCAAAAACGTATTTAAAGTTTATTGTCTATAAAATCGAACGAAACAATCTGTTTTACTAGGGGAAGCACAGGGTCTAATATATTCGAAAAAATATATTTTTGCCTTTCTTAAATAAAAAGGCTATGCAATCACTGTGTGTGTATGTGTGTGCATGTATGTGTGTATGTAACACAAATGTGCACTCGATTTTCTTGGAGATGGTTGAACCGATTTTCCCAAACTTAAGATCAAATGAAAGGTCTTACAACTCCATATAACACTACCACTTGATAAGTATAAACATTTTATTTTCAGGAGCGTGGATAGCCGTATAATTCTTCAATTATGCAGGTATGGTCTTTCCTGATTCTGGAAGTATTGGAAAAGTGCTCTTGTGCTCTTAATCGGATATCACTCCAATTTCTCAGAAACGGCTAAACCGATCTTCACAAACTCAGATTTAAACGAAAAGTATTATGTTCCCATAAATTGATGTACAATTTTATCCAGATCCGGCTCCCGGTTCCAGAAATAAAGCGTAAAGAGTGTATCGAAAATAAGCTATCCACATACATTTGTGTTGTACGCATGTATTTGTGATGGTTTTTTATGCTCAGATCGCAGCATGCTGTGCTTTTGGCTGTCAGCTTTCGGTTCTTTACTTGTTTGTGCGGTTGAAATTCTGCGTTTTCAAAATGTCGCGTATTGAAAAGGAAGTGGAAATTAAAGTTCTGGACACATGGCTAAGTGAGAAGGGTATTACTATGCGAAAATTGGCGAAGCGCTTTGGAATTCATCATGCCAGTGTTAAAAACATAATTAATAATTTTGGGGAACATTATTCTTAGGATGAGCTACCAGAAAGAGGCAGAAAACCCGGTTCTTCCAACCCGAAACTGGACCAGAAAGTTGTATCTCTAATCATGAAGAACAAATCACTGTCAATACGTGATTTTGCCAAAACAGCAGGAACGAGTTTCGGAATGGTCCACCGTATCAAGAAGCGAAATCACCTAATGACCTACAAGAAGCAAAAAATCTCTGTCTTCTGCAGAGTCCGGATGCATGCGTTTTAATGGACGATGAGACTTATTTAAAAGAGGACTCAAAAACCCTTCCAGGTCCACAATACTTTACTGTCGTCATTGGGGAGGATGTGAGCGATGCGGACAGGTCGATTCAAGTGGAGAAACTCGGTCGAAAGGTACTGGTATGGCAAGCATTATGTTCCTGTGGTTTAAAGTCAACCATTTTTTACACTACAAGAACTATAAATGCAGAAATCTATCGATCTGAGTGTCTCCAGAAGAGATTGCTGTCTTTATATAAGAAGCATAGTACACCTCCACTGTTTTGGCTGGATTTGGCGTCGGCTCACTATGCCAAAACCACTCTCAATTGGCTTGCGGAAAACAGTATAAATTTCGTTGAAAAAAATATCAACCCACCAAATTGCCCTCATCTTCGACCCATCGAACGTTACTGGGCCATCTTCAAGAAGACTAATAAGGCAACTGGGAACATGCAGGAGTTCACAAAAATTTGGGCTCAATCGTCCAAAAAAGATGCAATACTTGTCCGGAACTTGATGAAAAGCGTTCGATCAAAAGTTCGAAAACTCGTGAAGGAATAACTTAAATTTCATCTGGTTTTCTTTATGCTCAAGTTTAACCTCGTACAATAAAGGATCAATTTTTAGTTTGAATAAAATATCGTTTTTATCATAATTTGAAAGAAAAATTTGTGCGTAGCTTATTTTCGATACACTCCTTAGTGTGTATGGAATTGCAACCTGACATATAGAGCGATAATGCAAACAATGTAAAAATGCTAGTTGCTGACCAAACGAACCGATTCCATCTATGCCGGTACCCAACTCCTGGTTTCGGAAGTACCGAAAATAGTATTCGAAAAATATGCGCAAAATAACTTTTTTTCTTATTCAATATTCAAAGAAAAGTTTCTTTGATGAATCCCTTAGTAATGTTAATGAAAACATGAGTTATATGAGAAAGCCATTACAGCACCAGTAGGTGAATTAGAACAGGTTTTTGAAGTTTTTAAATCAATCGGAACAGAACTTGAAAGGTCAAATGAAAGGTCACGGAATTCCTGAATTTCATCCGGATCCGACTTCCGGTAGGGTGAAGTGTGTTAAAACTGGTATAACGTCACTTAAAGCAGTGAAAACAAAAGACGTAATAAAATTTCTAAAGTGGCCTCAAAACTACTTCAATCGGTTGTCATTATCATTAAACGGACATATCAACCGATTCCGGCTACCCCTCAGGAATCGAAGAAAATTATTTTGAAGAGTACCACAATATTATATATGAGAGTTTAATTGATTTGAGAAAGGTATCATTACATTACTAGGTGGATTAAAATAGGTTTATATTGTTTATTTTCATCGATCCAATCTTAATAAATTATTAATTTTGTTTGGATTCGAACCCATGACGAACTAGCTTCTTATCTCGAACCTTTCACTTGGGACTGTAAATGATTACTTGATACTTATCATGGATTGTTCGCAAATAAGAATTTTACTTCATCACTCTAACAGCATTAGAAAGTTTTCACATTTCACTTATTATGTATTTACTTACATATAACGACCACTACGTAACTAACATAAATGACGTTCATTTACCATTGAAAATTTTCAATATGAAACGCTTCTGGTGAAATGAAGAGGTTTTTTGTTCTGCGTTTTGCTGTCTTCGTTCTCCGCCAAGTGACAGCATTTGAATACAACAATTTCGGTTACTTGAATGGTTATGACAAAATCAACAGATATGTTAGTTAAATCAACATAATTTTAGTTGAATCAACCAGGGCGTGAAACAACAATTGCAATATTGTAATTTTGTGATCTGCGGGTTCTCCGTGTGGAAGACTCTCATGCTATATTCAATTCACCGGCCAGTGCCGATCACCAGCTGAGAGAGAGACTTTCGAGAATCCGTGACCCCGATACGATATTACCTTATGATATTATTCTAGTTTTAAATTAGTCGTTGATTAAGATTAGAAAATACCCTTGGCATCTTAGAGCTCAAGCAGTGTGCCTTAAAATTATATTATTATATTATATTATTGAATAAAAAAAAACAAAAGTAGACTTTTATTTAAAAAATTTCATGAGTTGAATGACATCATACAATCTCCAGTAAACTTGTATAGGTACTAATTAACAGGGTTTGTTTAGGTGTTAGATAGCTTAGTACCACTATTTGTTTAGGTAGCTTAGTACCACTATTGAGGGCCATTTGAAATACAGTTAGGAAGCTGCTTCACCAGGGGCGCTTTGTAAACTGATTAATTTGCTTACAATAGATAAAATGGTTTAAACATTGAGAGTCTAGAAAATCTTTGCATTTAAATAATGCGGAACTCAAAAATGATGAAGTAGTGAAAATTGTATTGCTAGTCAATTGTCCCGGGTGGGCGGTTCAATGCAAAGGGTGCTGGTCTTACAATGTGTATGTTCGAGTCCCTACCTGTAAGGATTCTAAGTGTCAGTAGGATCCATAGTACTAGCCATGCAATGATTTTGTTCACTAATGTCGTTTTTCATTGAGAACACTCGTGAAGTGTTTTGCTCGATTCGTACACTTTTCGTGCAGTCGGGCAATCAAAATAGGTGCACTGTGTTTCATTGATTTGCACCGCACGAAAAAAGTGCACTTTCGGGGCAACTATTTTGAACCCCTTTTTCTTTTCCGAGCAGCAAGCGTGCAAACCAAACTTTACAAAACCGTTTCATTGATCGGCTGTCAGGGCAAAACACTGGCACCGAGAGAGTGGAATCAATGAAAAACGACATAAGAATCGGCTGAGAAGTCTGTTGAAACAGAAAAGCCAAATTCCACAAAAGGAATGTAATGCCAAGTCTTTGCTTAGTGAATCTGTCAGATAGTGTTAATGTGCTTGAATAAATATTTTAAATATCGAAATAATGCTCCATGATGATCCCTTAAACCTGATGATAGAGAATGTTGGATTTTTAGGCAATTGAGTTATTTCGAACACTTTTCAAAGCGCTCTTGTGAAGTATTTCGCAATTAATTGCTTATCAAATTTGGTGTCTAAGCAACTACGACAGTGAGAGGTTTGTGTTTAAAGTTCTCGTAGTCTCATTATTAATTAAAAAAAAATTTAAAACTTAGCCAAACTTGCCAGATATGTTTCAATTTTTTTATGTCCGGAAAGTAGCATCAGCTCCGCTTCACCCAACGAAAAACTGATTCGGGAAAGGTAAATAATTACCATATTCTAAGTAAAATTGGCAAAAAAAACGTCTTGGAGACTAAACTCGAACTACTATACTATACAATCACTGGGGAAGCCGGCTTTTGAAACGAAGCCCGTAATGTCGAATTTTATATACCATTCGAATCAGTACATCGTATGATATGACAAAACTATGCCCTCACTTTTCTCCGAGATAGTTTTACCGATTTTCACAAACTTGATCTCAAGAAAGACCTAATTGTTCCATATTTTTTATTTGACTTCCGGTTCCGGAATTGCAATTAAAAATGCTCAAAATTTGCAAAATATATAATTTGAATTTCTTTAAGCACTGACGAGCCGAAGGCGAAATGCGAAGAAATAGAAACAAAATATGTGCTTTTTGCACAAACCAACAAAACCCCTAAATGTTCACATTCTGCGACGGCCAGTAATAAGTCGTCACTCGTTTACGCCTGAGACGTCAGAAATAATATAGCACTTGTGCAATATTGTTTGAAGGTTGCATAAATAGTGCAAACTTTGCGTCTGCTTAGCGGTTTAAATTGAACTGCTAGGCACGAGATGGCAGTTCAGTTTGAATTGCTTTAAGCACTGCCGAGCCGAAGGCGAAACGCGAAGAAATGGAAAATATATCCATCTACTTTTCTAGGAAATGGCTGAATCTATGTTCACAAACTTTGTTTAACTGTTGGTCCATAAAAGTACTTTGAATTATATAGGGTGATTTTTTAAGAGCTTGAGAACTTTTTTAAACAATAAAACGCATAAAATTTGCAAAATCTCATCGGTTCTTTATTTTAAACGTTAGATTGGTACATGACATTTACTTTTTGAAGATAATTTCATTTAAATGTTGACCGCGGCTGCGTCTTAGGTGGTCCATTCGGAAAGTCCAATTTTGGGCAACTTTTTCGAGCATTTCGGCCGGAATAGCCCGAATTTCTTCGGAAATGTTGTCTTCCAAAGCTGGAATAGTTACTGGCTTATTTCTGTAGACTTTAGACTTGACGTAGCCCCACAAAAAATAGTCTAAAGGCGTCAAATCGCATGATCTTGGTGGCCAACTTACCGGTCCATTTTTTGAGATGAATTGTTCTCCGAAGTTTTCCCTCAAAATGGCCATAGAATCGCGAGCTGTGTGGCATGTAGCGCCATCTTGTTGAAACCACATGTCAACCAAGTTCAGTTCTTCCATTTTTGGCAACAAAAAGTTTGTTAGCATCGAACGATAGCGATCGCCATTCACTGTAACGTTGCGTCCAACAGCATCTTTGAAAAAATACGGTCCAATGATTCCACCAGCGTACAAACCACACCAAACAGTGCATTTTTCGGGATGCATGGGCAGTTCTTGAATGGCTTCTGGTTGCTCTTCACTCCAAATGCGGCAATTTTGCTTATTTACGTAGCCATTCAACCAGAAATGAGCCTCATCGCTGAACAAAATTTGTCGATAAAAAAGCGGATTTTCCGAATGGACCACCTAAGACGCAGCCGCGGTCAACATTTAAATGAAATTATCTTCAAAAAGTAAATGTCATGTACCAATCTAACGTTTAAAATAAAGAACCGATGAGATTTTGCAAATTTTATGCGTTTTATTGTTTAAAAAAGTTCTCAAGCTCTTAAAAAATCACCCTGTACATCGATCTGACATTTGGTTGCGGAAAATCAGGGTTACGAGTGAATGAAACTACAAATCCCATAGTTTTCTTCAATATAAGAAGATTTAAAGATGATATAATTGCTCAAAAATATGTAATAAATGCCTCTATTTCAATGGTATTGTAAGTTGATGACCACAAAATCTCACGACGGATGTACCGGTCTTCGGATTCCGGTGTAGAAAGTACCGGAAGTAAAGGTAAAAATCCACTACAAGGAATTCACCTAATTTTTTCGAAAAAGTGTGAACCAATTTTCACAAATTTCGATTAAAGTGAAAGGTTTTATGATTCCATACCAAATGCTTGAAGGGTGTCCAATAATGTTGACCAGTCGTTGAAGACTAAGATGTAAAACCGTAAGAAATCTTCTAAATTGGGCTCAAAACAGCTCTAATTTATTGATCATATTAGTTGATGGTCAAAGAAGCCGACTTTGGTAATACCGGTAACTGGATTCCAGTTGCGGAGGTACTGGAAATATTAATCAGAACTCCAAAATGAAACTCAGTCGCTTTTCTCGGAGATGGCTTAACCGACTTTCTCAAACTTAGGCGCTCAATTGAAAGGATATCTCATGCATATTGCCTAAATTTTGTCCGAATGCGACTACCGGTTCTGGAATTACAAGATGATAAGTGTTTTAAATTTCAAACCGTTGCTTGGAGCGGCGATGCAAAAACGTACAATTTTTCAAAAATCGAGCAAGATTTTTTTTCAAGTCGTTGGTTATGTTAGTAGCTAGTCACAGAACCGACTCCGGTTATCCCGGTCCCCGGATTCTGTTTACGGAAGCGCCGAAAATAGAGGTCAAACACTCCAAAATAGAACTCTTTCATTTTGTTTAGAAATAGTGTAACCGATGAAAATACGGGCCCGGGAGTTGCTTTATGACAGGTTCCTATACATGAAAATAAATCCTCCTTGTATTCCCTCCTGAACCTTCCCCCCCCTTCTCGGCAGCCTTGGAGATAGCAGAAGCTTTTAAGGTTTCAGAGGCTGCAGTTGAATTTTATCCGCATCCGACATAACATTCATATTCGAAATGACAGGAAATTGTGTTTAAATTTTCAATTCGTTTCAATTCATAGGTTATGCTAGTGATGATCACACATTTTCCGTTTTCTTTCAAGAGTCAAAGTATTTTGAAGAATACCATTGTGTTACACATGCGAACAAACGTGATAAAAGAAAGGTATCAATACAAATTTAGGTGAATTAAACCCGGCTTTTCTTAAATGCTTCGCTATTATACTTTTACCAAGTCATATGCTAAGCTTTAGTGAAAATCATTTTCAATTCACAACTAGACCTGGTGGCTATTCTTCGTCTATAAGAAATCGGTTTCATATTTATTCTAACGAAATAAGTAAGTTGTAAGCATTCATGGTTAACTCTTAATCTATAAAACCTAACTATAAGTTACTACAAGGTCACTTCAGCAATTTGGATATGGTACTACGTACGCTGAGAAATATCTGATATTACATATACCGTTGTATCACAGTTACAGATTCGCTAAATGTATACTTTTTACAATTGTGAGTGCGTTGCTCAGAATATGAGGAAGCTACAGAATCATTAGGAAGTTATGGATCATAGGCAGTATGTACATAAATTATGTTCAGAAAGAAATTACTAAGTCTAATATCATGGGAAACGTTTGTCATTTTCTGGTCCAACCTGTCGCATTGGAAATAATTAACGATGACACGGTATCTCATTTCCCAGACATTTGGTCATTTTTGTCATTTTCTTTGCACGAATGTCTTACTCAGTAAACAGGTCGGCCTGGTATTCCCTTGATACCCATATTCGGCAATTATTCTATTAGGCTCCGCAAGAAGGTAAGGTTTAGGTCATTAAAGACCCGACGCATTGTTCGCCCCCTGCGTTCTACTTACCCACACGGACGAAGCGTCATTACCATTTTATGACTTACGACGCGTGCTCTCCACGCATATATGAGAAACTGTAAAGATCAAATGTACCAACCGTCGTTGCTGCCAAGACGACAAAAAGCATTTCTATGGGCCGAAATGGCAATAGACGGTTTTCCAGTTTTCTTAGCATTGTTTCCCTCCCTTTGCCACAGACGCTGCTGTCGGGCTGGCTGTTACAAAGTGCAAAGGGACAGCATGATATTTCTAATCTCACAAGAGGATTTCGGAAGCAGCAGGCTTTTATTAAATTAAACTAAACCAGAGCAAAGGTACGGGTTCCAGATATGACTAATATGGTTTTTATTGTAATTTAAATTTATGAAATTATTGCCTCGCAAGAGCTGAATTTTCCAACTCTTTGTCTTGTGTTTCCTTTCAATAGAGATTCGCTGCTTGGGGATCTTTTCGGGAACGCATAATTAAAACTAATCTTATCCTAATCTAAATGGTGTATAACACAAGAGTCCTATATATTTATTATACATATCACAACACTTTTCCTTTTGCTTATCTAGGAATGCATAAAGTACGAGGGCGCGTGTAAAACTGTATCCCTTTGCTAATTATGCCTGACTAAGGTTCAAAATTCCACACATCCCGCACTGGAAGGGACAGTCGTCGGCTTCGTGCAGTTTGAAGTGTGTTGTCAGTTCGTATTCCTCCTCGAAGGATTTGCTACATATGACACATTTAAAGGGCCTCAACTCCACGTTCCGATGCACGGTTTGGTTGTGATTTGCTAGAGCACTTTCCTTCCCGAACAACAAACCGCAAATTTCACATATTAACGAGCTACCCTTGCGGTGGGACTTTTTGTGGAACGTTAGGTGGCTTAGTTTAACAAAAGTTTTACTACAAATATTACACTGATGCTGAGCCTCGTCTCGATGAATGTGTTGCATATGACGCTGGTAGGAGTTTTTATAGGCAAAATTGCGTCCGCATTTCGCACAAGAATACTGTTTGTCCTTAGTGTGAGTCATTAAATGGTCCTCGTAGTGCGATTTGAAACGAAATGTTTTGAAACAGGTGGAACATTTGAAGGCATGATTTCCACTGTGGAGTTGGAGGTGAGCTTTAAGATTGCACGATTGGGTAAACGATTTCCCACATACATCACAGATAAACGGCCTCAGTCCTTTGTGCACTTTTTCGTGCTTTTTGAACGCAAACTTTGACTTGAAGTCTTTTTTACACACATCACATTTGTACTCTTTTTTGTCCTTGTGGAGCTCTTTGTGTACGGTCAACGCGCTTCCCTGTACGAAAGTTTTCCCACAGATGTCGCATCGGAACGGACGCTCGCCAGTGTGGATTCTCGAATGCTGCCGTAAATTGGACCGGAGCTTGAACGTCTTACCGCAGATGTGACACCGGTTCGAGTTCTGCCCCGGATGTTGCAGAACGAGATGCTCCCGGAGCAGTTTTTTCTTCGAAAACAGCTCCTCACAGATTTCGCATTTGTATGATTTATGGCAGCTAGCCTTCCGCTTTTTCTTGTTCTTGATAAGCGATGAATTAATGTCCCTTCCAACGGTGCCCGTTTCTTCCTCCTCCTCGTCGTCGTCATTGTCGTTGTAATCGACTACCACGTGGCCATGGTAATCGCTATTGTCATTGTGAGTGTCACTCTTGTTGTTGTTGTTGTTATCGGGAAGACTTTGATCGTCGCCGGAATCATCCGTTGCGCTGAGTCCTATTCCTTCATCGATACTCGAGATAGAGTCTTCTATTATCGTATCCGGGTTGATTTTTGACATGCGCTCCGAACAGAAGGACTCGAGCGGTGGATATAAATTATGTAGTGGCAGTTCTATGTTCTGGTGAGAAGCGGCCGTCTGAAATCGAAACACAACAAAAAATGGGATTAGTTGAAATGCAAGAGAATTAGAAATACACCGAAGTGCGAATTGAGTCTTTGTGTACTTTCAACCACTCACGAGTTGAACATCAAATGCAACGTTTCTCATTGCATGATAATCACATGTTTTTATAAAGAAAGAATATTTTCAGCAAATCTTTTAAATCATTAAATCATTTTTATTGGTTAGTATCCTGACAATTTTCACAATTGATTCAGCATTCAGAGCACATTTTTTTAAGTGTGCCCAATAGATTGCCTACAACTTCTTGGCAGTTTCCGAGCGACAACGATTAGATAAACCTATATATATATATATATATATATATATATATATATATATATATATATATATATATATATATATATATATATATATATATATATATATATATATATATATATATATATATATATATATATATATATATATATATATATATATATATATATATATATATATATATATATATATATATATATATATATATATATATATATATATATATATATATATATATATATATATATATATATATATATATATATAACACCGTGGTATTCGGATCAGGGTCATTTCGCCGAAAGCCGTTTCGCCGAAAGTCATTTCGCCGAAAGGGTTTTTTCGCCGAAAGGGTTATTTCGCCGAATGACATTTCGCCGAATGGGTCACTTCGCCGAATGCCATTTCGCCGAATGCCGTTTCGCCGAAAGCCATTTCGCGGAAAGGGTCATTTCGCCGAGTACTGAAATCGTCTTGAAATCGTAATTAGAATTGATTTAAATTAAAGACAAACGAAAGATGATAGCGTTAACGCCCGTTTTGTTAACTTATCATTGTACTTCTTGAATAATGATTGATTCTTGTACTTTTGAATAAAGATTGATTCATGAACCTCAGAAAGTAGTTACCAAGAAAACTTTTTGACTACTAGCTAGTAAGCATCAAAGCAGTTGCATAGGTGTATCTACCAGGAAAAAGTAAGTGGTATTTTCCGTTTATTAAGTGAAAATGAAAAAAAACTAATGCGGCTACGCCACATCGTTTTAGTTCATGTGCTGTCCGACCTCGCTACCGCTCGTTCGGACCCTTACTAAAGCAAAGAAACCTAGCTTTTAGTAGACCGGGCAAACGGGGCGGTTACAGGTTTGTATGCAAGAGGCCGCCGCTTCCGACGGCGGGTCGACGGCCGACTCAGCTGGCGTCTTGGCTTCGGTTATGTGGCTGCGCCACATCAGTTATACAGGAGACATAACATGCAGGAGATATGACCCTTACGGCAAAATTACCCTTTCGGCAAAATTATCCTTACGGCAAAATTACCCTTTCGGCAAAATTATCCTTTCGGCGAAACGACTTTCGGCGAAATGGAATTCGGCGAAACGACTTTCGGCGAAATGGCTTTCGGCGATATGACCCGCTCCCGTGGTATTCTATTATTATTATAAGTGTTTTTTTTCGATTTTTGAAAGAAACCAAAGGATTGCTTGTGCATTAATTACCCAAGTAGCATGTTAAGTTGCTGTTCTGTATTTTTCTTCTGGCTGTGCAATTCATCAAGTTTGTTTAAATTACTACTCTAGTAGCTGTTGTTTATATTTATTCACAACAATTAGGCTACTGATACAAAAATTCAGGCAGTAATAAAATGAGCGGAAAAAATTTGCAAAACTCGTGAAAACTACTACGTAATGTAAGCAAGAAATGGAATGACGTTTACAAAAACATTACTATCTTAATTTCTTATGAATAAGTTTCACATTTGATTTTCAATACAACTGCTCTTAACACAAACATGGATCTTGTAGAATAATCTGCCCATGAAAAATTATAATACTACATATTGTAGAGTTGATCTTTTGTGTTATTGTAAATGAAAAATCGGCAACGAACTGCTTTTTTATGGTGAAACATGTGTTCGTATGCCCGAAATTTTCAAGCGCCTTTGAATTAACGTGTGAACCAATTTCAGTGAAAATAACAGACGATTTTGATGACACTAATGTTTCATTGAACCTGAAAAATCTCAAAATGAATTTTTTCGAATATTTTCTAATATGGCATCGATAGTAACAGTGAATTGAATAGAAAATGGTTCACGCAACGTAATGACTTATATTATCTAAATAACAGGAAACATATGTTAAACATGTTAATATTTCGGAAAGAAATGCTCTACGTTTTGTTTTCTATTATTAGTTTAAATCTCCTAGTTGAATTAAACAACAATACAGTATAGTCATTCAAGTCCATGTGTTGGAGTTGCATAAAAAAGTTGCTTCCAATCGAAAATTCTTCTGAAGGCATTTAGGCTCAAAAATCATCCTCTGAATCGCAAACAATTTGGACCACTGTGTACCGGAATAGTGAAAAAGTCGCACAAAAATATCGATATCTCCGTTAAAATTGGACGGATTTTAACAATCTACGGCTTGTTGGATAACTGTTACCATGTAGAATTAAAGTTCCAAAACATATTTTGTTTCAAGGCCAATTGTGACAGATATTACTAAAAGCTGTAATTTTACATTAAATGTTGGATAACTCGGAAAGTAATCATAAAATCTTGATACAAATGAGATTGCTTTGTTCTCATCAGGAAACACCTACATTAAACACGATTCAGACGAATAATCAACTTCGGTCGACAAGATTAGTTTAATAATCTTTTTAGCCGAATATTACTCACGTACCTGACGTTAAAATGTTACGTGAACTTGACGTAGTGTCCCTTCATATGAATTGTTTACAATTAATGTTGTTGTTCCGTAACCGTTCCATGTCGGTGATAGTCGCCTGATGCCACGTGTTAATCGCTCTTACATTTTTTTTGTTTTTATCACGAACTATATTGGTCACCGAATTTTTCGTCGCTTATATTTCACCGGACATAGATATCTTAATAACAATCGATACAACTCGACGAGCAAATGTATGTGTGTGTATGTATATATGTCTGTATATGTGTGCGTAATTACCAGGCGTGTTTTTTCAGAGCTGACTGGATCGATTTTGACTAAAGTAGTTGCAAATAAAATGTCTTTCAAGTTCCAATTTATGCTATAGTTTTTGTTTCAAGATTTTATGATTACTTTCCCCTGGGCTTTGGATGATGAGCTACAGGGTGCGTACCCCCGCTTGGCGGATGGGGGTGGGAGTCAATTTACACTTCGCGTATTGACAAAGTCGGCCCATACCGAGATCTATCGTTCGCTTATAAATGTAAAAAATGAAAATTATTATGTTGTCTGGATCGATCACGGAGTGGACAGGAATAATAGTGCTTGAAATTGACAATAGGTCATTAGGTGGTTTCGAGCATTCTTATGCCTGGATTTGGTCACCAATTTGAATTATCTTGATCCAGTTGGGATTAATGTTAATATATCATATTCGTCCTGAACTTGGTGAATTTAATTCGAAAAGGAGGACTAGTGTTATCAGGAATAGGAGTAAATTGACATCTTATGAACCGTTTAGGAACTTTCAAACCTTTCCGATCCGGTTCGGTATCGGTAATGTTTACAAATTGCAATGACGGCGAAACTGATTGATCAGGTGTAAATACACTCTCAAATCGGAAAAGGTTTGAATGTACTTAGATTTCTCCAACTTGGACACAGATGTCACCTTCTGACTAAGAGTGTGAGATCTGTGTTTCTGGAAGAGAACGGTTCACGTGGACCATTTCATACAGTCACACCTAGTATTTCTTCACGAAATACATGTAGTAGTTTTTGTTTCCTGGATGCGTGCTCAACACTAGAAGGCCCAAAACTTAGTATAGACCTAAATTGATCAAAAGCAGTCAAAATGATTGAAAGAAAGAAAGTCACTGACAGACTAACTAAAAGCTAGTGCAGAGTGCCTGACTGCTTATAACGTTAAATTAAGAGTTAAATAAAGATCACAAAATTCTAAGCAATCCTTCCATTGTTTACATATTGTGACTTTCATGGGCAATCTAGTGTTAAATGCGCACCCTTACATTTTATAATTTAACGAAAGCACTAACATCTGATTTTATTTTATTCTATGTGCATCATGAAAAAATAAATTAAATGAGATTGATGAAGCAGAGGATTATCATCGAGGATTCAAGGCCAGGAAGATGTGAGAAGGAAAACCCCCAGAATGTACCACGATAGTGATGAAGGATGAATATGTTAGGTAACAACCTAACTCTTGGTAAGTAGTGGTGTGATGAAGGAGAAAGGTGAGTGCAACACTTTTTTTTAATCATTTTTATTATTATTATTATTATTATTATTATTATTATTATTATTATTATGAGGAGTAATGTTAATTAAAAAATACCTGGAGATGATCACTGTATATTCGCTGCAATAGTACACCAAATTATTTCTTATTGAAATTATTATTGTTATAGTAATTATTATTATTTCTTTATTCTTGATAAATTATCACATTGAGATATTAACAGGTTTCATAGTCAGCATAGTCAAAAAAGCGATGCAATGGGAAAAGGTAATGTAACGTAACTTCGACAAAGATAGAAATAATCAGAGCAGATGAGAATGGATAGTGTTAGTAGACCAAACATATCTACATTGATTTAGGAACTTTAAAGTAATAATCGTTTGTACCGCTTCAGACATAAAAGACTATATAGGAAAGCAGGGCTAAGACCGAAGCGGATACAGTGCGAAATTTTGCAAAGCTTCATCGACGAGGACATTTAAGACACAGAAGCAGCTGGTAGGATGACAAAATACCAATACGATACAGACGCACGACTCAATGATTGACTGGTTACAGGGTGAAGCACATACTTCCTGCCCAAGTGACAAATTCTCTGGTGAACTTGCAATAGAAGATATTCGTATCTTTCATTGCAAATTGATAACCGAAAAGGAATCTGTCGCTTGGGTTACATGCTGGAGGATTTCCTCCTTCGTTACTAGTGTTCATTTGGGCACCATAGCCTAGTTCGTCTGGTATGGAAAGTGTGGATCGTTATAACAACCCCCCTCGGCCAGAGCAGCCTATAAAGGGAAAAAAAAAAGATTTTATGATTACTTTCCGAGTTATCCAAACTTTTATGTAAAATTACAGTTTTTAGTAATATCTGTCACAATTGGCCTTGAAACAAAATATGTTTTGGAACTTTAATTCTACATGGTAATAGTTATCCAACAAGCCGTAGATTGTTAAAATCCGTCCAAGTTTAACGGAGATATCGATATTTTTGTGCAAGCGAGTTTTTCCCCTATTCCGCACGGAACCACCCGCGATCCCATTTCAACCAGAATATTAGTTGATTTTCTGAATTCGATTGGTTAAAATTTGGTACAACTAATCGATTGTTGTTTCAACTAAACTGTCATTTTTGTTTTTCGATTAGCAGAAACGATGGTTGAAACAACTAATTTAACTGTTTGAAAAAAAAAATGCTGTCAATTAGTGAGGACACATACCTTTCAATTTCAACAAATATTTTAGTTGAAATAACTGGTGTTGTTATTGAAACAAAATTCTGTTAGTTGAAAAATAAATCGGTTTTATTTGTTTTAGACATTGCAAATAGTTGAATTCATTCGAACAATGTTATTGATTTGCGAAAATTTTAGTCAATTTATATGAGCTTGGGTGCATCAACCGCTGGGAATTGGAATTTTGCGACGGCAATTCAAACGCGCCATTCAATCGCAGCGCGTTCTGTGTGTTTGAAACCCTTCGCTCCTGTTACTTTCATAAATTAAATTCATGTCAAAAAGCGTTTTATTGCTAATGCATGAGCATCATCATCGGTATCAAACAGCTGGAAGTAAAACAGTCTGCTGAAAGTGAATCAATGATCGAATTTGAAGCTTAAAATTTTTGCGCATACCTGAAAGATTACGAGATGATCATTCATTACAATTTCTAATTTGTCACCAAATCTTCTTCATCTTAAACAAGGCTAACTTTATCACAACACCGCTGTTAGATAAACACTTGTTATCATAAATTTCTCAAATCGAATGAACACAATTTCACCGAACGCTGTAACCATCGATGTTGTTTTCATTGACATTTTGAAGCGACGCGAACAGATTTCAACTAAAAAAGTTGTTGATTTTGCATTGCAATTATTGTTTTGCTTTCAACTGTCTTTGGCATTTGACAGCATTCAAAACAACATATTTTTCAACTACTTGAATATATGCAAATCAAAAACCATATTGGTTGAATCAAAAAGAAACTAGTTAAATCAACTATCGCCAAAAACAAAAACTGCGATATCGCAATTTTATGATCGAAGGGTTCTCCGTGCGGTACACAGTGGTCCAAATTACACCAAAACAGGTTTTTTGTTTGCGATTCAGAGGTCGATTTTTGAGCCTAAATGCCTTCAGAAGAATTTTCGATTGGAATTGTCCCTTTCTCTTGATAAAATTCAAAGTGAGGTTAAAGTGATAGAAAATTCATGTCTTCGAAGAAGTTGTAGACCAGAGCAGGAGCACCGATTTTGACCAAACTAGTTGAAAATGGAAGGTCTTCCAGAAAGTATATACGCTATTGATTTTGTTTTTGGATCTGATTACTTTCCGAATTATACAAACTTTTATATCAGAAATTGTAGTTGCTTGACAATGTCTGTCACAATTGACCTTGAAGACTAAAAAATTCAAATTCCAAATTTAGATACTTTATCGTGATATAAATCAAACGAGTCGTAAATTGTAAGAATCCGTTAACTAATCAAGGAGATGTCAAATTTTTCGCCATATCCCAATAGTTGGGATTTTGAACGAAGGTCGATGAGGTTACATTTGGAACCAAAAATAGACACAATTTTCAATACAATCGTTTCTGAGTGATTGAAAGTTTGAGTATAGTACTCTTTGCCACAGTATTTTAGCTCAATTTGTTTTTATCACATTCGACTGTTCGACTGCGACGTATTATCCCAAAATGGGAAATTCGGAATTTGCTTCGAATTCAAAGTGATAGCCAATGCATTTCTATAACTAATTAGATTCTAACTAAATAGATTGTAACTATAATCACTGAAAAACTAAATTTCATATCATTCATATATATTTAAGAAAATATGTACATTTATTCAAATGAATGACAAGTCTTTCTAGTAACAATTTTCGAGAGACAATCTATTGCTGATGCAGAAAACATGTGGATCGATAAAAAAGGTATCATTCACTGGTAGGTGGATTAAGTATGTTTTGTATTTAAAAAATCGGAAATTTGATAATTTTAATTCATGAATAAATTTTTCGGCGAATTTAAATTTTTGAAATTAAGAAGTGTTTTATTTTTTCAACTCATTTACCCAGAATAGTTTAACTTTTGTAAAAGAGTTTTTGATTTTTATTTTATATTGTAGAATATGATGTTATGAGTATTCGCAGAATTGGTTTGGCAAGCAGATCAAAATACAATTCGTAGAAATCTTCTAATATTGTTGATTCATATGTGTTACAATATGAAAATAATGTCACTCAGTTTTCTTATAGTAGACTGATTTGAGTTTTTTCAGAAAATTAGATTCAATCGAACAGGATTTTCATTCGGGTCAGGAATTACATAATGTGTCTTAAAAGAAACGATATAAAGATGAGCATACACCTTAGAAGTAAATTGATCGAATTCAAATGAATTGCTAGTTGATGCACAAACTAACTCTCGTCGACTGATCCTCGATTACTAGCATCATCGGAAATAATGGTCAAAAGACACTGGAATTTCACTAGTCTCAGATCTATTACAGATTTGAAGTGTTAATATCATTGTATTATTCCATAGCTTATAGCTACACACAAGTTTTTGATTTGCATGTCATGTTTTATAATCAAATTATAAAATAAATTTTCTGTCAACTAGAGGCGAATTCACCTATACATCGCTAATAGTATCAACACTTTTGTGTGCAAAATAAATAATTGCATTGTCATCTGGTACCAAACGAAGAAGTTCTTGGGCTATTTTGACAAAAAATATAACCAAAACTTTTATTTCTGAAGGGATAGAAAATTTTTTTCTTCTACAAAATTTTAGAACTGTTAAAAATAATTTACTTTGTCAAATATGTATACCAAAAGTCTAGGTCGCACCGTTTCGGATATACAAAGCGTTTTTATGTCTACCCCCTTAAAATCAGTTTTTTATTCATAACTTGTTTCGAGTTATTTTGTTATGCATACTTTGTTTGGAATAATTGTAGAAAATAAAAAATTCCATATTTTTGTTGAAGGTAGTGCATAGGTTTGTTCTTTTTTGGCAAAGTTATACAACATTTAACCTTTTTTCTACCTATTATAAAACCACAGACTAACAGACATGACTGTATGAGCAAATTTTTATAAAAATAATTTTTCGTGGTGCACTAGTTCCACCTATATTGTACTGCGCGAACTATTTACTATCGGTACACCCCTTGTGTTATGTGAAAGTTATTTTACTAGTTGGTTTCCCCTCGTTTGTCAACACCGATCAGCTGCTAGCAGGGATGCCTGATTTCATCATAATATTTGAAAATTACGTTGACAATATATTTAACTTTTTTAGTGATGTTGGAAGGTAACCATTTATTTTTCTCAACGTTGCTCATCTAGATTATTTTTTATTGTATTGGTAATTTTCATCCGAAATTAAGTGGCGGTGGACCAGAAGCAAGTAAATATTGTAACAAAACTGGTTCGCACAATTATGTATATAGTTTTGGCAATATGTATTAAATCTGTATCCTGCATGAAATTCGCATGGACGTATACGAATCAATACATTACAGGTAATTGTGTATAAAAGGCAACTCTGTTGGTAAATGAAAAAAAAAATAAACACAGTCTAGATGACAGACAGGATGTTTTTGATAGCGTAACGTGGCGACATCATGACATATGCATGTACTGTCCCAACTAAAGGAATATTCGAAATGACCGTTAAAATAATTGAAGAATCTAATTTTAGTGTCCTGTCTGTAAGTCTGTGATAAAACCTTGCACCGAAGCGAAATATGCAACTTTATGCAGCTGATTTTTACAAAATTTATAGAAAATAGATATGCCCAATATTATCTAAATCTAAATCTAAGTGGAACTCGATGAAACTTTTTTTCAGTTTAGTTAGTTTTAGTTATTGAATTATGGCCTAATCCAATTGTTTTTCCAATGAGAATATCTTAAGTATTATTCGTGCTGAAACCATAAATGGTTAATAAACGGAGGGCGTCACGCGTCTGCTATTTCTGTAACTCACTTTTGCAGTGAGCGTCGCACGATCAACATCTCGTCTGAAAAATTGTGTTGCTTCGCGATAACTCAATCTATTTACACATTTAAACATGGAATCTCTTCGTAAAGGTTTGTGCTTTTACAATACTTTATCATATTTTGTTTAGAAAACATTTTCCCTTATATAAATATGTTGAACTTTTGATAATTTTTAGGATTTTCAATAATTAAAACTACCTTTGAAAAGACCTAAACAAATTGCATCAAGTTCCACTTAGATTTTTTCTGATATTGTTAATTGTCAAAAAGCAAACAAAATAAAAATCGCAACAATTTGCTTAAGTTGCGCGTGCAAGCATGATCTTGTTTATGCGTGTTTACGCGTGTCCAGACTGGTAGTCGCTGGTTTCACTTCTCCTCGAAAATCGGATAGAAATATCTTTCATATATTTGCATACATGCATAGCATGTATAGTAAAAATCTATATACATTATTATCTTGTTAAACACTATATTAATTTGAAAGCTGGAAAGGAATTGTCACTGGAAGCAATTGATATGATAGAACTTACAACAGAATAAGAAAATACAGAGCAAGAAATTAGCGACTCAGAAAACTCGAACGATAGCGTGACTAATACTGATTGATCGAATGCAATGCGACTAAGTGACCTATTGTAATGATTTATTAGGTAACATTGATTACCTAATTGATTGATTAGGTTGTGAAAAGTATTTTTTCTCATATTTCTACTCATTTTAATGTTATCTAAAACTTTGTAGTAGATACTTAGGTAATTAGGTAGATTCTACGTAGATAAATCCAAAAGAACTGTTTTTTTTAAATAAAGCGAATATATCTCAAAAAATAATTTATTTACATTATTTATATCTTCAGCAAAAGTACTTCAAATGTTTTTTTCTTCAAAACGAAATAAAAAAAAACAATTTTTTTGCGGAAAAAAATATTTATATTCGAAATTGGTACTATCCCCTTAACCAAAATTAAGGTGCCACTTTCAAAAGAAGCGTTTTATAATCTTGTAAAACTTCTTCGAAGACATGTTAGCTCTTAAAAATCATTGAAAGTCAGTAAAGACTTATGACCGTCTTTTTCCAGTTTTTGGTGTGGCGATGCAAATAATGGAATACGCCTTCTAAATTTAGCTCATAACAGATTACATTTTATAAAAGTTATGCACGGTTATGCCCTAGCTCTCTTTTATTCATGATTCAATTACTTTTCGAATCCCTTAGTAATATTTATAAAAAATGATTAATATGAGAAAGACATGATTACACCTCTAAGTGGATTAAAACAATTTTTTATTTTTGAATGTCAACTCGTTCAACTAGATATTTCAAAATTAAATTTTGATAAAATATTTTTTCATAGCTGAGTAAATCGTTGATAATAATTAAATAAGAGTGAGCTTTTGAAAAACCAAAGATCTCATGGTAATTATTTTTGATCACTTATCTAAATATAGCTTACCTCAACAGTGGTGATGAAACTATCTTTGACAAGCCAGTTCTGGGCCATCATCAAATCCACACGACTTTCTCCACAATCTGCAAGTGTCGGTTTACTCAAGCAAGTATTCATTCGGTGCCTTCTCTTCGCCAATTTCAGCTGTTGGACCGCATTCCCATCGATGGGATCGACGGGCGCAACAGGATCGTCATCGCCCATAGAACTGCGGATGTCGTTAACGATTTCCACCGTGGCATACTCGAGCGTAGAAAACTGGACAGCAGGTGTATACTCGACCGTATGTGGCACGTACACGAGGTACAGGCTGTTTGAGAAAAGGGAGGAAAAAATTATGAAATATGACACATATAAATGACCATCAGAAACCATTTAAGGATACATTTAATATCATTTCGGTGACTTTAGACTCGGTTCCGGATTTAGGACATTGGCTAACTGAGCAGTGGACCGGCGGTAACTCTCCCGAGGTAGGAATAATCGTATAATTTTGTCATTTATTTTGGCTCATGGACGCAATATTGCTTTATTACTAAGTTTAGGTAGGGGAAAATTAAAGTAATTTTGCACGCTTTGATATTGGGTAGTAGAACTAAGAATGGTGCGTTCGTACCGAATGCATTTGTGAAGACATTTTACTTTTCATTCCCCTCAATTTTCACCAGTCCGAAGACTTTTTGTTATTGCTGAAAGTTCTTTCGATTCAATCGTTCAGGACTTGAAAATTACAAACAAAAAGAAGGCTAGATCCCCCAGAGTTACTCTGTCCATACTCGCATATCAGTCATAGGCGATTTTAAGTTAGCTCGAGAAATGAAATCTATCCCCAATATATTCTCAAAAATTGCAATCAAATTTGAGGGTTTGATCAGTACAATGTGAAAAATATCAACTCATGTCTGTCCCATATGCAAAGTAACCGCATGCCATCCCATTCAGTACAAATTTCAATAATTACATTTGTTGAAATATTGAAATAGCAAAGGTGTATTACCGATATTTCATGTAATAATACCATGTTTTAGCATTAGCTAGCACAATAAATCAAAAAATTCGGAAATAAAATGTTGATCCTCTCAAAACCTATTTTTCCCACTTTGAACTATGTTATGTTATAGAGTTTGTATTGACCCCGATTTTAACCATCATGGTCTTTCACCGTGAGATACTTTGAATAAGCGATTTTTAGTAACATATGTTGTATTATCTTATGTGATCCCGTTAAATGAAAATAGAATTAGTTCTCGTTATCTTAAAAAAAAAAACAAAACAAAAAATACTAGCACAAAATTTATTAGCCGAATGCGGTTCTCAAACGTTCTAAAACTTTAAATTTGTTGGACTAATTTTCAATGTTTGTGGTGAGGAGCAACAATCAACCTCAATAACTTTGTTGGTACAAATTGGCCTTCTGTCAGCCATCATAATTAACATCCCAAATTTGTGCCACCCGAAATAGATATCGAATCAATCCACCCCAAGGATCGGCCGGTTTAGAGGAAATTCCCTCATCGTTCCTGAATGATGATTTATGGTTCGACATCGAGGGGAGGTTAGTGGCATTGAGCAAATGGGACAAGAATGATACATAATTTACTGCTGTCGATATTACATTCCTGGCGGTACGTTACAACACTATGTTCACTTGCTGGCCTCTTGAATTATGGAGGAATTTTTCATCTTAATTTTTTTTCTTCGACTGTTCTGCCGAGTATCGAGACATCCCTTGGGTAAAAGGGTGCGATTTTTTGCACTTGCTCGTTCGCCAGCATTTGGTGATATAACGGAGGGTACAAATCCAATAATTTGTCGTTTTCGTAGGCTGGATCTGCCTTCTTATTAGAGAATTACGGAACTTTTTTTTTCCTTGTCACAGTGCCATTTGTTTTTTAAATTAAAGGCATTCTTCTTTGGTTGGTGTTAAGAGTCCAGCCTTCCATTAATTAAGGAAACATGAAGTACCAGTGTGAGGAATTCTTGATTTTTAATTTCTTCTCTCCTGTAAAGGTCATAAAATGTAAATTCGATTTAACAAAGGCAATAAAAATTCTACTGTTTTGTTTTAAGAAAACTGTTATCCCTTTTGTTTGTTTCATGCATTAGGATGACTGCAAAGATATTTTCCAAAGTGCGCTTCTGAATTACTAGTAAGAACGTGGTTAACTTAAGGAGCCCCAGCACTTCATAAATAACAAAGTACAAATACGCGAAAAAATTGCTCCCTCGCGACACAACAGGATAAACTGTAAAATACACAACTCAAGCAATTATAATAAACACTGTAATCATCTTGTAGGTAAAGGCACTGCGCACTTTAGTCACCCGGTACAACATGATGGCATAAATTTTGCTTGTTTTATTTGAAAAAGATGTACCCATAAATTTTCCATCTGGTACGCGGAGGTGCAATTTGGGATGCAAAACAGGTCCCGGTTGAGTTTTTCGACTTTCCCTTTGAAGAACGACGGGTGAAATGTCTCCTTCACAATTGGTGAAAGGGAGGAACCATTTTTCACATGCAAATCATGCTAAATCAATTTTGAATGCGGGAGCTGACGTTTCCTTTTTTTTTGTTCCCCTTGCATTGCCAGTGTATTGGAAGATTTTTCAGGACTTTGCCAAATTTCCATATTAGTGTGTCATATTTACAACGAATAGGTATGAAAAGTGCTGTGATGTTTGTTGGAAGTATGTACATGGATTGTACATTTATGTACCAGTAATGTAAATAAAACACTGACTAAGTAGATATAACATTCAGGCCAACTTGATTGAACAAAAAGTCATTAGAGCCATAAATGTGCTAAGAATATTGATTTCCATAATGGCAGAGTTTACTAAATTCAAGTACATTCACCACTTCCGATATAACTCTCTACGAGTGAGTACGTTGTATCGTGTTAGTGCGGTGAAAATTCGCGAGAAAGAAAAAAAATTCATTCGTACTTTGGCGACTCAACGTAGCAACACATCAAGGGCTTCGCTGGTAGTACAGTGAAAAGAAAGTCCATTGGATATTACATGAAAACTAGCTTTCAATGTAACTTAAATTGCTGTGCCATCAATTCGGTGTCATCGATGTCCAGCCAGCGACTGGCACCATTAAAAAAGGTGACAAGCGATTATAAATACACTCTCCTACTCAATGCTTGATCGGAGAAATAGGTATAAAGCGAGAAGACTAGTGTTTGATGGACAGAGAAGATGTTTGGATATAAGGTATCGGTCGGGTGACGGCCAGGATGTAGACCATGTTCGATGTACGCGCTATTGTGTCTGTTTGGCGTTTTAGAGTGATTAAAACAAGATTCGGAATGCATAAGAACGCAGGTTCGAGTCCTGTCTCTGAGCGTATCTTTTTTCAAAAATTCATCTTTTCTGTTAGTTTTTCATTCATTTGGCTTCTCCAATATATGTTTCCGCTCAGTCATTGCAAAAACTGAACAAAAATATATTTGTTGCTATTTTTGTGCCCGTTGGGACCGGCCGTTTGTGAAAAAGCTATAAACGAAATCACGTAGAAAAAAAGCCCTTAACCAAAACTGGTTCAGTTTAAAATCGATCGCAACCTGAGTAGATGTGTTGCGGTTCGTTCGAAATGCCAGTTTCATTCGAAATGCGATTGCGTCATGTTGCTGGTGGTCGTTTGCATTGGAGAAAAAGAAAACGAAAAGTGGACAACGATGAAGAACATTACAAAAAAACTGGCCGTTCTAATGGCTGTAAATGTTATCCAAAGAACAATTAATATTACTTGTCTTGAAAATCGAAGGTAAAAATCATCAGTTTAGTTCAAATCTGGTATAATTTGATAGGTTGTGCACTTTGCGCTGTCCGAAATTCGCACCCAACGAATGCAAATTAAGCCAGCGTACAGCATATCGATCTCGTAGAAAATACCACTTTTTGAGAGCCTGGAATGTATCCCGCGATTACATTATTGCGCTGCTGGTCGTTTGCGTGCGAGTACCAGAAAAAATACATTAAATGAGCCCGAAAAATGAAAAATGATAATCTGAAATGTAGTAGCCAACCTTAAAACCTCTATACGTAAGTATTTTTGTAGCCGCTAGAACCGCTCTTACGAACTTTTGATTTATTATGTTCTTTGGTCGCTCCGTTCGCAGTGCGGCCTTTGCTTCTAACATGTGCGGAAAATTCATCAAAGAATGAACACAACGGAGATAATACATATACAAATCGACAGCTCTAAGAGCCATAAATGATAGTGTTATGATCCGCAAGACACTAAAAATGGTTTGAAACTAAGTGCAATTAAGCAAAGAGTTAATTGTATTTTCTCATACACATTAACTTGATATAAGAATAAGTATCGTCACCCGGGTAGAAATAATTTGCAAGCCAATAGCAAATTTTGTAATTAAAACCAAACATTTCAATGGTAAAACTTAACATTATTTAGTTTGAAATAATATTTTAAATATCAGAAGTCATAACAAAATCGGCATGAGAAAATATCAACAAAATACACAATTCTGTCATTGTAATATCAAAGCAAGAATAAAACGTTTATGGAAGACGAATTTTACTGTTATTTGATATTCTGGCATTCAGAATAGAATAATATTATAAGTATTTCCCTTATCTGATTCTGATGCAGTTTATTCATCTGTATTTTATTTGAGACTAAAGACTGTTCCAGAAAGTATGGACGCAACCAAAAACCGCTGCCATTTCGCAATGGTCCAGAATCTGTCAATTTTTATGGCTGCGTCCTGTTGTCCTCTTCTCTAACCACTTGTGCAGTTGTTTATTCGTTTTCATTAGTTTGTTTCGAAATGCGTGGACTTTCAGCAGAAAAACGTCGAAAAATTGTGTACAAATGGTGCACAGAACGCGGACTGTTACTGTGAAATATAGCAAAAATAGAAGGAGTAAGTGAAAAAGCCGCGCGAAATGCAATCAGGAAGTTCGGTGAGGACTAAACACCTTTGAGGATAAACTGAAAACGGGTCGAAAAAAAGGTCCTGCTAACCCTCAGTTGGATAAACGTATACTGAAGGCGTTCGAGCAAAAGAAGGAGGTTTCAGTTCGGGATGTGGCAAAAAAGTGAGCACTTCGAAGTCTTCGAAGTTGAATCTTCGAACCTATAAGAAGCAGAAACTCGATTACAAATCCTTGCCGGGACCACAATATTCTACGGTGCGAGAAGGGCAAGTGTTAAACCAGTCCGCGACATCGATTGAAGTCGAAAAATTTGGTCTGGCAAGCAATTTGTAGCTGCGGTAAGATTTCGAAACGCTTCATCACCACTGCTTCAATGAACAGCGAAATATACATCAAGGAATGTTTACAAAACGACTTTTATCCATGATTCGAAGTCACAAGGATCCTGTTGTCTTCTGGCCAGATCTTGCTTCTTGCCACTACTCGAAATCAACGGTAGAATGGTATACTACCAAAAATGTCACTTTCGTCCAAAAAGACATAAATCCACCAAATTGCCCACAACTTCGACCAATTGAGGAATTTTGGGCATTAACGAAGGCACATCTTAGGAAACATGTCTCGGCAGCCGAAACCATTCAACAGTTTGAAAAAGATTGGAAAAAAGTGTCAAAACTTGTCGCCAAGAAGTCTGTACGGAATTTAATGAGGAACGTTCGCAAGAAGGTGCGCCAGTTAGTCTACAATGGCTAAGTAGCAAATGTTGAGAATAATATTCTGTTGTTGTAGTCTAATATTATAAGTATATCGAATAAAATTTGAATATCTAACACTTGTGAATTATTTACAGAGAAATCAAAGTGAGTCCATACTTTCTGGGACAGTCTTTAGAACAACTGCACAGTGGTTCAGGCCCTATGGAAGGGCGGCCATAAATAGATTTTGTCAATAAATAATTATTTCCACTAAAGATAATGGTTTGTATTATGTTAAGCATAATCAAATATCTTTGATTTTCGCAATTGTTCACTGTTTCTCCATTAAGGACATATGTCAGTATGAATAAAAAAAAAGGTGAAAAAGTGCTTTTTTCCTTTTGATTTCGTTGACAAAAACTAATGGTTTGTAAGTTGTTACACATTTATATCACTGAAATAGATTATTTTTTCGATAATGATACTTAATTGAAGTTTATACATAAAGGAGAGACTTAACGGAGTCTAGAAGAGATGATATTTTCTGGCGAGGAATTTTTCTAATGTCGCTAATCAAAGGATCTGAATTCAGTAATAGTGTATGAAGGTAATCTGTGTTTGTTGCTATTCTTCGACTTTTTCTAGTGTAGCTCCGTCTAAAATCTATAATGTTTTTGTTATTTGATTCAGCAGCCTCTTCAGATAATTCACCAACGGATATTAAAGCGTTATCAATCACATCTCAACCATGAACCAATGTTTTGTGAAAACTTGGAGGCATATTAAACCATGAATACTCTTGTACTAGCAGTCTGGCAGTGTTAATCGCAAAGATTTGGAACGCATCTTTTCTAATATTATAACCTGACGCGTAAACACTGAAGTATTACGTGGCACTTATCAATAAGTTCTCTATTCAATACAGTAACTTCCGTAACGATGTTGGAATTCCACAAAAGTTTCCGAGCCGTATTGCCATCATTCGAGTTTCCAGATCCTCTAAAAATTCAAAATATTTCAAAAGCAAAAAGTTACCTTGCCATCTACCAGAACGTAACTATAAGCTAAAATTGTAATAATTTAGAAACCAATACAACAAAAACATGCACTCACTATATTCAACCTAGCGCGCTTATAGGCAAAATCTGGCAGCTATATTAACATGAAACTGTTACTAAAGACTTCCTTCCTGATTACTTCAGCAATTTTTTGGGAAGTCAGTTGAAACTCTATCGGAAGATAATGTTTTTCATAAAAGTAGACACAAACACCACAAACAGCTTAGCCATCATTTTTGGACCTTTAACTACACACACGAACCCAACAACTGGCAGGAAGCTAACCACTAACCTGTTTCTTGAATATCCATAACAGAATCGGGTTTTGATTGATTGTAACAGTTACTGTACAACAAAACTTATCGACCGTTACATGTGTTACATATGATCCCGTTGATCAATTTGGCTCAAATCTCGGCATTCTATAAAGTAACTATTTGACAATCAAGGAAAAATATCAAATTTGAAAAAAATAAATAGTTGATTTTTCTTATTTTAGCATGTGTGCAGGTGGGAATTTTGGGGTTAATATATCCCCCCCCCCCTCTCCAGTCTTCCTCCCTTGAACTATCCTTTGAACAAAACTCTTTTCTAATCAAGATAGAAATAAGCGTGTTATTTGAAATTACAAATTGATACGATGCACAAATTTTACAACAAACTTCAAACTGTCGAGCGAACTTCAATTCTAGTCAAATGTTTTTCAACGCGCTTAAAATAAACTTTGTTTATAGTGATAATAAAAACAATTTAATAAATCAACAAACCTTCTGAATGCTAGAAAATTATTGATCCAGGCTAAATTAACATCTGTTATGACTTATGATTGATTGTCCCGGGTTGGCGGTTCAATGCATAGGACGCTGGTCTTACAAGCCAGTTGTCCTATGTTCGAGCCCCGACCTGGAAGGGTTCTTAGTGTCAGTAGGATCCATAGTACTAGCCATGCAATGATTCTGTACACTAAGAATCGGCTGCAAAGTCTGTTGAAACAGAGAGGCCAAATTCCAAAAAAAGGAATGTAATGCCAAGACTTTGCTTATGACTTATGATCTCTTCGGTTTTAAGGTAGTGCAGCGAAGTAAAAAGGATATTTTATAACTTATCGTTTTTTTCATAGAACATGCTTATTCTTGTTATATTTATGTTCCGCACACTTCCTGCGACGCCATTACACTTTTGCAACATTCAAACTATCTTTTCATCACTGGACTATAACAAAAATGTGTTTGTATTGCAATTTCGTTACCATTACGTTACCGCAATCAATAATTGGTGTTAAACTGAATGTTACAATCTAGTTATATCTATGTTACCGCTAAATCAATTCACAATACAAATTTTTACATTCGCCTACGTGTTCATAATGGTCTCGCAACATCAAATCAACTTGTTTTCAACTAGTAGCTAAATGCATAGCTACTATGATCAAATATATACTTGAATTAGATAACGATAACTAATACATAATAGTTAGATCAATGTGACAAAACGGTGTTGTGCTTGGAAACTTAAAAAACTGTTTCGTTACTAATTATGTTATGGAAAAACGTTTCTGTAACCAGTGTAACATACAAAATATGTTCGTGCTATTGTTGCAACATAACTTGGACTTTGTCGTATTAGAACTAGTTGCTACTTGGACAAGAATTTATTGGATCACCATTCAACAGATTACCAGAAAGTTTTTGAAACAGTCATTATGAAAAACGATACCCTGAGTGATCATACAGAACATTTTTTCATCGTCTCTTCCCTCGCTATCGATAATCCAATAATCAATCGATGATCACAGTCAGACAGAAACAGAATAAATGCCTTTTATTGAAATGATACGCTCGGAAAATAGGGTAAGACACATTACCAGCACTCAAAATGTCACTCCCGGGCGCGACATGAACCATAACCCAAAACACCTTCCATGCTTTTCATGCCAGCCAAAGACGATAGTAACTTTTGATGTTCATACAAGATTTAGAAGCTGTGCGATGATGCGACTGAAGGCCGACGCACAATAAAACGGCATTACTCGGTAATCTTTTTATAGGACGATTATGAGGGAAGTAAAACGTGCCCTCACTGATACACTTCTCACTTTCAACAAAATAACAACACCACCGGATTAGGTTTCCGAAAGTCAGTCGGTTTCCTTGGTTTGAATTTCGTTGGGGTTATCGTTTTCAGTATTTTTTTGTTGTTGTTGTTATTCGAGCTCAAGATGCTGCAAAGGTAAGCAGCATTAAGGAGGTGAGTTTCCCCCATGGGTATTGTCTGCGAATTGTCGAGCAGGGTATAGCACTTCTTTTTTGCGTTCGCAGAATTTGGCTGTGCGCGGAGGAGAAGATGAATGGTTCTCCCGAGAATCAAACGACAGAAAAATGGCAAATTTATGAAAAATCCAAACAATCACGGCGTCAATCGTTTGCCGCATGATGGATTTATTGCTTTTTTGGCATGGAAATCTAGAGAAATGCGTGAATCAGTTGGACACGGTGCTAAACCTGTCAAAAGTGACAAAAAATATTCAAACAAAAAACTGGAAATTAAATAAGATTAGAAATAGTAAATTGTAAAGCCTTCAATATACCATCAAAACGTGAAAGTTTGTATTTCATAGCTAATTTTAGTATTCGATGGGAGGTTTGAAGCGTCGAACGGATTGTAAAACTGTATAGCAAGAAAATAATCCCGAGTGTACATAAATAATATTGCAGATGTTCGGATACCAAACTGCGGGAATTTGTAGATATTTACGAAAAATTTACTTCTCTCTGTTTTGCGCGTGAGGAAATTTCTATGCACACCCTCCGTACAATATGTTGAATTTCCTCATCGGCGGCCCACGCGTTTCCCGCAGGACCCGATCAAAGGTGGTATTAAATATTTAAAATAAATTCAATAGAGTTTCCGACTGCTGCCGGGCGTGGAATCTGACCGAGTTCAACGTGCGAGTAGAATAAATCCAATTTAATGTGACTTGTTGCACCGCACCTATCGACCTGGTTTTGTGGTGGTAGCTGAGGGGTGGACAGATTTTCCCTATCCTCCCGGGCATTCGTCAGTCACTGCTGTTGCGTGAAGTACGAGAAGGTCGCTGTTTCTATGTTTTCGGGCAGCAGCCCAAAAAGGGAGACGACACCAATAGAAGCCGCATTGAAAAACGAAGCAAGACTAAATCGGAACAGTTGGCGGCGGCTGTTAAGTGGTACAAGAGACGCGCATTTTTTCTCCTTCTGAAGTATTATCAGCCGATATGAAACGAAAAAAAAAATCTTATTTTTATCACCTTCACGCTTCTGCTGTTGAGACATTATTAAAAGCCGTTCAAAAATGCGTACAATACTGCTCTTAAGTGGGGTAGGATAACAAAAACGAGGGGAGGAATGTTTTCAGATGTAAAACATATTATTAGGTCTTGATGTATTTTTTTCTTCAAAATTATTGCTAATAAATTCAGATGAAATTGAGAAAATATGTTACAATACTGATACTTTGAAATGATACTTTTCTAAATTTCAGACTGCGAGAAGGAGAGCACCCGTAACTGTATTCGATGTGTGTTTAAAGACTTTGCCGTCATCAGCTTAGGTTGACAAGTGGAGTGAAAATGAATGTGATTGAAAATTTTAGTTTTCGTTGTTTCGTAAAACATTATGTTTTAAGATGCAAATCGGTTAAGGAAACTAAAGAATAGTGGAATAAACATTAAGGGACTTGTGCGCTTTTAGATTACACCGTATGTTAGCTCTACAGTAGTCAGTTGTCAGAAAATCAGCGATGACAGCAGGATGTGAGGTAATAGATAAGCAGTGAAAATCGCGAAGCCATCTTTCACTTTACAAGCAAACTTATTAATTATTTATAAACAATTTAGTTGAAATTACAGCAATTTGTTGTTCATAATAAACTGTGAATTCGATAGATTTGAGAAGATCATGAGTTATTTAAATAAATACTTTTGATAAAATTTACCTTATCTAATCAAGTTTAGTCAGTTCAAGTTCAGTTCAGTTCAGTGGGTAGGAGTACGGATAGATTTTTCATACCGACTTGTACCTATGTATACTGAATTAATTTAAAACATGATGAAATTTATACAAAGAAATAACTATAGTACAGCAAACAATCTGTTGTATCTTTGCTCACTGAAATCGATTATTACGATTTACCACCTGGAAACACTGAGAAATATCGGTTTCGAGAATTTTCCGACAGTGGTAAGCTCTTCGATGCGATTACGCTGGACAAATATAAAAAAATACATGCGTGAGCTAGTATTAGTACTGATTGCATGCGCCTCAAAATTCTGCAGATGAAAAAAAACTATACTGGGTGCCGTGCAAGCTGACTACGCACCAAAAACTATGAATGCATACGTACTTCGGATGCGTGTTTGGCTATTCGGATGCGGAATCGGGTCGAGTTTTAGCATCGATTGGTAACTGTTGATGAATCCTGGATCCACTATTGGTTGTAAAGGCGTCGATTTTTGGGAATTTCATGGCATGCTTTCCGTGAAGAACCTTGAAAAACGAAATCCCATCAACAGCTATTAGAGCAGTTGAAACTCAAAATCAATTTTTTTACACTATTAAACAGTCACTCCAATTACTTCATTATCCATCTTATTCGCAGAATTTAGCTCCCTCGGTCTATTTTATGTCCCCAATATTCAGTGGACGACTCTTAAAAAAAAGAGCTTGCACAAGAATATCATCGACGCCGCAGAGAAGTGGACCCTAGTTACCTTTTCGGATAAGATAAAATTGTAAGAACTGGAAGTGGACGGCATGCAAAAAACAAAGCTAAAACATTTTTCCTCATTTTCAAAAATTCAAGTGGATTCAGCCATCTTTTTAAACGCGATATGAGTTCCATTTCAATCTTTTGATCACTCCTAGTGATGATTCCAGAATCGAGAAACGGTAAACGACTTTTTCGAACTGAACTCCTTTGCCTACTAACAGGCTTTTAGCTTGAAAGAGGTTTTGTGATTATAGTTTTGAATTTAAACTTTTTTTAGTTTTGTTGTTCACGTAGTTGTGAATGAAGTTTTGTATATTCAATACTATAGATTTCTGGATTCAGTGAAATAACAAGACTTTCTTTTTTAATCTACGTATGAGAAAATTGGTTCTGCAATTCTAAGAAAAATAAGTGACATTATTACTATGTTCAACAGAGTATTTCCAGAAATTAACCGCAGAAAATATCAAAAATAAATCAAGATAGAAAGATAGTTCTACTAATCGAGAAAGCAAGATGGTTGTTCTAATCAATTAGACTATCTTTCCATGTGTTTTCATATGCAGGGTAGTTTAATTGGTAAAACAATTTGTCTGGTTAGGAGTTAACTACGGGTTCGAGTCCCATCACTGTGGTAACATTTTCGCGGTTTTCATAACTTAATTGCATTCGCATGTCAATTCTCCAATCTGTTTTCCTCGTAAGATACTGATCATATTTGAAACTGGCTCAAGGCAGCTCTACGTCTTATCAAAGACTAAAACTCAAACTGTTGATAAATTTATAGTAAATCTAGTTTTAATAAGTGATGGATGTATAGATAATGAATGGAAATATAGATTTCATTATATAGGTATATTTCAAGAATCCGTTAGGAATTTCAAGTAGAAAATTCTGTGTCCGGTAGAGAACCACATTTTTTTCTGGTTTAACCCCGCACAGACAATTCTATTTGGAGACGCAATAATAATTTTATTTTCCACTTAATCGAAATGTCACACAATAATCACTGGATACAGCATGAAATTATCATTTGAAAGCATTAACCAGACCATCATTGCAATATACAGAAATCATATGTTATATTCAAAAAATCATAAATTTTTAAATAATAATTCCATAAAAAACGTCCACATTTTGACACAAACCAGTGTTCGCGTTTTGCTTCGGATTTTATTTATCGCCTCCTGAAAATCAACTCAACGAGTTTGAACTGCAATAATCGAAAGCTTGATATCAAATGACTGTAAAATACTATGAATTGCCTAGTCATACCGTGAAATTGAATACATAGAAAATTGACGGAAGAGAAATGGTCAATACTTTCGGTACAACAAATCTAAATAAACTCACCAGGCAGTCTGCTTCGAAAAAAGGGAGAAATTGACCGATAGCACATGAAACTTCATTTATCACTACGGGTTATCTCGAGTCGGGCGTGCAAAATTCATTCAAATCACGTTTCAGATACATATTGTCGGGAATATATGGTTGACTTTTGCTTTGGCCTGTAGGAAAACTCATCAATTATTTCTGTTTCAAGAAAATTCCGTCATCTCCACATTGAGAGAGGAAAGGTTTATGTATGCCACAACGAAAGAATAAGTTTCATGCCCATTCCCGTTTGATATTGTCTCTTTTCACGGTTTGCCGATGGGGAAATAGCACTTGTTGGCCTTGCACTGCTGGTTTGATAAGCATAGAATAACTTTGCACATATATTAATATTCTATGGTATTTGAATAGGTACCATATGGTTTTACAATCAAGGGTACGTTTATCGGAACTGTCATTTTCTCTAGCTTGGGTTACAATATAAAATGAATTTTTGTTAAGGTATGAAAATTTTATGTAACTATCCTCGATTTGTATTTACCTCACATAATCATCCGAGACATTTCCTAAGTTATTGACGAGTGTGTCAAGCCAATTAGATCGGTAAATCTTCCAACAACTCTCCTTTTAATTATTTTGCTAACAATTCTCCCCAGCCGCCCATGGTACATCGACTATGCGCTCAATTTGCGCGACGACAGCGAAAAGTCATGTTGGCTATAATTACGTAATTAAACCGTAGTATTACACAAATAGGGTATTTATGAAAATAAGTTTTTCGCACACTGACAGGCTGGAGGAAGCGAAATAAACGTTCCCAGAATGAAGCAGGGAAAATTGACAGCCATCAAATTACACACCCCACCGCCCTCCGAGTCTGTGCCAGAGCCGGTATGACCTGTAGGGGGAATACAAAGCCGATGAAAATATGATGTGAAATTTGTGCGCGAAGCGTTTTACGAGTGTGGAAAGATTAAAAAGTTTTGGGTTTCTAATTTTATTATTGTGTCACTTCGTTGAGAATACGGTGTAGAATGACGTGGGGTGAACAATTGTTAAAAATGCGAGATTTTGTGGTTCGCCACGAGGGAACATATGTCCATTATGGTACAATTTGGTCGGGGCGCTTTAAAAGTGGAAGGGTTTTTGCGGTTAATAGTAAAGTGAATCGAATTGCAAAATATATGTGGAAATAAGTATTATGAAATAATGGCCAAGCATGTGATGAGCATTGATTCTATCCACATTTATCTGTTTGAAATAGTCAATTCTATTAAAAACTGTTTCTCTAGCGTAGTTCTGTGAAGAATAAAAAACAAGGTAATACATCCCGGCAACAATCTAAAATGCTCATTATAACAACAAATCAGTGTCATTTCTCGTAACAAATAGTACTGTTTCGTTCGTGATGTCGGAACTGACATAGCGCTTCGTTGAAATTGAGCCACTTTTACGTCTGGATAGCAGGTCATGCTCAATTGCTAAGAGCACTTCTAGTTTAAAATGATCTATGACGCGCTGATTAGATGAAGCTGAAACGTAAAAAAATTAAAATAGTTCATGCGCCCTTCGTACAAGTCGGTGATTTACAATTTTACAGGTGACCTAACCTAATGTAAAATCACAGTGTAGTTTTCGAAGTGTGTAGTACTACGTTAACGAACAGTGTAAAGAAACAGGATTCCTAATTCACGTGTCACTCAAAAGTGTTCAAACCTCTGCAGCGGCCAGTAACGTTCTTTTGGTCGCTCCTATAGGCCCTCATTTCAATATTACGACGACTGCGTATGTTCAGGCTCTGTTTTTTTTTAATTTTCCAACAGCTGATTATCGACAAATTGTGGCGTTATTTCCTTATCTGACGTGGCGTAGTCTCCTTGAAGCGTTTGAAGCGAAAAACCTAATTGAATACAAAACTCGTCAAAACCTTTCTCATCTATGATTGTAATATAAATATTTTATACACTTTAATTCTTAAATTTTGATTTTACACAAAATTAAACTCCTATGTCTATCTTCATAAATATCAAATCAATACATTTTAGACACTGTTAAAAATATTACTCGTTCCTTCCCGGCGAACAACCACAATTAGGTTCAAGCAGGGTAGAAATGAAGGATATAAATTAAAATTACTTATTCCTCTAATTGTTTTATTTCTGGTTCTCTGCTTGATAACCAAGTTTTAAAAATTTTCGCCGAAAAAAATATTAAAATTAAGAGTACAAATAGTTTACAGTGTAATGTTTGAATGCGAGAAATTTCATGAATATCTGTCAAGTAATTATTTAGATGGCTTTCAAGCAAGAAGTGCTTCCGCCAACAAACTTGTTGTGAATCGACAATTCGGCTGTGACTCGTTAGTGATAAAATTGTTCAAGGAGACCCAAACGACCCAGCAGCGATCTGGCAGTGGCAGAAAAGCGATGAAATGCAATCACACGCATGGAAGGTGAGGAATCATTTCAAGTGCAATCCGATCCGAGACGTGTCCAAAAGTCATAAGTCAATTCGTAGGTTCGTACAGCAGCCCATGAAGAGAGCCATTAAAATTGACGCCGAGCAGAACCCCGGTGTTCTTTTTTGTCGTGAATACGACTTACTTTACTATAAGGCGCCTTTTCAAAATTTATCCTGTACAAGAATGGGCCGAACTTTATCGCGAATATCTCTTGATTTACTTAACCCAACAAAATAATTTTTTCTGCAAGCTATCGGAAATATGATCAGGAATTTGTGATAAAAGTTTCAACAGCGTGAGATAACCATAAATAAGTGTAAAACCTAATTTTCTAAAACTTGTGGTAATAATGAGGACAACTCATCATGCTTGCTTGCATTTTTCACACCCGGACGACGGTTTTGAGGTAGTCAAGCACATATCAGTTCCGATTATCTACTAGACGAGTATAAAAGGTAAACTTTGATTGAGTGCTTCAGACTGAACTGGATGTCGAGGTAAGGTTCACCCACCAACATTAGTAAAAACAAACCAAGTATAAAGCTTGAAACGCTCAGGTCGTGGTTGGACTTCGATCGTCGGGAGAGGCAGTCGGTGCAAACCTTTTGCATGGTATAAAGCCTCAAGCGCTGAGGTTGCAGAGCCAGTTTCCCTTCAAAGAAGATAGATTGCATCATCCTGCTGCTGGTCGTTTGCATTGGAGCAAAATACAACGAAAAATGGACAAAAATAGGGAACATTATGCAAAATCAGCCGTTCTAATGGCTTCAAATGTTATTTAAAGAACTATAAAGATTGTTTCGTTTATAAAGAACTATACTAGTTATTTAGTAATATTGAATTGTATGTTAGAATGTTTAATGTAACTAATCTGAACTTTAGTTTAGGTGTATCGTTTCAAATTCTAGTTACTCGGAAGTAAAGGGTGATTTTTTAAGAGCTTGAGAACTTTTTTAAACAATAAAACGCATAAAATTTGCAAAATCTCATCGGTTCTTTATTTTAAACGTTAGATTGGTACATGACATTTACTTTTTGAAGATAATTTCATTTAAATGTTGACCGCGGCTGCGTCTTAGGTGGTCCATTCGGAAAGTCCAATTTTGGGCAACTTTTTCGAGCATTTCGGCCGGAATAGCCCGAATTTCTTCGGAAATGTTGTCTTCCAAAGCTGGAATAGTTACTGGCTTATTTCTGTAGACTTTAGACTTGACGTAGCCCCACAAAAAATAGTCTAAAGGCGTCAAATCGCATGATCTTGGTGGCCAACTTACCGGTCCATTTCTTGAGATGAATTGTTCTCCGAAGTTTTCCCTCAAAATGGCCATAGAATCGCGAGCTGTGTGGCATGTAGCGCCATCTTGTTGAAACCACATGTCAACCAAGTTCAGTTCTTCCATTTTTGGCAACAAAAAGTTTGTTAGCATCGAACGATAGCGATCGCCATTCACTGTAACGTTGCGTCCAACAGCATCTTTGAAAAAATACGGTCCAATGATTCCACCAGCGTACAAACCACACCAAACAGTGCATTTTTCGGGATGCATGGGCAGTTCTTGAACGGCTTCTGGTTGCTCTTCACTCCAAATGCGGCAATTTTGCTTATTTACGTAGCCATTCAACCAGAAATGAGCCTCATCGCTGAACAAAATTTGTCGATAAAAAAGCGGATTTTCCGAATGGACCACCTAAGACGCAGCCGCGGTCAACATTTAAATGAAATTATCTTCAAAAAGTAAATGTCATGTACCAATCTAACGTTTAAAATAAAGAACCGATGAGATTTTGCAAATTTTATGCGTTTTATTGTTTAAAAAAGTTCTCAAGCTCTTAAAAAATCACCCTGTATAAAGAAAGAGTGTCAGTTTTATTCGTATTCACGACATCCAGTAATGTCTCGGACATTACACACCCGTACTTTTATGTTAATAATTTTCGCTTGTATGTTTCTGATTGGTAGTAGGAAGAAGAAGGTCGACAAATTAGCTAAGAAGTACTTGGTGTGCCAGGCTATCTGTGGGTGCGACTAATTCGGCAAGTCGTACCTAACGACCGGCCGAATAAAACGTCAGTTAAAAAGTCCCCAGTTTGACATAGAAATCAAAATTTCTCCTTAGCTTTGTCACTCGATTCAATTGGCTTTCCAGCAAGCTAGTTTTTCTTATCTGAGAATAGAAACTAGTCAAAAAAGCATTTTTAGCAAGATGAAAATGTGTAAAAAAAAGATAGCGCAAGTGCTGCGAAAGATTTGATAAGTAGCGTTAAGTCCAATTTGAGAACGTTTAGCCCAGGAGAGAATGTTGAATAAATGAACACTGAAAAAAGCGCATATGGGTTTACTTATTCCCAGAAAATTAAAAAAAAATCCGATAAACATTTTGATATGTTGCAGATCGTCAAAAGATGAGATGAGTGCTCAAAAATATTCTATCTCATGCCTACTACCTGTGTCTATGATGACATTTGGTCAATAGAACAGTGTCGACTGGGTGTTATCGCCTTCTGCGTTAGTAGTAGAATGAGAGGGTGCGAATAGGTTTGTATGTAGCTCAACTATTTCGGTTTGTCGTCCTATTGCAAAAATATTCCTACAGGAAAAATATTCATATATGTGAAATGTCATACTATGTCAAAATGGTGTAATTGGCTGGTTCCAAAGGTTGAAGGTTTTGATACGATTGATAAGAAATAAAATATTGGATGCAAATAAGAGCATTGGTAAGATCGGAAAATATCAATTGTTTATACAAACTTAAAGAGTATAAACTAAACACGCATCAATTGCTTGATATTTGCAAGGCATTGAATGTCTTTCTGTAATGTTGGAATCCATTTAAAGCAAACATTGCGCTGAGGCTGGGCTGATAGATGGAACGGCGATCTCGGAACACTATTTGCTCGGTATCATCGGAATTCGGAGTTCACATCCCTCTGAGGCCTCCACTAAAGTTATTGACATGGATAAACAAAACACATGGAAGCATCTTTTTTCTGCTGCCATACAGTGGAGCTCGGGATAGGTTATACACACATACACGAACGCCTCACTTTTGTTCCTATTCATTCGCCCGGGTTGGCGGCAGACATGTCCATCTCCTCTGTGTGACGAAGAGCAAGTATAAGTTCTCCCCTCGTACTGACAACATCAACGAGAGCTCTTCTCTTTCACACATATACACCTCTGTTATATGAAGTGTGCACGCATCATGAGAGCGAGTGTTCATTTTCTTTCAACTCTAGCACTGGATCACACCAAATTGCTAGAAAAGAGCTCTGAAATTCTCCGAGGTGGATGTAGATATTTTCTCCGAAATGTGCACGCCTGGTGTACGGTTCGCATAAGAGAAGCGTGGGGCACGGATATTCAGCAAAAGCGCAACATTGTCATAGCAAGGCCATCGCTATCTTTTATAAATTTTAAAAATTAAATCACAGAAATGTTCGCGCACTAGTACGCACCAGTGGTCACTTGGGTGTATTTAGGTGAGAGTGATTCATGCGAAGAGAATGTGTTTCACTCACGCCAGCTGCTTTAATCACAAGCGCACACTCAAATTCTGTCTATTCGACAATGAGAAGAAGTGCGCTTTCCTTTTTGTGTGAAGTTCGCTTCTTGCATCCCCTGTGTAGACAAGAATCTTACACCAGCGTGTATTACTCTGGTGAAATGCCATCACTGGTTGGCGGTTCAATGTATAGGGCGCTGGCCTTATAAGTCATATATTCGAGCCCCGACCTGGAAGGATTCTTAGTGCCAGTAGAATCGTTGTACTAGCCATTGAATGATTCCGAAAAAGGCCAAATTCCACAAAAGCAAGCCTTTACCCTATCCCTTCATTCTTTTTTATGGAAAAACAAGAGTAGTGTATGTAGAAAAGTATGAGAAGCAGCTTCAGAATATTTTAAGAGAACATTTTAATTTGGAAAGGTCTTCTTAGGTAAAATGTTTTGTAAATTTACATCTCTTTTATGCACATATTTGGGGCAAGGAATAGAATTTCAAGTTGCTTCACAATTCTTCATATTTCAATATATTTGGAAAGTATAACTAAGCAATAACTTAAATCTACAGTCTTAAAGATTGTAATATCATTGCATTCTTCTTTGGCTTTACATGGATGATAGATTTCAGTTAAATTTTCGATTTAACCACTAATTTTCATGTTGTGTAAACTATTTTTATGTTTTTCTGTGTCACTCTATTTTTTTATTGAAACTCCTGATTGTAACATCGTTAATCCTAAGATGTTCACACGTATACTTGGAACGGGTTAATTTTGAATCTCTTTTCAAGGTAATTTGTATTGTACCTAGCTTATATAGGTGAATCACCATACCATCAAATTTTCAGTTCAGGAAGGGTAAATATCTCCAACCTTTCGAAATGGTAATTCAATCAAAATGCTAATTTCGTGCCATCGCACTTTCAAAGATTTGTGCTTGTTCATCCTTCCGAAATACATCTTACCGTCTGCTGTACAGAATACCAACTCTAGAAGGTAGGTGTGATGAGATGAGTAAGATGATCCCCTTTTAAGTAACCTTATCTGGGTTCGATTCCCTGTTCTGCAACGTAAATCTTAAAGTTTTTCCTATACGAGAGATGAATGACCACAAAACCTACAATGAAAATTGAAAATAAAACAACTCAACTAAAGACGCTCAGTCGAACTCCTGTCATGCCTGGTGGAAAACGGGTAAACTTTCTATATATTAGATAACCCTCAAGTATTTGACAATTTTAATTGATTTGTTTTTAATGAATATGAACATATTAAAAAAAATATATTCAAAACTAAATTCAATACGATTCTAGTTTGCAATATTATTTCCACTAGAGGTTGGTTAAAATTCTTTCGCTTTACTCTGTTACAAAACGGATCGGTCAACTACCGGAACGTCCCCATTTGTACACATTCCGTTGCATAGGTTGTCCTGGAAACAATTGACCCTCATTAGAGAGTTAATCGACCGGTGATGTTGAAGTTGATTGGAAGTGATAAAAATAGATTACCGTTTCCGCTGGTTGACCCCAGAGTGGACGATTATTGCTTTTACTGATCGGCATCACGATTCAATCGAACATGCAAAAGACCGGCAGAGGAATGGCACAATCGAAATATGAGATCCGCTCAGCCTAAGGGATGTTCAACAAGCGTCACCTTTCCATTATTATTGTTATTATTATCATTATTATTATTACTGCCGGCAACTAATGTCTGGGATTTCGATTGTCGATATGCTCATATGTAAAACACCCACTAGGACACTTGTGCTTTTGTGGCTTTAGCAAACCGGAGGCACGTGTGACATACGCCTTTCGTATTTTACATATAGATGTTTATCGTATATGAAAAATTGTTGGGATTGGGACTATCGCTATTTCTTTTTTTACCCTCCACTTCCGACGGCAGAAGATGTTTTCATTCCGATCACCCCTTCAGAACATGTTTTGTTACTTTTTTCCTGCATCTAAAAACGAAGAAAACATTTTGGGGGAAATCATAAACTGTTGTGCTAATAAACACAGGCCGCACTCGAGATCCTGCTCGACAAGTGTTCAAGAGGGGTTAAACCATTTCGAGTTTGTGTTTCGCTTCCCCCATGATGTCGGTCCCGATTACAGCTGTGTGATCTCTCTGATATACGTCTTCACTTCTTCTGCGTTGAGCATAGCATCTCGAGTGTCTCGAAGCTCGGACTATGCTTCGAGCTGACTTGCAGACTGCTTGTCGCCCCCGGCTGGAGACATTTCAATCCCAGTGAATTGTAAGGTCTAAGTCTACTCGGGTGAATTCTGGACTTTTGAAATAGCTCCAGAAGGGTGACTTGGATCGAACTGAAAACTGAATTAATGCAGACCGGAGCTCAACTGATTGCAAGGAAATTGTGCTGAATACAAATGTTTTCCCAAAAGCCTATTGATTTGATGAAAATTGTGTGGAATTGATCGAGACCTTTTGTTCGTTATGTCGGAATAAGTGAAATAAATAATTCATTAGATGATAATCCGTCGATAGTGCGAACCGAAATGACCATGTGTGTAGATTTGAGCGCTGTAGGTGAAATGACCGCTGCCCTCTCCTTGAGTGCGGATGGAATTGTAATAAAATCTTCAGGCTGGTGGTGGGTGGATTTCGAAAGCTTAAACATGCGATTGGGTGTTACAGTTACAGTCTTTTGTCTGAGGGCTGCACTGTGCATGGTGTTGTCATTACTCAATGCTTAATGACAAAACTCCAATGTATTGAATAAAATTTGATTGAAAAAAATGTCCGATGAACTCCTATGATTATCATAGCGAAATACCTTCTAAATTTATATCACTTCTGTATCCAGAAATGACTGAGTAACTCTATTTATGAAAATTACATCAATTCAATTTAAACTGCAAATTATAAACGATTCATACGATTTCACAATAAGTTACAATACAATATATCACCTCAATAGAAGACTCTCAGAAAAACAGAACTTCACCTATATCATACATATAAACCATATTTTCATATTCTAGCAAGACGTAAACCATGGGTAACCAAAAAATATTCGAATTATTCCATTTGTTCACAGGTTTTACAAGCACCGGAAATAGTATCCAAATGCTTTAAAAAGGAACTCATGTGAATTTGTTAGATATGACCGATTTTTGCAAACTTAGATTCCGAATATGATTTCCGGTTCTGAAATTACAAATGGTAGAGAGCGTAAAAATACACACGTCGCCTCAAGTCACCAAAATGAACATTCGTCTAAAACAAAACTAGCATGGTTATTGTACCAATAATCTTCTCATTAGTACAGTCGCCATGTTATTTTGCTTATTATTTGATTTTCAATCAACAGTTCGCGATATAATTTGATAGAAAATATTAGCTTCGGCTCTAAAAATCAATACCGCAGAAAAATAGTTCTACAACTCAGCAATACTGATGTTATGGCGCAAATATTCAAATTAGTTCGTCGAAAATGCAAAAAGTCATTATTAATGTGTATGTTTGTGTGTTTGTATGTATATAACCATTCTGTGCACTTTTTCTCAGAGAAAAAAGGCAGTGTTTATCCAGGGAAAGTTTTTAAATTTCGTATGGATCTAACCACCGGATTCGCAATTACAAAAATAAATGTGCTCAAAATTGCATATAATACTCACTCACTTTTGATCGAGATGACTGAACTGATTTTATCAAATTCAAGATCTACTGAAGAGTAGTCCTGCTCGATAGAGTTATTTTTAGTTTAATGTAGATCTGACTTCCGGTTCCAAAATTACAGGATGACGGGTAAAAACTGTAAATTCAATAGTTCGTTTTTATAGAAGACTAAGTGAATATGAGCTAATTTCTCCAAAAATATTAGAAAATACTTCAATTTACAGGTCCAGCAAGTTGATGACCACACAAACTCTATCCGACGGAATCCGGTTTCGGAAGTACTAGAAATAGTTGTCCAAAACTTCAAAATAGAATCCACTCACTTTTCTTCGACTTGGCTCAACCGTTTTCATCGAATTTAATATCTTGAAATATCAAGACATCGCATAGAGCGACGGTACAAAAAAAAGGTAAAAATTCTTTTAAGTTTGGTTCAAAACTATTCTAATCTATTTCTTTTTCTCTGCGATGGCACAACCGATTTCCACAAGTTTAGGCCCAGATAAAAGATATTTCGGAACTAGATGGTGAAGTGTGTTTAAATTTTCAACTCGTTGCTGCAAACAACGGAGAAATACGTCTAATTTTGGCTCAAAACTATTTTGATTTGTAAATGATGCTAGTTTACACCCGAATCATCTTTCCTGTTTCTCATTGAGTTTTTTAAGAATATCTTGGTAATATATTTGAGCTGCATTCCTGAGATGTATGAGTAATAAGAGAAAGGCATAATTACACCGATAAAATTTGACAGAAGCTGCTCGATATTTCTCTATATTGTACACATCATTTTCAATCCGGTAGAATATGCTACAAGAACTCGAGTCTCTCAATTCATGAACCGCGAGAGAATTTTTCTACATTTCTTCTCTCCACTTCATACTTTGAGTATTTCACAGCCCTTTTACAGTCTGATAATGATTGGTGCTGTGTGGAATTTACCAAGAGAGAATCGCAAGTTGACAATTATCGCAGAAAATCGAATCGATGATTCGACTTGATGATTCCCATACTAGGTTGCATTATTTCAAAACTCTTGTGTGGAGCATTCACATACATTTTCATAGACACAACTTATACAAAGGATATATGCACATAGTTGGAATAAGCGGCAATAGTAAAATGATTCCATCGCAATTATCCACTGCCCATACATAATCGGATCTCGAAACGAGAATAAGCGACCGTTTGTTGCTTCAGAGAGAATCCCTACAGCAGCGAGCTAACCTTCGATTCTCAGACAGGTCATCGAGAGAAATTCGCTCTCGCACTAGTGTCTATTCTATGTTAAATGAACTATGCCGGTTTTTGTTGCTGCGATGATATGTCTCTCTTTGATGGCACTGATTGAATCGTGTGAAGAGTTGTTAGTGAGCGTTCTTTGATACGATAAAAGCCATCCTTGGATATGAACAGTTTTTTTTTCATAGGTAATCATGTAAAAAGCTATAATTTCCTTTAAATTGTTCATACATTGATTTAGTTTGCAGATCTTGCTAACAGGTGACCATATATTCTTACTCACAATTAAATTTCTCAGAGATGGTACAGTTTTCACAAACGTAAATTCAAATGAAACGTAGATTCACATGAAGTACTTTAAATACTAAATATTATCTGGATCTAAGATTAGGTGGTAATGAAAGTAGAAAATATCGAACCGTCATTTGGAGCTGCGCTAAAAACTATTTCAATTCGTTTGCCAGGTTAGTAAATAGCTGAACCGATTTTGGCTATAATGGTCCTCATTTTCCGATTCCGAAGCTCACTCCGATCTCTCATAAACTGAGATTCAAATGCAATATAAAGGCCTTATGGTTCTAAAAAAAACTCTTTCAAATTTTCCGTATTTTGGTTCCGGAATTACATGGTGATGAAATGTTCACCGATTATAAAGCCCCCGAATACCGGTTTCGGAAATACATGTGATAGTAAAATTCATTTCATTTTTCAGAAATGACTTAACCGATTTAAGAATTTGTAGAGATACAGTTCAGTTTATAGGTCATGTTGTTTGATGCGCAAACAAACTTTTTTTTATTTTATAGTATACCCGATAATATAAGTGATATGAGAAAGGCACCATTACACCACTAGGCGGACAAATACAGAATTTTTTCTCTGGATTCTGGAATCGAAACCAGATATCGAAAAACACTTGATTGATTTTAGTAAGTTTCGGAGGGAATAAATGCGACCAAAACTTTTTAATTGGTCGCATTTGTGCTCTCAAGTCTTTTGAAGTCGAAGTAACTTTTATTGGCGATATAACATTCTACCGTTACAAGTAAGTTCAACATTCTATTTACAAGTAAGTTCAGGCATATTGACTCTGGGAAAATATTTTACACGGACGGATCACGAATTGAAGAGGCTACTGGGTTTAGCATATTCAACAATAATGCTTCGGTTTCATTTAGGCTTCAAGAACCTGCATCTGTTTATATAGCAGAGTTAGCAGCAGTTCATTATAGTTTGAGTGTAACCGTCACATCATCTCCAAACCATTATTTTCTTTTCACAGATAGTCTGAGTGCAATTGAAGCCATGCGCTCAAACGCTGCTGGCAAAAATGAACCTTTTTTCTTGGGCAAAATGAAAGAGTGCCTGAACGTCATTTTGAATAATAATTATCAAATCACAATAGTTTCGGTCCCGGCTCATTGCTCCATTCCAGGCAATGAAAGAGCCGATATTTCAGCCAAACGTGGTGCTATTGAGGGTGAAATTTATGAGAGACCGATTGCTTTCAACGAATTCTATTGCGCGTCTCGCCAAAGAACACTTGCCAGCTGGCAAGCTTCTTGGGATAAAAATGATCTGGGTCGGTGGGTGCACTCAATTATTCCTAAAATATCGACAAAGGCATGGTTCAGGGGACTGGATGTGAGTAGAGATTTCATTCGTGTGATGTCCAGACTCATGTCCAATCACTACACGTTAGATGCACATCTCCTTCGAATTGGACTTTCCGAGACTAATCATTGTGCTTGCGGCGAAGGTTACCGCGATATTGACCATGTTGTTTGGACATGCGTGGAGTATCGTGATGTCAGATCTCAACTAATAAATTCCTTGCGTACCCAAGGTAGACTATCCAATGTCCCAGTTCGCGACATTCTTGCTTGTCGTGACGTTCCTTACTTGAAACTTTTTTATTATTTCATTAAGTCCATTGGAGTTCCAATTTAAATTTTATTTTATGTTAGACTGTTTTCTCTTCAATGAGTTCAACCAATAGCCAGCTATCTTATATTAAATACAAGTGATGAACTGATACAAACAAACCTGAAATAGTTATAAGATCATGTACAAAATAAATGTATTTCATTTAATGTAATTTATAATAGCAACTCGCTTGATAAAAAACAGTGTTTAGATAAGGCGAAGAAAAACTTATTTATATTGCCTATGGAATAAACGTATTTATGAATAACAAATAAGATAACATTTCGCGTTATGGCGAAACGCAAGATCTGGTCTGGGTACATAAGATCCTTGTGGCATCGAGTCATGGCTGGAAGTCGTTTTTGTGAACATTTGTTGATCTACATTCCGATGCGAATCGAAGCTGTTGTGATGAAGGGTTGCGAATTCTGCCCGCGGCTAAAAATAGCTTGTCATACTACAGTTTTCTTGTGAAAGTTTTCGATTTTAATCGATGCCTCAAACTGGTTCAATACTTGCCTTTATTGCACCCTGATTACACAGTTTGAATTCCCAGCAAGCATAACATTGTACTACAGGGTGATTTTTTAAGAGCTTGAGAACTTTTTTAAACAATAAAACGCATAAAATTTGTAAAATCTCATCGGTTCTTTATTTTGAACGTTAGATTGGTACATGACATTTACTTTTTAAGATAATTTTCGGGATGCATGGGCAGTTCTTGAACGGCTTCTGGTTGCTCTTCACTCCAAATGCGGCAATTTTGCTTATTTACGTAGCCATTCAACCAGAAATGAGCCTCATCGCTGAACAAAATTTGTCGATAAAAAAGCGGATTTTCCGAATGGACCACCTAAGACGCAGCCGCGGTCAACATTTAAATGAAATTATCTTCAAAAAGTAAATGTCATGTACCAATCTAACGTTTAAAATAAAGAACCGATGAGATTTTGCAAATTTTATGCGTTTTATTGTTTAAAAAAGTTCTCAAGCTCTTAAACAATCACCCTTTACTTTTGAAATCAGGACCGAACTTGGCCACATTCCGCATCAATAACTCTGCTTGAATGCCGTTAGGATACATTGAGCCAAACGTGGGTTAGCAGGATCATTTTCAGACCTGTTTTCGGTTTATCCTGTTATTTCCATCAGACTTCCTGATCGCTCTTCGCACAGATTTATCACTTACTCCTTTCATCTTTCTCAGTGACAGTCCAGGCTATGTGTACTATTTGCGCACAATACTTCGACGTTGTTCTGCTGAAATGCTGAAAGTACACGCATCTTGAAACAAAGCGATGGAAACAAATAAACGGCTACACAAGTGACGAAAAAAAAAGTGTGAACAAACGGACACAAGGATAAACATTGATTGGTTATCATATATTACGCGGCTCTGGAGTGCGTTCATACATTCTGGTACAGTCTTTAAGCGATCCGTTTGAAAAAGTTGATCAAATATCCTTCACTGCATCTCAGTTTATACTATTCGTATCTCAACAGCGAATACTGGGTAGTCTCTTAATAAACCGAAAAAGTTCCTGGCACTACGATGATGAACTAAGCAAAGAAAAAGGATCCCCAACTCACCTGCAATTTGTGATCTCTTCTGCAAATCGGCAAGCACTACCATTAAAAAATGTGATTTGAGCCGATCACAAAGTACGTCCGTTAAGGTCTGAGGGCAGAGGGTCACGTGTTGAGTTTTAAATCGACAACGTGGCTCGCTCAATTCCCTTTGCGCATCGTATTTCTCTTGTACTCTCTCGTATATGAGCAAACTGTACCGGGTTGCCAGCATACATTTTATTATTTTGATGAGAAGTTTTATCACATTAATCTATCGTATGAGTTGGACATTACATGGATTCCAATGAACAATGAAAAAATATTCAACTTTCACAAAGATTGAATGTCTGTGTGTTTGGCAGCCTTGTCGAGCCAATTTTATTTCTCTCTCCTTTTTCAGAATGCTATCAGGAAACCAAAGCGAAAAAAAATGGCGGATGCATTGAAACTGACTTTGTTTCATAGAAAAATACAAGACTTTATTAAGATCGCGATAACATATATGTTTTTATGTACTAATCGCATCTAAACTAAATTATCTAGACTTTTTTTTTCCATAAATACGTTTATTTCTTTAGGCAGTTTACATAAGTTTTTCTTCGCCGTAGCATCACTTTTACATAATATTCTTATCCTAATTTAATTCTAACATAGTCACAACGTTTTGAATTTATTAAAACATATTCTCTTATAGCTTAAATATCATCTTAGGTAACTCGTCATTAATTATGAAATCTACTCGGAGATATTATTTGAACCAAACGATTAACTTCTATAAATTATAAAATAAGCTGTTATTTTCAGACATTTTGTTGATAATTTTATAAACTGTTTCGAGTTTGTTTGTATCATTACATAATTTTTATTCTAATTTAGCTATTGGTTGAACTCATGGACGCAGCTGGGATCAGAACTAAGTCTTAAAAGGGGCCTTTATTAAATTGAAACTCCAATTTTCTTTATGAAATGATAAATAAGTTTCATGTATGAAAGGTCACGACAAGCAAGAATGTCTCGAACTGGGATATTGGATAGTTTACCTTGGGTACGCAAAGAATTTATTAGTTGAGATCTGACATCACGATACTCCACGCATGTCCAAACGACATGATCAATATCCCGATAACCTTCTCCGCAAGCACAATGATTAGTCTCGGAGAGCCCAATTCGAAGGAGATGTGCATCTAACGTGTAGTGATTGGACATGAGTCTGGACATCACACGAATGAAATCCCTACTCACATCCAGTCCCCTGAACCATGCCTTTGTCGATATTTTCGGAATAATTGAGTGCATCCACCGACCCAGATCATCTCTATCCCAAGATGCTTGCCAGCTGGCAAGTGTTCTTTTGCGAGACGAACTATAGAATTCGTTGAAAGCAATCGGTCGCTCATAAATTTCACCCTCAATAGCATCACGTTTGGCTAAATTATCGGCTCTTTCATTGCCTGGAATGGAGCAATGAGCCGGGACCCAGACTATAGTGATTAGATAATTATTATTCAATATGTCGTTCAGACACTGTTTTATTTTACCCAAGAAAAACGGTTCATTTTTGCCAGCAGCGATTGAGCGAATGGCTTCAATTGCACTCAGACTATCTGTGAAGAGGAAATAATGGTTTGGAGATAATGTGACGATTACACTCAAACTATAATGAACTGCTGCTAGCTCTGCTATATAAACAGATGCAGGTTCTTGAAGCCTAAATGAGGCCGAAACATTATTGTTGAACATACCAAACCCTGTCGCTTCTTCAATTCGCGATCCGTCCGTGTAAAACATTTTCTCAGAGTCAATATGCCTGAACTTACTTGAAAATATTTTTGGGATTTCCGTCGAGCGTAGATGATCCGGGATTCCACGCACTTCACGCTGCATGGATGTGTCGAAAAATAAAGTTGAGTCAGGAAAATTTAGGAGGCTGACACGGATAGGAATATATCTTGAAGGGTTGATTTCCTGTGACATATGGTTAAAATATACTGTCATAAATTTTGTTTGAGATCGAAGCTCGACTAGTCGTTCGAAATTATTAATTACCATGGGATTCAGCACCTCACATCTTATTAGCAGGCGTGATGAAAGCTCCCAAAATCGATCTTTTAATGGAAGAACTCCCGCCAGAACTTCAAGACTCATTGTATGTGTCGAGTGCATGCAGCCTAAGGCAATTCGCAAACAACGGTACTGAATTCGCTCAAGTTTGATAAAATGAGAGTTTGCAGCGGAACGAAAACAAACGCATCCATATTCCATCACTGAAAGTATCGTTGTTTGATACAATTTTATTAGATCTTGCGGATGAGAACCCCACCAAGATCCTGTTATTGTTCGAAGAAAATTTACTCTTTGTTGGCATTTCGTTATCAGATACCTAATGTGTCCTCCCCACGTGCATTTGGAATCGAACCACACCCCGAGGTTGAATTATCTAGACTTTGTCACGGTAGATTTATGATACAAGCCTTCAAAGCCGAGATTTTCGATGAACAAGTAGAGGTATGCATTTCCGAGTGTTCCAATTTTCAGCAGTTCTTCAGTCAGAAAAAAATACACCTCGACCGCTAAACTCAATGAATCATTCTGAAAATTTCACAGAATATTCTCAACTAAATTTTGAAGATATTGTCAGGTGCGTTTTCTATATTCTGCACCGTTTCCAAGAAAATTTAATTTGAAACGGGAAAATAGCAAAAAACCTACCACTTTACGGTGCTGCCCTCAGCCCTTAATAGACTGAGCAACAGAAGCTCACATCTGCTTGGCTGCTAAATGGTGCATTTAAATCCTTACAGACGCAGTTGCTTGCCAAATGCAAATTACATTTGGAACCAGTAAAATTTGATTCTAATGTAATATAAAGACATTACAAATGCATTTTCCCGTCATTTGACAAGTTAGGTCTTTATGAATTGCATCGTATGTGGGATTGAGTCCCCTATAAAATTCACAGTTATTGTTTATATGCGTGTAATGTTTTATCTTATATGCGAATACTTTGAATATGAGAAAGATAAGGGTTTACAGTTTTTTCACAAAGTACAGTAAGGATAAACATCATTTGTCAAGCTAACTAAAAGTCTAAAGAATGGTAAAGCATAAATAATAATTAATTACAATTCTAGTAAACTAAAGTTTCTAAGAATTTTACCGCAAAGGTTTAAATTGTATTTAATATCACTTCGACGGATATATTTTTTTTTTCACGAACACCAACAAGGCGTCAGTGCGCTCAACACCAATTTTAAAAAAATATTTATTCAAGTAGCACTATTCACATGACGCCACATGAGTTAAGCACCTGACTTTGATTCAAAGTTTTTTTTCGATTCCACAGAGCTTCACGAAGACATCGCAGAAAGCAATCTAGCGGACACAAAGCCGAAGCGTGACGACCGCGATCGATCAGTTACTGCTTTGGTATTCACATCATGCTCGCCGCGACTCATCTTCTCCGCCGCAGTCAAAAATGGGGTGGGTCTGGGCGTAAATGCGGCAGCTCGATGACGGGTGGAGCATAATAATCATAAAAACGAATACGCATGCTTTCTCTTTTTCATCATGTACACTGTGGTGGGTATTGGATCCTGTTCATGTGTGTATGTAGAATTCATGTTTTGGAGCTGATGTTAGTTAAAACGTGCTGTCACGTATCGACGTCTAGCAACGGAGTAGCTCCATTCTGCTTGGCCAACCGGGGATCGCCTCACAAAGCATAAAGTTCTCCGAATGCTACTCGATAGATAGGATTTCCGCCCATAGTGCTCTCTGTCTCTCTCTAGCTCTCTTTGCTTTGTATATTGGAATACACGCACTTGACTTCGTTTACAGCCACTTACCCGCCGAGAGCTTCAATAATAAAAAAGAATCGTTTGCATAGGAATTTTTCTTCAGTCAGTAGTCAAACGCATTTATTGCTTTATGTAAATTTCTATTTAAATTTATTGGCAGAGAATGGAAAAATGTATTTTGCCTTCTTTCTTGTAAGCACTAAGCGGCCGTACTCTTTTCTACGCTTCCTTCCAAAGTCAAGTGCTTGAAAATTCCTTCTTATTGCTTCGAAATGACGCTAATGCAGATTTATTGGAAATACATTTAGAAAACACTGTAGTCACCTTTGAGTTTCCCGATGAACCGGAAAAAGGACGAGGGGAAATTTTCCGGAATCGTCCTTTTTTAGTCTGCATTGCGACATCTGGAACACAACGATGGCGAGCAATTTGGTCATGCAAATTTAAATTTTATTGTTATGAACCAGTGCTAATAGCTGATGAGGGTAAACGTAAGTTCATTTTTCTATCGACGTTTTTTTAGTTATTTTTGGTTGATAAAAAAAGAGTGGTGAATCTTTTTGAACGCCATGCCCATGAAATTCAGAGTCCGTTTCTATTCTAAATGTAATTTTCTATTACATTGGTTTTTTTAAATTTCATGCAAAATGTTTGCTTTTGTCATCAGAATATGTCACAGGTGACCATGTTTCGACGTGTATAACATTCTCTTGGACATTATTCGCAGTCAGAGCAGTTCGGTGCAATATAATTGATTTCATAAAATCAGTCAACAAGACGCAAACGATCGATCGACCGCTCTGGACTAACAGATCGATATGATGTCAGTTCAACCTGAACAGCCGGTTTGGACAAAATATGTTTTGGTAAAATACGCATTGCGGAGGCCAGAGTACAGGAGCAAGAATTTCGCATTCCCTTGATCACACAATCACAACGGAATAAGGAAGAAAGGAGGAAAAATGTGCAGAATTGGAAATTAAACGACAACAAAAACTATATTTTAAAAATAAATTAGTGAAATGAATGCAGGTTTCTTTTTACGTAACTTTTTCTGATGCAGCACTGTTGATAGCGGTGGATGGAGGGCACAGTGTAGAAACACTGTTGTAAGATTTATCATGTTATAGGAAATGTTTCTAAATTCGATAGCAAATTTTGAAGCACTTTTGATAAGTTTCCGATTCATTGAAGCACTTTTGATAAGCTTTCGATTAAGTTCATTCATCCTACCGATAAACTTTCCCTACGATTTTCGTTCATCAGTAAATTTTAAGGTAACTTATTTTTTATGGAGTCCTTTGGGAAATTGATAGCAGAGATATAATCTTCCTAGTAGTTTAATATTTCAACCAATAATTGATAAAGTTTATTAATTTTTATACCTGTCTCGTCTTTCATTTCTTATTAGATCTTAGTGTTGGTGTTTTTCATTGAAAAGCACTGGTAGCGTGGATTATGAATATTGGAAAAACTGTCTTTTCCGAAAACCGAATTCAATCGTGTAGGCGCTTTCATGATAGGACGAGACATGTTATATGAAATAATAGTTTCTATTATATTAGAGTTCTATTGTAGCAAGAATGCGAAAAAAAATGAATCAACACAAGGTTCTTTAGAAAATAATGTTATTGCTGCAAATTTGAAAGATTTATATCAGTCACGGTAACTATGAGGGGCAAAGCACTTTTTGCCCCTCTAAAAAAATTATTGGAGTGGCCATAGCCTCCCAATATTTTGGTAACTGGAATAATTATTTGAAAATTTGCTAGAAATATCTTATGATATAACATTTTTTCTGCTATACTCGTAGTTCGTCTCTGTAATATTTCTTAGCTAAGTTACTACAATTTTAAAACAATTTACTTTACCACTTCTTAATGTTGGTTATTACTGGAATAGTAAGGAAAATGTTTGTGATCGTGTCAAAACATTCGGAAGAGAAACTAATCTTGCTTACTTGGTTGCTTTTTATTTGCTCTAACCTCTCCGTTTCCTTTATAAAGAGGTTTAATATATTGCAAAGTTTAATGATTTGTAGTAATAATTCTATCCGGTGTACAACTTTGCTTCCGCCGTTTTCCGATAGGTGGCTGTACCGGCTGAGGCTGGTCATAGATGATAATGCCTTTAAAGTGAGTGAGTACAGTTCCTAACGAATTGTCATCGCCGTTTCAGTGATAGTTGTTCTTGTTTTCGTATTATTCACGCTCGAAAATGTCTGTTTATGTGCCCAATTCTCGCCATTTGCGGGAAGTTTTACTTTTCTGTTACAATTCGAAAAAATGCAGCTGAAGCGCATCGAATGCTCTCAGAAACTTTCGGTGATGCTGCTCTGATTAAAAGAACGTGTCGGGAGTGGTTTCAACGTTTTGAAAATGGTGATTTCGATGTCTAAGACAAACATGGTGGTGGAAGAGACAAAACCTTCAAAGATGAACAACTAGAAGCATTGCTTGATGAAGATTCGTGCCAAACCCAAGAATAGCTTGCCGAATCGTTGGGAGTGAGTCAGCAAGCCATTTCAAAACGTCTCAAGGCCCTGGGTATGATTCAGAAAAAAGGAAACTGGGTGCCGTACGAGTCGAAACCGAGGGACATCGAGCGCCGTCTATTTGTATGTGAGCAACTGCTTCAAAGACAAAATCGTAAGGGGTTTTTACATTGATTCGTAACCAGTGGTTCGATACAATAATCCTAAACGCAGAAAATCATGGGGAATCAGCTCGGTGTGATTTACTACGAGCTCTTTAAACCGGGTGAAACCATCACAGGAGATCGCTACCGAACGCAACTGATGCGCCTTAGCGCGCTAAAAGAAAAGCGGCCACAATATCAAGAGCGACATGACAAAGTCATCCTTCAACACGACAATGCTCGGCCTCACGTCGCAAAAGTGGTCAAAAAGTACCTGGACACGCTGAAATGAGAAGTCTTGCCCCACCCGACGTATTCCCCAGATATCGCCCCTTCTGACTTCCACCTATTCCGTTCGCTGGCACACGGCCTAGCAGATCAATATTTTCAATCCTTCGAAGAGTTGGAAAAATGGATTGCTTCATGGATAGCGTCAAAAGAGGATTCCTTTTTTCGAGCCGGATCCGAAAATTGCCGGAAAGATGGGAGAAAGTTGTCGCTTGCGACAGACAATACTTTGAATAATACATCTGTAAGCACGTTTTCGCAATGAAGCTTTGAATTTTGGAAAAAGAAACGGCGGAAGCAAAGTTGTACACCTGATATGTGCCCCAATATTTCATTGAATTTGCCACTCCTGGTAATTATCAATAGAATTCACAAACACCCATATTCTTAACTATTTAATTTTGAATTTTGAATTTTGAAACACACGTCCCACTTTAAGTAATCATATCTCAGGAGTGATGCGATACTTTATATAAAATAAACACTGTAGCAGTGTCTAATAAAGAGCATTAACATAAAAAAGTTTCAAGATTAGGAAATCCATAGTTTTTTTTAATCTACGCTCGAAATTAGGGAGCAAAAATCCTGTCTAACAAAAGAAACTCCCCTTGAACAACAACAGAATGAAAACCTGTTCTAATCCTCCTAGTAGTGTAACGAAATGGTACCGGTATCATTGCCGGTAAAATTAGAAATTGATGGACGCTCAATTGCAGTTTTTTCGACTTCTATTTCCAGTATCTAAATAGACAAGAATCTTAGTAGTGCCACAAAATAGCCAATCCTATAATTTTGAATGAAAGCATATTTTTGGGTATTTTACATCCTTTATTAATATGAAGGCTTAAAGTTTTTCAAATTCTTTACATTATAATTCTGGAATCGGAAGTCGGATGCGTTAGAAAACTAAAGAAACATATAGGACCTTGATACATTTGATTCAGTACTAAGTTTGCGGTTCACCAATCCATGAGAAATCGAAATTAGTTCCTTTTTTTTTAGTTTTTGACCACCAAAACCGGGATCCGGTATATTCAGAACCGTGACCTTAATTTATGGTACTTCCGAAACCGTACTCCGAGGGCCGGTTTTGCCGAAGTTGGTTCGTATGGCCAGCAACGATTATGGCTTACAATTTGAAACATTTTTGGTTTTTACAAAATTTTATTTCTATTTCCCCACGTTTCGCCTTCGGCTCATCAGTGTTTAAGACAGCTAAAATTGAACTGACATCTTCGCCTAGTAGTTCAATTCAAACGTAAAGAAATGGATAATAAATAAGTGCTTTTTGTACAAACTAAAAAACCTAAAATGTACGGGTATAGCGTGATGGGTAAGTCGATGCCTTTCACTCATCCCGCCTAGGCTCGATTCCCAACCAATTCCCGCACATAGGGTCAGAAAGTTTTTCTGGTCGGAAAGAAACGAATGATCTAAAGGTTAGAACCTCTATAATCGAGACAATAAATAAAAACTAAATGTTCACATTATGTGGTGACCGCAGTAGTCGGTGGTCATTTGTTTACATCTGAGATTTCAGAAATAATATTGAACTTTGTTGCCATATTTTGAGAGTGTTACATAATTAGTGTAAACTGTGCGCCTGCTTAGCGGTTTAAATTGAACTGCTAGTCGGAGATGACAGCTCAATTTGAACTGCTTTAAGCACTGATGAGTCGAAGGCGAAACTTGGAGAATTTGAAATTGGAATAGTTTGGATCCTAATTAAAAAAACTTGTCGTCCAAAACACCGCGTCTTCACCCTTATGGTATTTATTGATGAACGACGCAACTTCCGGCAGATATGAGAGCGGCTTTCACATCTCCTCCTCGTTGATTGTCAGCCACAGCAGCATCTTTTTGGGAAACTTGGTGTGTGAAATGAACTTCACCTCGTAGCTCACTTCCTTCCTGGGGGAAGTAAAATACGAAGTGCCGTGCCAGTCGTTTGCCGTCCAGGGTGAGATCGTTGTCCATCACCACCGTCATGTCGCGATTCGCAAGGAAAATCGAGTTAAACATCTTATTCAACCGCTGCCGCGTCGTCATTGCCTGGAGCTTCGAAGGTTCGCCAGGTTTTTTTTTTGTTTTATAAGTAATTCTGTAATTCCGGAGCCGGAAGTCATATTCAAGTGATATTCAGGATTGAATTCTATGGGACTACAAGACCTTTCATTGAAGTGCAAGTTTGTGAAAATCGGTTTGGCCATCTCCGAGAAAAGTGAGTGCACAAAAATGTTACAAACACACATACACATATCCAGACATTTTGAGAATTTGACGAACTAGGCCTTCCGGGCTTCGGTTCCAAAATTAAATTTTCACAGTCATAGCCTTTTTAAATTAAAAAAAACGTGCTTAATCCACCTAGCAGTGAGATGATACCTTTTTTTATCATCCACATGTGTTTTTTGCATGAATATTCTTCGGTGTTTTAGTTCGCATGACATTATTTTAATGATATTCAAGCGGCAATTTAAAGTTCTATTCACTCATTACCCTGTGATGTCGAAACTGCAAATCGGATCGAATTTTAATCTAAACGTGTAATAATCGATTGAACCTTCCATGACATGTCGAAATAAATTCCATTTTAGAGCTTACGGTTAGTCACGGTACTATCAGAACCAGTACTCAAGAACGAGCATAACCGAAAACGATTCGTATGACCATAAATTAATATGACGTATAATTTGCAATCGTTTTGAGTCCAACTTGAGATTTTAATCACTCATTACTTTGCAATGTCGAAAGTGCAAATCGGATCGAATTTGAATCTAAAATTGTAACAATCGATTAAACATTCCATGGTATGTAGAAGTAATTTCCACTTTAGAGTTTAAGGTAATGTAAGGTACTTCCAGAGCCGGTATTCAGGAACCAGCATAACCCAAACCGATTCGTATGGCCATATGACGAATAAATTGCAATAGTTTTGAGTCCAACTTTAAAGCTTTTCGGAATTGTCATCTTCTATATCGCTTTAAATTTTAAAAATTTATCATCCTACAATTCCAGAATCGGAAGTCAGAATTGGATAAAAGTCAGACAAATTCTCCTGAGTAGCTGTATAGTTTACATTTGTTTCAAAATGTTTGAAAATCAATGTAGACATTTTTGAGAAATCGAAGTGCGAATTAAATTTTTGGGTGTCTTCCGAAACGAAAACAGAATATCACTAAATCTGAAATAAGTTTATTAGGTCATCGGCTATCCAAATCTGCTAACCCGATAAACCTGATTAATTTATGTGAAATAGACATTTTTACACTAATCACCCTGTATCTCCGAAACCGGAAGTTGGATCTGACTGAAAAACAAGATGTTTTATAGAATCTTAAAACTTTTCATTTGAATCTTAGATTTAATTTGAATCGTAGATCGGTTCAGCCATCTACGAGAAAAATGAGTTAAACAGTTTTAATTTCGTTTCACATATCATCCTGTAGTTCCGGAACTAGAGGTCGGAACCAGACATAATTCAGGAACCTTGTTTGGGAGTATACGACTTTTCATATAAATCTGAGTTTGTAGAAAACGGTTGAGTCATCTCCGAAAAAAATGAGTGAAATCATTTGTCACACACGCATTTGCTGATCTCGACGAACTGATTCGAACGGTATATGGCTGTTATGTTCTTCCAGCATTTATTGCTGTATGTATTTTAAATCAATATAATAATGGAATTGCTTTCAACTCGAAAATTCTGCCATCATCTGGTTTACATATGGCATATTCGAACGATTATGTTGCCAAAAACGAACCGTGCTAAAATCGTTCCGAGGCGAAATATCATGCTGTACACAGTCTTTTGGGTACTTAAAAACAAATGTATGTAACAGTATAAAACATCGTGTTTTCTTTGCCAGACAGCGCTCAAAACTTCTACTGGGAAAAAAGTCGCTTACACAAAAATGTCGATATCTCCGTTAAAAATGGACGGATTTTAACAATCTATGGCTTGTTGGATAGGTATTACCGAAAACACCTTTGTCTTTCGGCACTTCAGTAAAAACATTTCACTCCGTTGCAAAATAACAAAGTGTTCTGCAAATATGTAGTAGAAATTTTACGTCTGCTTAGCGGTTCAAATTGAACTGCCGAGTTTAGCATTGGTCAGTTCAATTTGAACTGTTCTGCACTGATGATTCAAAGACGAAATATAAAAATATTGAAAATGAATGATTTTATATTTTGTTTTAGACACAGGCAGTTATAGATCAAATACAAACACTGATCATTCTAGCCCAGTGTGCGAATAATTTCGTGAGGAGAAATATTCCAGCGTTGACGAACGCGAGCCAGGTTTTTGTGCAAAATAATTATGAAATTACATGGAATGGCCATTGTGACCGCAAGAAATTGGGCAGCTTCACTCGCTTATGGCAAATTCCACTCTGGAACACTGAAGTAGGTACCGTAAAGCAATCTGTAAACCAACTGTTCTGTTGGTGATGCTGGCAGACTTTTGTGTTACCATACCGATCCCGGCAAGCTGCGCCAGTACCGGCATGTGTGATTGATATGAAAAAAAAACGGAGCCATCAGCCGATGCAGGAAAGAAGCGACAACAGAGAAGAAAAAAAATATACAGATCAAAAAGGTGGAACATGATAAGAGCAAACGACAGCGGTTTCGCGGTTAGCGCAAAAACTGGTCCGCGGTGATTTATTTGATGATTGTATTTTTGCCGCCGACGCCGCCTGCGATGGTGTGGCTGGAGCCCTGCGCGGGCTACTGTGTCTGGAAGCTTGCTGAATATATTAACAATTGAAATTAAACGGATGATAATTGAAATTACCACATGTCCAACTTACAAGAAAATGGGTTGATTGGGGTTCGCGATTTAGTGCTGAAAGTTGTTTGGTCGAACTGGAATTTCCTGAAAGTTGAGATGAAATGGCCCCAACTATTTCGTAATGCTTATCGGATGTCTAAATTTTCTTAGTAGACACCAATCTGGCAAGAGTGATCAGACATAAAACACACATGCTATCAAACATAACTAGATCCACAACATTGGAAGCGTTCGACCGAAGTAATCCCACATACATCACCCTTTCACCCTCGTGGTTTTTGGCAGCAAATACATGCTTAAAATTATTTATGAGTTTAATCCGCAATTTAATAACTTAAAATGCCTCCCCTCGGGGAAAACATATGCTTGTAGAGCCCTAATCTGGTACACATGATTTAGAAATGGTCACTTTCGGGAGACTGAGAGCATTGTGGAAGCCGAAGTCCACCCCTTTGTTGTGGTCGCAATAAAAAAGATTTGTGTTTTCAGAACTGAGTGGAGGATTCTGTATCAGAAGTGAAGGATTACGTCAGATTTTTAGTAGTGGCTCTAGAAGTAAATGGTATTAGTGTGATTGGATTTAGCCACTCCTAACAAACATTAAACACGAGCACTGATATTTGAAGTCGATTAGATCAAACGTACAGTGCAGTTAACAACGTACAGTTAAGTTGCTAGACCATAAATAAAGACCGTTAAATTAAAAAAAGATATTGGAAATTCTACGAGATTGTTAAAAAAACAACTCTTGAAATGTTGCTACAACCTCTATCAAACCATTCTGGACATCGGAAATCATTATGTCACTATTATTGGATTCGAACCCTCTAATTCGCATTGCAAAAATAACAAACCGTTCATCCCATATGGGTTTTGTTCTTCGCATCATATGCGGATGTTGGAACTGCGGCAAATGCGGCACGGCAGAAGGTCTGCATGGACAAGTTCGAATACTCATTCGATTCGAGTGATGAAGACCGGTCTTCTACACTGCATTCGCTGGCTGCGTTGCATTTTCAACCGTCTGCTGCAGTATGTCAATGCTGTTCACTGCGTATCCCCCTAATCAAGACAAATCAATATAATTTTTGTTTTACGAACAAGTTCGGTTGGATTTGGACCGGAAAGGGCGTGGGAAGTGAATATCTGAATGGCAAGACGATAGATGCTCAAAAGATATCCACGCATTTCATGACAAACTATAATAATAATTCCAAAGAATTTTGTTTTTGATATAACAACAATGAAAATTCTGGTTTGATTCAATATATTTTTTTAAAGGAACCAATGTTTGTTTAAAACACTCAGGCTCTAGTTTAAAACAAATACATTTTGTATTAAATGTACGCTTTATTGGTTTTACAGGTTACTAATCGTTTACTTATTTTAAACAGTTTTCACCGATAATATATGGTCATTTCTATTGCCGAAGTCAATTTAATTCTAAAAGTTATATTGGTGTCATTTGTGCGATCCACTCAACCCTCTACCAGTTACACTTGAGTCCACATTAGTATATGCGACCTCTAGTAACTTGAAGTGTCGGACTAACATTCCTAGGTAACTTTTTACAGGATATAATTACCTGATTTTTTACTTTGAAGGTAGAAGTGCAAATCATATATTCGATCGTCTATCGATTCTTTTTGCCATTTCAGCTGATCCCAGTCAATACCGAAGTAGCAAGAGCGGTCGCAAATGATGGAGCCTAAGCTGTAACATTGAAATCTGGAACAAACAGTTGGGTGCACTTTACACACTTGTAAAGGGAGACACTGAACCTTGCGCTGTTCGTCGGGAGGGTTCAATCCATATCTATTCTATGAATAAAGTCTCTTTGATAGGATTGGTTTACCGATCGAGCCGTCGTCCATTAGTTCACCATGGCTGTTGCTGAATTCGATGTTTTTTGCAGTTGGAAGCTTCGTTATAACATTTCCCGTATTATTTTCATCTTGAATATTTTTAGGATTGTTGAAGTCCTGGTTAGTCGTAGAAGCGTAAGTATTTTACCGTCGTCTAAAATGTGCTGGGGTTGCTTAGATATAGAAATCCTTGTATTCTTGAATGCAGGCGATCTTTTGTCAGATTTCTCGCAAGACCTACAACAGTTGTTACACGTTTTGCAGTATTGGCATGGGGTTCTCTTATGCGATTAGTAATTTAATGAATTTGGATTGTTTCGTTTTCAAAAACTAAGTCAAAAAGAAAAGACGTATGTATGCATCTGGACAGTTCTTATTTACTTAGTTGTTGAAAACTACTCCGTACTTCAGGGAAAATGTTACTCCACACTTCCATCATAATGGAAATAACCTTACCGAACTGCACCACGTGTTTTGGAAAAAAGCTATGTCCTAAGGCTCGGGGGAAAGTTCATGAACACAACAATTGACATCAATATACTGGCCCTTATTACCGTTCTCACTCCACTTTCACATTCACTTCACTCACATGTCATTTCACTTGATTTTACCTATTACCAGTATCATAGCATAGTGAAGTGATCACTGTGGTGGAAAAAACTAATTTTTTCAACAAAATGTTGGAGGCTTGATGTTCATAATGACATCCAGTTCATTCAAGTAATTACTTTTGTCACAGAAGCGACTTTCGTAATAAGGGCATACATTCACTTCACTTGATTTCCACCGTGAAGTGATACCCATAATAAGGGTCACAGTCACTTCACTTGGTTTTCACCGTGTAGTGACACCGGTAATAAGGGCCACTAAGAAATACACGGGTATGATATGCTCAACGCATGTTTATGTCAAGGTGCATTTTCTTCCTTTAGCCAGGTTTAAATTTCGCTTACTGAAGCTCGAATAGGGGAGATCGGGGCAAAAATGATCACTCACAATAATCCGAACACTAAATGTTACATCTCATCGGGTAAGCATTAACTACAATTGGCTTATGTTTATTTGACATGCTTGCCACTCAGTTGAGCCTAAGTAGTCGGTTAGTGCGAAGGTGTCGATTTTTTCTTCTAAAGTAAAATTACCGATTATACGTTTCCAAACGTTTTTGAAGAACATTCGATGTGAGTACAAATTATTATGAGTTTTTTTGCGAATAATTCGCTGAAAGGCACCAGAGAGAAAAACATTCAACAGTGGCTGAATGAAACTTAGTACCGAATTTTGGACATCTTCATTAGCAATGAATAAGAAAAATATAGCAGAAAAAAAGCAAAAATACTGATGGTCAAAAACACCGGCAGAGTGTCCAAAAAAAACCGTTAGGTCAGCAAAAATACAGCGTTCAACACGGCATAGTAGTCCAGCCAAATTTGCGACACGTACAACACGCCACAATACGACAGGGACATCGGCATAAGATTTTTCATGTACAAAACAGTAAATAGAATTTCATTTACACATTATTATTGATATTGTCTAATTGTTTCCTGCGTCAAAATGTGACTGGTCATTTTCACCCACCCATTTTTAGATTTTCGATTTCGAGGTTGGAGCACTTCGAGCCAGATTGAGCCCGTATAGTGATTTGTAACTGAAAACTGTAGGCTTCGAACTGTATAAAACATTCCGAGTGAAAATATCATTTCCGCATTACTTTTTTACGCAAGACCAAAAGTAGCCATTTCCGCCCCGGTTTTTCCTACTGCTTTTTCTGAAGTCAATATCAATTGATCATGGCCGTGCGACATGTGATTTTTTGTTCTTTGACTGACGATACTGCAGTAAACTTTACACTCTAACACCCAACCTTTGCTGTCGTGCCGAACGGGCCGCTTTTAGTTCTTCATTTGTTTCTCTTCCATTCAAAGCTCAGTTTAACCACCGTCAGTTGATCTCTTGAAGTAACAAAATATCTTTTTCAATAGTGTGAGATAAAAAAGCAAACCGGTCATGATAGCTAACATATCAATTACAAAATTTTAAAAGATAATTGTTTCCTCTTTCAGTTTTCATTTCTAATACTTTGGAGCACATCTCATTACATTTCAAATAGTTGAAAATTATCGATTTTAACTTGCTGGTGTGAACCGCCACCCTCTATTTTTAATTCTGGCCGGAGAGAATTTCTAATTTTGAGTTGATGTTCATAACTATTCATTCGAACTTACCCACTACCAACAGTGAAGACAATGAAGAAGCTAGACTATTTGGCACTTGAAACTGAGCAAGCAAAACTTCAAATGACTAGGTACGATTATTGAATTGACTATGAATTCTTGGAACTTCACTTGAGTATGGCAACAAAAATGAAAATAGTGAGAAAGGAATTTACTGACAGTCAGTGACCGTAAATTTCATTTTTATCTTATACTGATTCGATTGAAAATGAAATTTCACCGCACTGTTTCCAGTCGCACATCTGTTTTGATCAAGGTACGAAAGTGTATTGTTCCAGAGCAATTTATCAAAATAATTGGCATTATTTTAATACCAAAGGTTTAAATGACCTATTTTGAATGCTCTCTTCAAGAAAAAAAAATTTTCTTTAAGCACTACATAGTGGGTTTTTTAAATGAAGAGATATCGTAGATTTTAATTGCACTGTGTCTGTAAACAGGCACAACGTGTGTTTGAATGAGCTAAACGTATTAATTTAGAGTTGGGAATTGAACCCAGGTAGGTTGCAGGAATGATAATGATCTAATAATCTATGATGGTACAATCGCCCTCCCTTTGGCAGAATGTTAGATTCTGTATTCGATAAAATGAGACTCATAAAAATGATCGCAATAAAAAAACTATTTAATCTACATGCTTTAAAATCTTTCAGAGTTATTGCTTAAAGCTTTTATTTTCTTCAAACTTGTTCTATACTCAAATGTTTTTTGCCAAACGGCCGAATATAAATGCTGATGCTTTTTATAGGAAAAATCCTTATTAAAGCAATTTTAAAAACTTTCATCTGGATTAATCGCGTTACCGTTGGAATAATCCTGAATAAGACGAACCAAATGAACTTTCCAGGTTGGTTCCATACGTTGAATGTGGTATAATTTCTCAATCCAAATTTACAAATTGTTGATGAGATGTGTGTGGTTTAGCGTTGTCATTAGGGAAAACAACATCTTTGCAAATCACCAGGGTAGGATTCTTGCTTCAAGTTTTTATGTCTAATTTAGTAAGTTGAGGATAGTTCATTTGCGAGATGTTGGTTCGGCGATACCTTTTATAATTTCATCGAGGTAATGTTTTCTATCTTTCTTCGATGATTGTCGGTCTTTGATGTGATTTTTAACAATTCATCTATATTGCGATCATTTAGGCTTCATGTTTTTTTTAAACCATTCATTTTTTATTGCCAGTTTCAATTTACTTCAAATATAGATAATTCAATTGAAATACAGAAATTGAAACATATTATGCACCCATATTAAAAAAAAGTAGTTTTCAGAAGTTGTATGCGATACGTTGAGTTTGTCTGATATATACAGATAGTACACTTCGATCAATAATATCAGTGGTCTACAAAGACCTCCGTTGGCCGTTCAGTGTGTGGTGCATTTTGAGTCGAAACGATTGAACAAAACAAACATTATTGAACTAACGCTGACTGACTGAGCCATCACCGCAAAGAACACCCATTTTTCCTAGCTTGTGTCGTGCAGAAGTTGCCATTTTGTTTCTTTAGTGCATTTGCAATACTTTTAACTTTGAAGATACGAGAGTATTTTTCATGTTGTGCCAGACTAATCGTAAAGCTTGCTTCAGATAGAATTGGAACAAAGACAATTGCCTGTATTTCAGTTATTTATTATTGAATTCAAGATCATTTTTTTATACAAATGTAGCGTTGTCTTCATACTTTTAAGAGAAAATACGGATAAAATTATTCGTCACGGTTTCGAAAGAATTCTCGATTTTTTTCCTGTAACACGGCTCATTAGGCGGCGCACACATTCTTCGTCCATCGTTTTAGCTATCTTATTCCACCAGGTCGTCATCTGATTGATGTCTTTGACAACCTTTCCCTTTGCCTTGAGTCACCTCTTCATGATTGCCCAGTATTCCTCAATAGGACGGAACTGGGGGTAGTTGGGTGGGTTAAGGTTTTTCGGAACAAACTGGACCCCTTTCTATGCATACCATTCTTGAACGACTTTGCTGTAATGACAGCTTGGAAAATCTGGCCAAAACATTACGGAATGGTCGTGGGATCGAATGAATGGCAAAATTCGTTTTTGGAGACACTTTTTTTGGTATAGTTCCGATGTCATTGTCTTATTTGTAACGAAAACTTTCGTTTTTTTGGCACAGCTGCAAATGCCTTGTCAAATCATGAATTTTCTTTTTTTCCCCCCGAGCCGTTCCCAAGTAAAATTTTTGACCTGGGATTTGCCCGAAGTCAGCCTTGACATAGGTTTCATCGTCCTTCAGAGAACTGTGCACAATTTTTTCCCTTCTTTCGGCTTTCATGTTGATTGTTTACAAAGTACAGTCGATTTGCGGAATGTCAAAAATCATACGTGAAGCTGACAAAATTCCCGACTCGTGGACGCCAAGAACTTTCAAATCCGTCCACCAGGAGCGCCACAATATGAGCAAAAGTTTGTTCCAATTCTAAATGAAGCAAGCTTTATGTAATCATAAGATACTAAATTCGGACCAGGAAGATCAGAATATAAATCGGCAATTGTTAATCTTTTTGAATTTGATAACTAATAATAACATTTTTCCTTTCGTACAATCTCAAGAACGACTGATGAATTTGGTGATATACGTTTCGTCTTTGGTTTGATGAGATAACACAGAAAAAAATTTTTTTACATGAGTTCTGGCATATTTTGAGCATTGTATTCGTTCGGATTTGCCTCTGGTGGATGGATCGGAGTATTAGGAGTTGGTCGCGTTGTGATATGCTCGAAGGTTTTGTCGTATGTTCGAGGATTTCTGATATCCTTAGGATCGTAGAGCTAGTAACGGTATACTGATGAATCGACTACGAATTCTCTTCGAAAAGAAGATCAAGTTCCGCATCTTTATTTTATTTCTATGCGTTTTCATGATAAAATATTTTTAACTTAGTATAGCAGGTGTGCGAGTTGATAATTATTATATCAAGAGTTGTCATTGCACACATGAATTAGTAGTTTTTGGCTATAACATGAGCATCTCAAAATTCATCCCAATTTACAATCTGATGATGAAACTTCACTAAGCATTGCACGAAAAACACTCAGACAGCGAAATCGATCAAACTCATCTTTCGGTAACTCTAAAGGGAACTTTTGCCCCACACTCCAGGCTCTCCAGATTCGGCCCCTTCCGACTATCATTTGCTTTCATCGACATCTCACGCACTTGCTAAGAAACACATTATATGTCATGAAGGTGTGGAACAATGGCTTCACGATTGAATAGCTTGAAAACATGAGTAGTCCTCCCGACGTGGTATTCGTGAGTTGGTGGAGGGATGAAAAAATGCATAGCTCTCGAAGGTAACTATTTTGATTGAAATAGCTTGAACCTATTATTCACATTCAACATGTATTTCCATTACCAAAATGCCACATTGTTAACAATCGCCACTGGTATATTTTCAATGACTTTTGAACAAAACAAATTGAAATAGTCGACATCGACATAACATAACAGTGAGATGATACGCTTTTTTATCATTTCGAATTAGAATATTCTTGCCCCTATATTAAATTGCTTCGATCCTTTTCAATTGAATTTTAAAGGCTTCAATAATAAATTTCGTTAAGTACTTTATGTATAATAAAACATTTAAAATTCTCCAATTCTCAAGTTTCAACAGCGGAAAGAGATCAAACTCTGGGATGTCTCAACATTCTTTATATTCTTATATATGATTAGGCAGTGCACCCATCTCTGTTTTTACATATGGACTATAAATCATGCCAAATTAAAGTCACAAACGATGCAGAAATAAATCCGTGTTATTTCGAGAATTCTTGCGAACAAACTCGTGTTGTTTCGAATAAAACAATCGTAAAGTTTTTTTTATTTTCATACAAATCCGTTAGTGATTATAGCTTGGTGAGGTCATGACCATTTTTCCTTTAAAAAGCTATTCTTAATCTACCTAGTAGTGCGATAATGCCTTTCTCTTTTAACGAAACAGTCTCATTAAAATATATTTTGCCTTTTTATTAAGATTGATTCGACCAAGCATATTAGTAATGAAACATTTGAACGTAATCGTAGGTCTGAAATAATTATACAGATAGATAACAAAATAACGTGTCGATTACGTCATTTGTACGATTATATCTCCGAAATTTGAAGTGTCAGCTATATGATTTTCGAAATCGACCAACAGCCCAATTTTATTCTCAAGCGAGCCTAAAGAAATTGAAATTGGTTGATTTATATTGAAAAAAAAATTCAGTGGTAACGAGTTTTTGCGTTTACGTCACTTATTAGCAATATCCGAGAAAATTGAGCGTAGAGAAAAAGCGCGTTTTGTTGGCCACTTATACCATTATATATCCAGAACCAGAAATTACAGTCAGACAGATTTGTTGAAATCGGTTCTGCCATCTTCGAGAAAATTGGACTCGGAAAAAATCGTTGAAAGGTGCATACACATACAGACATTTTCCGATTTCGTCGAGCTGAGTCGAATACTATATAACACTATGAGTCTCTGAGGCTCTGTTCGAAAGTTGGGTTTTCAGCAATTCTTTTACGTTTCTATAGATAAAGACAAAACCGTGCGAAAAATTCCTGTGCAAAAAACCGCCTAAAACAAACTGCTGTAGAATCTATTTATAAAATTATTGTCATCGAAGATGAACACCAACTTATTTAACACATTTTGCATAGTTTCACCTAAAAATTCCATTAAAGCCGAAGGGAAATTGTTTAGTCATTAACTAATAAAACCTGCAAAGTTGAGGAAACTTTCGGTCAGTTCTGGAAATTTTGCTTCTTTTTGGCGAAGCCACACATACGACGGTTTATTAGTTGTGAACACTAATTACCCTGTAATTTCGGAGATTGAAAGCAGATGAAATTTGATGACAGTTCATGTGACCATAGATCTCCTAGATACCTTTTGATCGTTACTTTTGGCGCTTCGAAGCGGTATACGGGAACTATTCAATCGAAAAGAGTTTGATTGATCACCAACTAACAATGCATATAAACCTTTTCAATGAATCAAATTTGGGAAAATTGATGCAATCATCTTCGAGTAATTGAAGTATAGTCGGTCCCAATTCGCACCTACCTTTGGTTTTACCAAGTTCTTGACCTGATGTTTTCCTAATCGTAAAATCGTAGTTGAAAAATGATAATTTAATTTACCAAGATCAGTACTTTTTGTACATTAACATTTAAGTAATGTGCAACTACATTTACGGTTTTTATTTGCAACAGCAGGATAAAAGCTTTGGATGCGAAAACCGGATGGAAACTTATTCGGTTCTTCCGAAACAAATGACTTTCATCTGGTTTATGTAATCAAAGTTACAAACAGACAAGCAAACCATGCTTGGTCCGCAGTGACAGATGGCTCAAAAAATTTGATTTCAAAACCAGATAAAAATGTTTTTTGTTTGTCGAAATAACCGGCTTAAATTTTTCCAATCAACGTCTGGCTTTTGCGATAAAGGTGTTTTGGAATAAAATTGTATTAAAAAATCCGTGTCCGTCGTTTTTTTTCGATTTTTACATTTAAAAATACTTCAGCGTGTTTTCTAAATAAGGTTGCACTAATCCACATTTGATACTAACTAGGAAAACTCAGTATCACAGGTACCACCTTCACGGGTAACGCTATCCGCCAACAATCGATGGACATTATTAAAAACTTACGTGTTCATGGTTCACGTTCAAAGTAACGACGACTTCGCACGATTGCAGGCAATACAATATTTTTTTCCGATACGCACGACCTAAACTGAAAATCGTTGATCACAGGTTACTGAGGCCGCGCTTTGTTGAAAATCCGTCTGTTGCTTGTTCGACCTTTAAACCGGGAGGATCTTTTGCTGTTCAACCTATTGCCGCCCACAGTCGGCTATGTTCGGTCTTCTAGGGTACGATAATGGTAGTTCGAATTAAATCACGCCCCTGTATGAGCTTCCATCATGAATTTGGCCAACAGACCCGGTATATACACTTGCTCGTTTATATTATTTTTATATTGCACACCTATATAATAGACATTTCATCCAATTTGTAATACCATCACGTCGTCCGCACAGCGAGCTGAATATGAATGAGTAGGGATTATGCTTTTTCTTTGGTATATAACACCCACAATTGGCGTAGACTTAGCACGAAATTGATTATTCACCGATATAGTATGTCTAAAACGGTTCAATTATGCAACTACCGATAGATTCATTGAAGCACAATAACTATTCTCACAAACTCACTTTTTTACTGAGCCCGCCGAAAAACGCGTGCTAGTGTCGCAACGGTCGACGGAAGAATGAAAAAGGTACAATCCTCATTCATTGGCCATGCAGCACACGCGAGCCTGTGCCATATCCGATTCCTGTGAATGTGTGCGATTCAAGGCAGTGCCTTCTTTATGGGTGGGGAGAAACTGCGCATGTGTTTGAGCTTTGTTTACGTTTTCGTTCAACTACCGGCATTCTGACAAGCGGAAAAAAACATTGCAAAAAAACATTGCAAATGGAAATGTAAACTAACGTAGGCAATAAATTTATCTACATGCAAGATATTAATTAGATAAGATGAATGTTTTCTGGATAATTGTGCATCTGAGTTGAAAATAAATACTCACTTATTCATTACGGTAATTCAACCGAACAGCAGTATGAAAAGCAAACATCCAGATGATACGCAACAGGTTGAATTGGTTTGATAGTGTTTGTAGCATCGATAGCAGTAAGAACATATAGAAGAGCCAATCAACTGTTCGTTTTTTGGTAAACGTGTTTTGTTGCTTTTCAGCCAATCAAAATTGTGTAAATACGAAGGGGAGGAAAAACTTACTTTCACGATTGAATATGCTGACCCTTCTCCGTTGGTTAGTGAAAGATGGTGCACAGGTCATTTGCATTCCACTGCTTTATTGAATTGATGCATTACATACCGTCACGAACATTGTGAAGGATGTTGAGAGCATGACGGTGTTTAAAAACTATTAGGTAGAGCTTTGGTCTTATATTTTTACATTCAGTGATTTAACTACCTCGTTGTTACAGTTTCACATAATACGTCAATTTAATTTTGAATTGGAAGTTGTGGAATTTTGAAAAAGTTGATCAGCGATCCAAATTTTCAAACTATTCAACTAACCATGCAATTATCCTGTACACTGCTGCTTAATCGGCTGTTTAATCTGTTGAAAGAGATGGTCAAATTCCGTATCGGAAAAAGGATCGTGGCTTTGCTTTCTCGCTTGATTGTTTTACTTTTTTACATAAATAATCAATAATTTTTATATTCAAATCCACATCCAAATAACAAATAACACATACATCCAAACAAGAGGGTAGGATTTATGAAGCTGTAAACCATTTAGTAAATTATTAATTTCTAGTTAATATCAGACAGCTCCTTAGTTATTTTCATACTATCAAACTTAAACAAGAGTCAACAAATTATTTAATGTAATTTTAAACGAATTACAGATTACTTCAAAATTGAACTACACCGAATTTTTTTTTGAATTTTACAGGTGACATAATTCTACACACGATACATTTCATAACTACACAGAAAGAAATAAGGAAATTTACATGACACGTAAAACAATAGTAACATGGAATAGACATGGGTTGAATCGAAAGTTTGATTGAAAACCAATAACGATGCAAAAATAAACTGGATTGCATTGATTATTCAATTAATAGAACTGTATGCTTCAATTGACGCTTGGTTCTATTATATTGAAACATACAGAATTGTTAAGTAACTTTGTGTTTATTTGCCTGCTCTAAATATGTGTATATAAATAGATGTAAATTCACAAAATATTTTTATCTGTGTACTTAACTTCTCAAATGACGCAATATTCCATTCGTACAGAAATACTTTTTCTTGTTTGTAAGTTTTGTGTGCTTCTTGTTTCCTATTTTTCAAATGTTTTAGTTGTGAATTGAACCATACAGGTAATTTGCTGTTATGATTTTTTCTTCTTCTTTTCATAGGCAATGTTTCGGCTAATGTTTATAATGTAATAGAATTTGTTTACTTCGACGTCGACATTTCCTTCTGTACTTAGTATGTTCCGCCAATTTATTATACTTAGTCTACACTTGCCTTCTTCAAAGTCAATTTTATTGTATTCCGGCACTTCTTCATATTCCAAGTCGTAGGGAAGGGATGCATTGTGTGTAAATAATGAATATTCAATTGCGGTGTGAAATGCTTCATTTTTCCATAATGGCAGGTTTGATGCATTCACACAAAAGTCTTCTGTGCAATTTGTGAAAAGAAGGTCTAAATATGCGTTTTGTAGATTTTTTACGGCGTTTACTTGATGTAGGCCAAAATTAGAAATTTTGTCAAAAAAGTAGTGCAATGTTTCGTTTTCTCCTACGACTGGAAGTAAGATCAAATACAAATTATTTGTATTTGGTAAGATTGTTTCATTTTCAATGTCAGAAATGAAGTCCGCATTACATTGATTGAAGTCGCCAAAAATATGAAGCTTTGCTTCAAAGTTCCATATTAGAAATAATTGTGTCTAAAGATTGAAAGAATAATTCAAAAGAGAATTTGTTCGCGTTTTCGGGTGGGAAGTAGACAGAGCAGTAAATATGTTCTTCTCCCAATATTGAGACTTTGGCCCATACATGCTCAAATTCTTTATATTTAGGAGTAATAATTTCTTCAGAAGTAAAGCAAGAGTTTATGGCTATGAGGACTCCACCTCCAGATTTTTTCTGACAGAGAGATAAATTTCGGTCGTGCCGGAATACGTTAAAATTATTTCCAAATACTTCTTCGCTTCTAGCACTTTCATCCCAGCTGCTTTCAGTTCCAAGGATTACGTCGAAAGAGGAGGTTATTAAATTTTGATGAATTTCTTTCATTTTGGCCGGGCTTTTCATGCGGTTGAAATTTTGCAAATAGACCAAAATTTCAGTCACATTTTGTCTGTGAAGCGAAGAAGTTTTTGAGAATTCTGGAATACTTACATTACAAATTTCTGTGTCTATTCCTTCGTCAAAGGGCGTCGTTATTTCCGAAAATTCGTAGATTCGTAGGAGGTGTTGCTGGAAGGCCTTCTGATGCTAATAGCATTTTTATACTAGTTGGTGTTATACCCTCAATGCATACTGTAGGTTGTTGATTTTCCATGTATGACAAATACAGACGGACGACGTGCATTATTTTCGGGTCACGAAGCCTTGCTTTTAAGAAGCGTTCGTCGCCATTTGCAGATTGTGAAGTAAGACGTACAATTGGAGGACGCATTGGATCAGTTTCGAGTTGGCTGTCTGTACTCATGTCCTGTGATATTGCAGATGTATTTATGTTCTGTGATATGTGTTCACATAGTTAGTGGATGGTGCAGCTTTGATGTCATTACTTCCTAAGACCGGAGTAGTCTTGTTTTGAATACTTCTTGTTCCTTTGTAAGGGTTGATGGTTTCACCTTTTTGAAAATTTATGAATTTTGAGGCAATATCTGCACCTGGATTCCCGGAGAATTGAACCCGTGCAGCTGCTAGTAGGTCTTTGTCCAAGGGTAAGGTATATTGTAATGACATATTATTGTTATTGTTGTGACAGGTATTGTTACTATTTGTATTGAAATTGCTGTTGGAGTGCCCGTTGTTGTTGTTGTTGTCGTGTTTGCTGTTGTAGTAGTTGTTGTTGTTTTTACTTCGTATGTTGTTGTTGTTGTTATTGAATTTTGTATTATTTTGTTGTTTCCGCTTCCGATGTTTCCGTCTGAGGTTTGCCTTTTCTTGCAGCCGTCGAATGCGCTGTTTCTTGTCATACTCACTCCAGTCGCATTTCCATATTTTTTTGCTGCCGATGAAGCGCCAGCCTGAGGTGAGTTCCAAGTCAGCTTTTTCTTCTGGTGAAGGTTTAGCGTTGCAAGTGTCTTTTTTCCTATTGGTTTTAGTGATTTGTTTGCTTCCAATTCTTCAGCTAGAGTTTTAGACTGAGTGTTTTTCACGTCTTTAGCGACGATATACGACATTGATTTGACTTCATCTCTCAATTCTTCCAAGATAGGATTAAATGCAGCGTTGGGGGTTTCGACAATTTTCGAAGGAAGCAAGGGAAGGAAGGGTCTCTGCTCCTGTTCTTATTAAATGCTGGCAGTCAGCACATACTGGCACCATAAATGCCGAGATTAAATTTTCCTGATGCCGTTGTACTCCAAGCGCAAGCGGCGTGATAAGCCTTTGCCGCCCCTGCCGACCATTCGACACAATTCGTTGAGCACGTAAAATGTCTGTGTGTGTATGTATCAAAGAAGTGCACTCGTTTTTCTCGTAGATGGCTAGACCGATTTTCACAAACTTAGATTCAAACGAAGGGTCTCTTTAAATTATATTTAAATTATACTCAGATCGAACTTCCGGTTAGGGGTCCCTGTGATATGTGTTCACATAGTACATAGAATTTTATCACGAATCAAACTTCCGGTCCGGGAGTAATGAGGTAAAATGTGCAAAAAATGAAGAAAACGAGCAAGAGATTTTGTCAGAAATCTCTCAATCGATTTTCTTAAACTTAGATTTAAATTAAAGACCTTAAAGTTTCATAGCTTGCTATTGAATATAATCTTAATCTAACTTCCGGAGTTATGGGGTAAAATGCACTCGATTTTCTCAGAGACCGCACATCCAATTAACAACACCTTGGGTTCAAATGAAAGGTCTCACAACCCTAAATAACCCTACTGAATTTCATTTGGATACGATTTCCGGTTCAGGAATTGCAGGCTGTATACAAATTTCATTTTCACTCGCCTGTTTTCATGCATGATACGGGAAAATCAAGCCTAATACATTCAAATAGCCGTATAGTTCTTCAATTAGGCAGGTATGGTTAGTTGATGACCAAATACATTCATTTTGGGCAGGCCCGAGTGCAAGGGGGGAGAGTTTGGGGGTTTCGTAAGAACCAGAAATAGTGTTCGGAAGCTCAACAACGGAACTCTTTTCATTTTCCCATAAACAGTTGAGTCGATTTTCACAAACCAACGTTTGTGTCAACGTTTATAGAAATATCTTTTGACCTTCTTGATCTCACTTCCGGATCTAGAACAACGGAGGGAGATGTGTTTAAAATTTGGATAAAAAATGCATGGATTAAAACAGGTTTTTCTAAATGAAATTGAACTCGCTTTCGACAGTCAACAAACCAATAAGGCAGAGAGGAATCCTCAACAGAGTCCAAAGCAGCCAGCAAGTTTACAGTGGAGTTCGAGAATTTTTCAGATTCGCTAAAGTGCGAAATATTAGGAGCATTATTAGAAACTAACGGACCCCTGCACACTTCGTAGCGCAAGTTAATATAAGATTAGATGTAGAAAATCAAAACTACTTATCAATTTTAATGATTATTGAAGAAAAATATCATTATAATGCTCTATGATAGTGGCCCCAACCTTTTTATGTTATATCGCGAACAACAGGACAAAATATATAAAACCGATGGTTTGCCGAAACGCAAACAGGCAGCGTACATTTTACCATAAAAAACTCTAAATTCACGCTACAGACTCATAACGATTATTGACGGTAATAGAAAAGTTAAACGGATGAGAAAATGACGTTCAAACTGAAATGGCATAGCAGTGAGCATCATTGGAATGCGTGGAATGAAAACTTTTTTTTTCTTCTAATTTGCCATTCAAAATTGTTGTCTCGACAACATTTGCGACTAACTTTTGAACTTTTAACTTTTTTCTGTACTTCCTCTATTGTCTGCACTTTATTTTGTTCTTTGTGCGCTTGTTTCTGTAATTTGTGTATTTTTTCCTGTACTTTCTGTGTTTGTTCCTGTACATTCTATACCTATAACTTCTGCACTTACCTATATCTGTATCATCTGCACATTCTGTATCTTTTTCTGCACTCTCTGCAATTGTGCCAGTACTTCCTGTACATGTTTCCCTCATTTCTGTACTTGGTTTTGTACTTTCTGCACTTCTTCCTGTACCTTCTTTATTTTTTCCTGAACTTACCTTCTGCACTTGTTCCTCTTTTTTCTGCACCTGGAGCTGTCCCGGTGAACTTCTCACAGCTCAAAAATTATCTTTGGATGGAAATTATTGCTAATACTCTTAAATTAGAATGGTCGAACGACCCTAATGATTGCTCGAGATTAGTGAAGTAGAATGGTAGAATGTTCTGTAACAATGAATCATCTGACAATTGTTTTTTATTCGATCTCAACATTTTTCCTCAATTCAGGTGCACACGTACACTTCGCACTTTAAAACAGTTTAAGCCGAAAAAAAAACAGAAAACATCCTTCTAATATGAATGGAATCGTTCCAAAAAATAGAGAACCGAACAGTTTTGGTGTTTGAGTTAACGGTCTTAATTTGAACTGGCAGCTGAGGTGTGCTGATTTTGTTGTCTCAGTGCATTGTGAAAGCAATAATTATATCTATCAAGATTCACATTTCTGGAATATTAGGAAAACAACGAATCATAAAAAAACGTTAATCACTTTCTTTTCTTATAGTCGTTTTATAATTTGACTTCACGGTATTGAACCGAAAGTTATATATCGGAAAATGGAAACCTGTATGCTGTTCATTTGGCGCCTTTACTTAATTGAACAAGTGATTCGAAATTAAGAAACACGAGAATCAAATAGGCTCAGTGAAATTTTTGCACAACTCAGCTCGTTTGGCACCAAACGGTTTTATTAATAACTTGCTGACCCGTCGAACTTCGTCTCGCCAAAAAATTTTTTGTTCGAACTTATGTTTTCAGACAGAAGAATTCCCACTCAACACGCAATTATATTTTGTTGGTCGATAATCGTGTGTTGAACGGCATACTGTACGAAATAATCGTTCAATTTGCTGGAACGGTTTGTTGTTGTTTTTACTCCTCCAAAAGTAGTGTGAAAATTAGGTGTTACCTTAATATAGAAAGAAAATTTGTTGTTATTACACGTGAAGTAGAAGTATTGTACAAGTATGTGGTTTTAGTTAAAAAAAATAGGTGGAAAAAACTTCGAAAATTCTCCAGTAAAAGTGGCCCAAAGAGGCTCCAACTCATCATAAATACTGCTAAACCTAACACAATGTTGAAGAGTTTTTCGTAAAAAAAAATTTGCATTCTGAACAGTACGATTTAAGGAATTACTCATACGTAAATTTTCACCCGACTGAACAAACTTTGAAGCAGTTACTTATACAGCTTCTAAGCAGCGAGAAACTTTTCTCAGAACTTGTTCTGTACGTTCAAGTTGCCAAAAAGTACCACGCGTACTTCAGACTTCTAATAAAGCGGATATTTTCAGGAACTGCGGAATTATTAATTGCCTGAAGAGACGACCCTTAAATTTTAATTTGATATTGATCTTACCAGTTTGAACATTCTTCACAGAATATGAAATATAAAATGGCAGCCTCAATTCATTATGGTAATCATCTTGAACATTGATATCTAATCACCACTTATTCTATGTGCTTAGCTTTACCTAAATCAGTAAAAAGAAAAATGCAGGGAAAATCTCCTAGTTTGATCTTAGCGCTTCTACAGCACAAATTTTTCAATGATTCATCGCGCCCGCAATGACCAGTACTATCCATCTGACACCATTGAACACAATTCATCAACTGGTCAATAGGACTCACAACGTTCAAATTAAAATTGTGGACACTCTCGAACTGCTGAGCAAGTTTTTGAGCTTTTTCGCATTTGTTTTTTTCATTTCACAAAATAGTAAATCTATGTTTAATTTCTTTTTGTAAATCCTTAACTATGTTTTTCATAACAGGATCACGAGAACGTTGATATTGTCGTCGAAGAACATTCTTCAACCGAATTAGCAGTTGAAGATTGTCATCGACGATAGGAGATTTAATTTAGTTTGAGCTTTGGGAACTGAAAGACTTCTAGCTTCGATAATGAAATGATTAAAATTACCTATTGCTGTGTCGATGTCCGCAGAATTTTCTAAAATAGTTTCATGATCCACAGGATTTTCAATGTGAGATCTGTAATCCAACCAATTAGCTCTATGATAGCTGAATATAGACCTAATTGGATTAATTAAAGCTTCGTTGGAAAGTCTGAATGTTACAGGAAGATGATCTGAATCTAAGTCAGCATGTGTAATTGGTTCACTACAAATGTGACTTTGATTTGTTAGAACCAGATCAATTGTAGACGGGTTTTTCACGGAAGAGAAACAAGTCGGATTACTGGGATGAAGAACTGTGAAGTAACCAGCTGAGAGTTGATTATGAAGTATTTTACCATTACTGTTATTTTGCCTACAATTCCACTGGACATGCTTAGCATTTAAGTCCCCTATTACGAAAAATTTCGATATCTTGTAAGTTTTTGCAAATCGCCTTTAAAGAAATTTAATTGCTCGCCGGTGCATTGAAATGGCAAATATGCTCCAGCGATGAAATAAATTCCATGAATGGTTTCAACTTCGATTCCCAAGCTTTCAATAACTTTAGTATTGAAAGAAGGTAATATTCGATGTTTAATTTGCCGTTGGGCAAAAATGGCAACTCCACCACCCATTCCAAAAAAAAACTGTCAAATCGATGAACCACATAATGTGGATTACTTTTCAATTTGACATTTGGTTTTAGAAAAGTTTCTGTCACAATGGCAATATGAATTTTGTGAACTTTGAGAAAATTATAAAATTCATCTTCACTCGATTTTAAAGATCGAGCATTCCGATTTAAAAGGCATAGATTGTTGTTTTTTTTTCCAGAACGACAAGCGTCCATTTTGGGAATTTTAGATGAATTTTCGTCTATGTCGCTATAATCGGATTCAGGAAGAATCTCGTAAATATTGTTAGAGGGCATAGAATCAACGGAAGGGAAGTCCGTCCGTTGTCTTTTATTTTTACATTTAGATTCTATAAGATCGTGAATGTTATTAGAAAAATTTTGAATAACGGATTGTGATTTATTCCGTATTGAATTATTTCTAGCCTTAGGCTTGTTGCCTTTCCGGTTAAACGCAGGCATTTTTGAAATGAATGAAATTTGAAATTAAATTAACTTAGTCTTGGAATAGACTCCTAGTTTGGTTGAGTCTTGATAAAGGCTGATTTTGTGGTAGTCTTAATAAAGAAGTTCGAAGAATAATTCTTTGGTTGGCTAGTCTTAAAAAACTGATTAATTTCTTAGTCTAGAAAAAGACTGATTATACAGGGTGATTTTTTAAGAGCTTGAGAACTTTTTTAAACAATAAAACGCATAAAATTTGCAAAATCTCATCGGTTCTTTATTTTAAACGTTAGATTGGTACATGACATTTACTTTTTGAAGATAATTTCATTTAAATGTTGACCGCGGCTGCGTCTTAGGTGGTCCATTCGGAAAGTCCGCTTTTTTATCGACAAATTTTGTTCAGCGATGAGGCTCATTTCTGGTTGAATGGCTACGTAAATAAGCAAAATTGCCGCATTTGGAGTGAAGAGCAACCAGAAGCCGTTCAAGAACTGCCCATGCATCCCGAAAAATGCACTGTTTGGTGTGGTTTGTACGCTGGTGGAATCACTGGACCGTATTTTTTCAAAGATGCTGTTGGACGCAACGTTACAGTGAATGGCGATCGCTATCGTTCGATGCTAACAAACTTTTTGTTGCCAAAAATGGAAGAACTGAACTTGGTTGACATGTGGTTTCAACAAGATGGCGCTACATGCCACACAGCTCGCGATTCTATGGCCATTTTGAGGGAAAACTTCGGAGAACAATTCATCTCAAGAAATGGACCGGTAAGTTGGCCACCAAGATCATGCGATTTGACGCCTTTAGACTATTTTTTGTGGGGCTACGTCAAGTCTAAAGTCTACAGAAATAAGCCAGTAACTATTCCAGCTTTGGAAGACAACATTTCCGAAGAAATTCGGGCTATTCCGGCCGAAATGCTCGAAAAAGTTGCCCAAAATTGGACTTTCCGAATGGACCACCTAAGACGCAGCCGCGGTCAACATTTAAATGAAATTATCTTCAAAAAGTAAATGTCATGTACCAATCTAACGTTTAAAATAAAGAACCGATGAGATTTTGCAAATTTTATGCGTTTTATTGTTTAAAAAAGTTCTCAAGCTCTTAAAAAATCACCCTGTATTAGAATATCACTCTTTGTTGTGACCTGTTATTCTTTGGTCACAATATACTTCCTTTGATCACTGAGTCCAGCTTGTATATATTCTTCGAATATTGTATATTTTTGTTTATTTTCATTGTCAGTAAATGTCTGAGTAGAATTTAAACGTCAATCGCGTTCCTACTCCGTGTTTACATGTTTGAGTCACGTTTAAGTTCTGCTCAATAGCCTAGGTTGGTGTCAAAAGTAGGGTTTTGTTTAATTATTTATTCTATTTATTTTTTTACATTTATTTACTACATATTCATTATTAAATTATATATTGTATTCAAGAGTATTTATTTATTTATTCATATCCATCGATTTATATATATATATATATATATATATATATATATATATATATATATATATATATATATATATATATATATATATATATATATATATATATATATATATATATATATATATATATATATATATATATATATATATATATATATATATATATATATATATATATATATATATATATATATATATATATATATATATATATATATATATAGATATATATATATATGTTATTGTTCAATACAATTTATCCAATATCCAATTACAGGATTCACAGGCTCGACAGGACAACTACCAGAGGAGGGGGAGTTGCCATTGCCATTGAACGATCCATTCAGCACAGGCTTCTGTCAGCCTTTAAATTCGCATTCGATAATGTGTGGCACGATGACCTGGTGTTTAAACTGCATCGGTATAATTTTCCCATGTATCTTATTAAAATGATCAAAAATTATCTTTCAGATAGAGCATTTCAGGTTTCTCTGAATAATGCACTTTCAGAAAGATTTACTATTCCTGCTACTGTACCCCAAGGAAGTATCCTAGGTCCCATCCTATACAACATTTTTAAATCAGACATCCCACCTCTTCCGGGTGGTGGTGTTCTGTCACAATTTGCTGATGATACTGCCATTCTTTACAAAGGTCGTGTCATTAATGCTCTGAAGAATAAACTGCAGACAGGTCTGGACGCTTTAACGGAATATTTTACAAGCTGGAAAATTGTGATCAATGCAGCAAAAACTCTGGTCATCTTGTTTCCACATTCAAGATCTCCAAAACTTGTTCCATCAGACGAATGCCGAATACGATTCGGTGATGAGGTCATTCAATGGTCCGATAAAGTTATCTATCTAGGACTCACCTTTGATAGAAATCTGATATTCAGGTCACATGTTGATAAAATCGTTCAAAAATGCAGCATACCCATTAGGTCTCTGTAGCCGCTGATTTGTAGAACATCTAAACTGTGCCTGAAGAATCAGATGGCTGTCTATAAACAAATCATCTACCCCGCAATTGAATACGCAGTCCCTGTTTGGCGGGGCTGTGCACGAACGCACAAACTTAGGCTTCAGCGCATTCAAAGTAAGATCTTAAAGATGATTCTAAATCTACCCCCTTGGACAAGGACTAGTGAAGTACATGAGATGGCCTCCCTGGATATACTAGAACAAAAATTCGAACAATACTGCACGAAATTTGAAGAATTGCTGCTTCAATCTCTGAAATACAAATAATTCAAAATTTGTACGTATTAGGTTAGGGATAGTTATAAGTAGGTAGATATTTTATAAATAATTAAAATAAATATTTTGATTAAACATTAGTATGTAAAACAAGAGTAACTAAAACACCTATTATTTATAACGAATCGTATGAACAACAGAGATGAAAGGCCAAAGGGTCAAAACACTTGTACTGTAAAATGTTAATGTAATACACAAAAATAAGATTAATAAACAAATATTTATGAAAAAAAAATTCCCATTATTTTCTGTGCAATGGTTGTCGAAGCAAGACATACGGGAGAGCAACACCGAAGATTCTGTATTTGTTTCCCCACAGCTCATGCTGTGCGTTCAGGTCCCCAGCAATGATGAATTTGTTCTGTCGTCGAGTGAGCATAGCCAGATCTCGCTTCAATGATGCACACGTACCATCTCGAAGATTGGTTTGTTTGGGGCAGTACGCTGCAATGATGATGATGGGTCCCATCGTCGTTGTAATCTCAATTCCGATGGCTTCTATGAGTTGCAATTTAAAGGCTGACAGAAGTCTGTGCTGAATGGATCGTTTAATGGCAATGGCAACTCCCCCTCCTCTGGTAGTTGTCCTGTCGAGCCTGTGAATCTTGTAATTGGAAATAAAAATATAAATTTCAGGTTTAAGATGAGTTTCAGTTAAAATAGCAATATCGGTATTCTTCTCTTGAAGAAAGTCGGATAACTCAGCAGTTTTGCTCCTGAGTGAGAAAGCATTCCAATTTACTACAACCAACTCATTATATTGCATATTCGATGATGAATTTGCCTAAGGCGTTGATTTTCAGTTTTGTTTCGTAGTTTTGTTGTCATTGTTTCAAAAATGACGATCAGTTGTTCAGCAGAGAATAAGTCACCAGAGTCATCCTTTGCTTGTGGTTTATTATTGCCCCATCCAGGAGGGATTTTTGAGGAAGATTCTTTTTGTGATCCAGCGGCTGAATCTTTTGGATTGCTGCGAGGAAGTGGCGGCAAATTTGGAATATCCCTCTTCGATGGGAGCCGTGGGAAATTAATTTCATCCTTCTGTGGAACATTCTTGCGCGTTAATTGTTTACGGGACGCCTGTTGTCGAATTTTTGTGAACTCAGCACGTTTGGGACACGATTTGCTAGTGGTTAATCTAAAAATTCCTATTTCAAATTACTTCCTCACTTTTCTCAGAGATTGTGTGACCAATTTCAACTGACTTAAGTTCAAATGAAAGGTCTCATGGTCCCATACAAAACTTCCAAATTTCATCCAAATCCAACTTGCGGTTCCGTGTGTGAAAAAATTGATACCCTTACTAAAAGCGACGAAATAAAACACGTAAAAAAATCTAAATTTGCATCGAAACTACTACAATCGGTAGCCATTATCAATAGACAACCAAACAAGCTGATTTCGACTATCCTGGTTCCCGATCTTCGATTCCGGAAACACCGGAAATAGTGATCATATATTCTAAAACGAATCTCACTCACTTGGCTTGACCGACTCAGCGATGGCTTGACCGATTTTCATAAACAAATAATAGGTCTTTTGGTCCAGTGTGAAGATTGTTTAAATATTTATAACGTCACTACAAACGGCGAAGTAAAAAACGTAAAATATTTTTTAAACTTTCCTCAAAACTATTTCAATCGGTAGACATTGTCAGTGAACGTTCAATAAATTAATTTAGGCTTTCCTGGCCTAACCGACCTGAGTACTGTTTCACTCAGTAGGTTATATTAGTTTATGGATAAACTGCTTTGTTTTTTTCTAATTTAATGAAAATTATTTCGAAGAATACCACACATTTATATATGAGAATATGAGAGATATGAAAAAGGCATCGTTACACCACTAAGTGGATTAAAAAAGGTTTTTTTCGGCTACGTCACTTATACCAATATATCTCCGGAACCGGATGTAACAGCCAAACGATCAAAGATTGGTCTCTCCAGCAATTCTATTAAAAATTTAAACTTTTCAAAATCGGTAAAAAATCCTTGGTTAACGTGCTATTTCTGAAAATTTAAAACTATTAATCCAAATAGAGAAACAAAGGCAAATTACATCAATGGCTTCGTATTTTATAACTTTTTATTTACCACCAAGATCATGTTTGTAGGTTGTCTGGAGTCAAAAGATATTCACCATTTATTGAATACAGGCAAGCGCCATACTACCGTTATGTTCCGACTCCATGTTAGTTTGATATTTTTCATGTTTTCGCCTTCTCTATCCACCCTTAAAAGAATCACAACTTAAGGTTATACACCATGTATGTATATTTATTGCATATTTCGAGTGTTTTTGAACAAATTAGTATTCTACTTCTTTTGTTCAAGTATTTGTGCTATATTAAATGCTTTTCCATTTCTCTATCTTAACTCAGCGCAAATCAGCGGTTGGTAGTTTCATATGGGAGATTTGCAATAGAATTGAAACTGAAACAAACACATCCCTAGCCAGCCGATTTATATTTTTCCAACAGTTCTGCTTTTCTACTGGTATACGCTGTCGTTCCATTTCATTCTCCACGCGGATGGAATAACCAGCTATTTTTTATTACTTATTTATTTTTATTTATAAATTATACATCTAGAAATAGAACACTCCCCTGAGGGCATATTCAGGAGTGTTCTAGTTCTAGATGCACAATTTATGTCAGTTTTTAAATTTTAATCTAGAAATTAAAACAAAATAAACTGGCAGCCCCAGCAGCGTTTTATCTGTGTTTCAAATATAGAAAAAATAGAACGGCAGTGTATACCAGTTTTAAATTTGACAGTAGAACTGGTCGAATAAATAAAACCAAAACGGATTGCTGGGGATACGTTTGTTTCAGTTTCATTTACATTATGAACCACCCATATGAATCTTGCAGCCGCTGAATTTGCTCTGAGTATATGCCCAAACAATACATATTTTTGATCGATGAATATATTCACCACTGAATCATGTATATATTCACCACATACTTATTTTCGCCATCTATTGAGCAAAAAATACCTATGCGGCTTTCTCTATTGGAGATTTTTTGTGCAGTGAGTCTTGGGAATATTAGTTCAGAGGCACCTAGTTTGATTTTCATTGATTGCACAGTTCAATCTATTGGGTAATTTGTAATGTTGAAGAGATAGGCGGTATTTGACGAGTGTACCTTAGAAATTTTTCATTTATGTATGGTTTCTCTTTTTCGCACGGTGTTTGACAGATTGCAGCTGATCGGTAATTTCAGACTGCATTCGGTACGAATTATACGAACATTGAATGAATGTTTGTTTTGAAAAATAATTAAAATGTTTCCAATTATTAAAAAATCTCGTTTTCGAAGCTATTATGTGACTTTACGAAAAAAAGGTATTTGTTTGCTGAATGGTGCAATATACGGTGATGAGCTGCTGATTCAGCGACGACAGAATGTAATTGCGCGTTTGCTGTGTTCTACTACTAAACAGTCAACCTGTGGAGAACTCTGGGGCGAAGAATGCCAACAGTATGGACTGAAATTCGATTCCCTCAGTAGTACACCGCCAAAAAATGCTCGGGTGGTGATTTGCGGTGGTGGAATAATGGGTGCCGCTGTAGCTTATCAGTTGGCGGATCGCGGATGGGGCCCACATACGGTGCTGATCGAAAAAGGACGGATTGGCGAAGGTAATCCATGGCATTACAGTGGATTGCTGGGTGAGCTTAAACCATCATATTCACAAGTGCTGTTGGCTCAAACTTCGCTGGAATTAATTAAGGAGTTTAATAGGAAAGGTCTTCCTACTGGTTGGAAGCAAACTGGCTCACTAAACCTAGCAAGAACTCGAGATCGTATGACGATGTTTAGACGAATGAAATCACAGAGTGTGTAAGTAAAAACATCTGTTTAAAACTGTTGCCTTTTTCTAGCTCTGGATATTTCAGGGCATGGAATGTGCCATGTGAGCTTGTTTCACCAGAACGATGCAAAGAGCTCTGTCCGATAATAGAAACTGAAGATTTGATTGGGGGGCTTTGGATTCCGAATGATGGCATTGGTAATCCTAATGCATTTTGCCAAAGTCTTGTGAAGGAATCAATAAATAAAGGTGTCACCGTGGTGGAACAATGTTCTGTCACAAAAATTGTTCAAGAAGACTGGAGAGTGAAGGCAGTCGAAACAACTAATGGAACGGTTGAGTGCGTCTATTTTGTTAACTGCGCGGGTTTTTGGGCCCGTCAAGTTGGTCAGTTGTCCGAACCATACGTGAAAGTACCTCTACATGCTGCCGAACATTATTACTTGCACACGAAACCGATTTACGAACTTAACTCCAGCATTCCGGTAGTTCGAGATCTTGATGGTCACATATATTTTCGGGAGAATAACGGCTGTTTACTTGCTGGTGGATTCGAAAATACTGCTAAACCAGCGTATGAAGATGGTGATGTCCCAGTTTCTATGACTGAACGAGAGCTTCCTTCCGACTGGGATCACTTTCATCCATTGTTGGACGAGTTGCTACACAGAATTCCCTGCTTGAAGGACGCGACGCTTGAACGGTTGTCCAACTGTCCCGAAGCTTTTTCGCCGGATTGCAAATGGATTATTGGAGAGGCTCCTGAGGTGAGACGTTGGTACGAGTGCCTTTCATTTGTCATCATATTGTTTTGCTATAATGTTTTAGATTCAAAATTATTTAGTCGCTGCAGGAATGAAAACTATTGGAATGTCTGCTGCTGCTGGAGTTGGCAGAGCAATCGCTGACATAATCACGCAAGGTAAAATGTGTTACGCCACAAACCAATATTTTGTGTTTGTACTTGTTTGGTGTGTTAGTATACATTACAAATACAAATTATACAAATCCTAATTGGAAACATTTCCTGTGTGTAAAAAATATAATTCATTAATCGAATTTCGAGAATCCCATGATATAACAACGATTTTAATATGAAATTGCAGGCTATTCAACAGTGGATCTACACGAGCTGGATATTTCACGGTTTCTTGGTTTGCACAATAATCGAAAATTCCTGCGAGATCGAGTACGCGAGGTCCCTGGTCTGCATTATGATCTGAACTATCCATTTCACGAGTTCCGTACGGGTCGAAATTTGCGTATGTCACCAATTTTTCCTGCTCTGAAAGAAGCCGGTGCTGTGTTTAGTCAGGTAATGGGTTACGAACGACCAGCCTGGTTCGATAAAAATGATTCTGTGGATGAGAAGGGAATACCGAAGTTTAGAATTGCAACCACCAAAGGATTTGGTAAGCCACATTGGTTCGACAATGTTCAAAGTGAGTATGACGCATGTCGAGAGAAAATAGGATTGAGTGATTATAGCACCTTCACGAAGATTGATATGTGGTCGAAAAGGCGGGAAGTAGTAGATTTGCTCCAAGAGTTGTGCTCAAATGATATTGATCAACCGGTCGGGTCTATTGTGCATACCGGGATGCACAATCGACATGGCGGTTACGAGAACGATTGCTCACTTGCGAGACTGTCTGAAAATCAGTAAGTCTAAAACATGTCTAAATGCATTTATTTATCTATTGAACCATTTTTAGTTACATGATGATTGCACCGACGGTTCAGCAGGCACGTTGTAAAGCTTGGATTGAGCGCCATTTACCTCCAGGGGGTAGAGTAAGTGTATCGGATGTGACATCAATGTATACTGCCATCTGCGTTATGGGTCCTTTCACTCGAATAATGCTATCGGAATTGACCGACACTGATCTGTCGCCAAAGAATTTCCCTTTCTTTACATGCAAAGTGAGTTTTTTGTGATATTTGCAACGATCGGGAAAATTCATCATATTTCTAATATAGGAACTTGACGTGGGTCTTGCCAATGGTATCCGGGCACTGAATTTGACACACACTGGTGAGTTGGGTTATGTTTTGTATATACCAAACGAATTTGCCTTGCACGTGTACACCAAACTGATGGAAGCCGGCCAAAAGTACGGAATCAAGCATTGTGGATACTATGCGATGCGAACATTGCGTGTTGAAAAGTTCTTTGCGTTCTGGGGACAAGATCTGGATACGTTTACTACTCCCTTGGAGTGCGGCCGAATGTGGCGTGTAAAATTCGATGTAAATTAAAATGATTATTGATGTTTGATGATAGAATTATCAATTTTTCGTGTTTCTAGAAACCCGTCCATTTTATTGGTAGAGATGCATTGCTAAGACAACGGGACGAAGGGGTTCGTCGAATGTATATACAGCTGTTAATCAACGATCACGATCCAGATATAGATCTGTGGAGTTGGGGCGGTGAACCGATATACAGGAACGGCGCCTATTGTGGACAAACAACAACCACAGCCTATGGGTTCACGTTTAAGAAACAGGTTAGTCGTTTAATAGTCAAGAACATACGTTTGTTAGACAAATAACCCCTTGAAATGGTTACTATGCGTGAACGAGGAGTCGCCAGAAAAGCAATTTCGTAATTAGTATGTTGTGTTGTTCAAGTGGAGCAAAACAACTTTTCAACTATTCGTTTTAATCTTGTTAAGACATAGAACCGCCTTGCGATTGTTTTGGGTTTTTATCAGTATCCAACGAGAAAAACATTAAAAAAAGACCGGCTAATACCACAGCCACAAAGACGGGATTCGAACCCGTAGCTTTCTCCTATCCGGGGACTTCGTTTTGTTAATTAAACTGCCCTTTGTGAAAGACACGAATAACGGGTGGCAACTAAAATTTTGAAATTTTTTCGAGGCCTGTATACTTAGCAACAAACGAGCTCAGAGAAAAATAAGAGA